>NC_066582.1:458666940-459037774 GCF_024323335.1 Lathyrus oleraceus | reverse complement strand
TAGCTCAATATGAAAGAGACATTCTAAGCACTATAAAACAAGAATTACTACAATCACTAAAAGGTGGACTAACTGGCGAAAGAAAGATAGAATCGGATGCATTCTTAAAAGAAAAAGCTTTGTCCTTAATTTAATTTTAATTATGATTATATATTAAAAGAAAATATGGATCTGGATGGAATCGACCTCTCCTTTTTTTTAGGTCACCGCATATCTTATAAAGTTTTTCTTTAATGATATGCATTAATACGCTCTCTAAGTGAGGAGACAGGAGCTCCAACTTAGAGACGCTCCCTAGGACGGACAGAGGTAGGGGGGAAGCCCAGAGAGAGGATATTTTAGGTATGTCTCCCAAGGATAGCTCCTTTGTTTGAGAGCCTTTACACGAGTTTGTTGAAAAGTCGTTTTTTTTCCTCAAAAGAAAAGACAGTTCCTCGTCTTTGTCGTCGTATGCTTAACACATGGTGTTTAGAGGGCCACTATAGGGGGTGAGTCCAAAGAATGTGTGGTAAGCGCATTTAGCGATTTATTCGAACACGGGACACCAGGCTTGAAGAAGGGCCGGGGAATGCTCCGGGTAGATCGCTGAGGAGGAGGGTGAGAGTTCAGTAGGATTCTTAGAATGGCCCGGGAGAAACCTCTTTGATGAGGAGTAGCCGAGTTAGTACACATATTTTTGGTCCGAGAACTACATCTGGTTTGATGTCGAGTCCATGTTCAGGTGCAGGGCTTGTCTAAGTAGGCCGTGGGTTTTATTAGAAGGCCCACTCAACCATAAATAAGGGAAATCAATAGAATCGGAGTTGCCTATACGGATAAAAAGGGGGCTATGCTGCAACTTGACAACAAAGAAGGCAAGTTGATGGAAAGCAGCAATTCGCTTTTTTCGATAGATAGTACCTCACCCGCGATAGAGTAAGCAATTTGAAGGTAGCGGCGATCCGGATGTGCCCATGTCGGCGGAGAAAGACGATCCAGGCAAATGAAAGTAGGAATCGAGAAAAACGACTCATTCTTACTTGCAATGGAAGTCTAATATAGGAATTGATTTGTGAGCGTCTTCCGCATCTCCATCTTATGCTCCGGGATATTCCTCCAGGTCGAGAAGATGCTCCACGGTCCATCTCTCTAGTGAAAGATGATGATGACAAGGCCATCCTAGTCGACGAATCTGAACACTCAGATGGGGATGCCAAAGCAGTGGTCCGATGATGTGAGAGACCTAAAGAAGGTGCCACCAATGGATATATAGCTAGTAGTCTCACTTAAATAGAATACAGGCCCTTTCAAAGTACGAATTCGGGGTTTATTTCTCAACGTTGCGTCACCTTGATTTCTCGGCAACCTCGCAAGTAATGTTTCCCGAAAGAGCTATGGCAGAGAAGAGCTTGGAGCATTTAGTCAAAGCATCTTCGCCACGTGGGTACGGGCATATCATAATCTAATTGGATAAACTCTCTTGTGTGAAATAGAATTGAAGTTATAGAGAACTTAAGAAGTAGTAGAAAGCGCCCAACCAAGAGGTCATGACGCTGATGTGCTAGATAAGTAATTTTGTTTGGATAACCAAGATCCATTATATACGATGAATGAGATTCCAATGAGAGAGTCGAGAGCCAAAGAAGACCTTCGACTTGTCTTGTCAGGATTATGGAACTGGCCTTAAATTTCAGCATAGTCTTTCAAGATCTTAAGAATCTCCTTGGTATTAGAGATAGATGCCGCGCAGAAAAGTAGAATGTCATCAGCATACAATAAGTAGGACGGGAAAGGCAAACCCCAGACCGATACAAATGCAAAGAACCCGCCAAGCTTAAAGGTCAATATATTGGCCCAGCACTTCCCCTGCAACACAAAATAACAACGGAGAGAAAGGGTCTCCTTGTCGAACTCCTCGCGAACAGGTGAAATAGCCCGCTGGAGAACCATTAATAAGAATCGACATATGTATGATCCGAATGGAAAATCGAATGACGCTGATCCAGTCGAAGAAAACCTGCTTCAGAGCGAGTACTCCGCCTAGCCTATCTTACGGCCGGCCCCCTTGGAATGGAAGGCGCTAGCTTTCTATAATTCTAAAAGCAAAGCAAATAGACCACTCCCTCTTTTCTAGGGCTGGAAAGATTTACTCTATTTTTAGGTATGACGGAAAGACATTTTACAACCGTAACTTCTGTGGTTACGAGTCGGGGTACGGTAGTGATTCGCTATTCTAGGATGACTTCAAAGGCATATCGTCCTCAAAAGAGGAAGGGAAGCAACCCACCCTCTCAAGAGGGGTTGGGGCAAGGGGTGATCGATCGTCTAGCGGAGCTACACAGCAAGCCACTATATGCGCTACTCCGAATTCTTCTTCTGAGACTTCCGCCTCTTTTCCCAGCTATCCCTCTTTCCCTAGTGTCGCAGTCTCGCGGATTCTCTTTATTGTGACTTATTGTGTTGGAAAGTCTCTTCTTCTTTCCTGCCTAATGGCCAAATACCCGTGAGGAGCCTTGTCTAAGTAGGAAAAATATCTCTTTATCTTCCGAAAGGAGGCTAAAACATCCAAAGCAATATGTTAAGAAACCGTCTTTAGATCCTAACATTGTTATGAGAAATGTTCCAGATGGGCTAATCTCCACCGAACCTGTGCAAGAAAGGGAAGAAGAAGTCACCACCATAAAGTATGCATCACAATAGTCATTGAACGAAAGAGGTGTTACCTTATTATACGCCATTTCCTAAATAGAGTTTCAAACTGGGGTTAAATAGGATTAAAATAGTGGCACTAATCAATGATATAAAGAGCACTCCCTTCCAATCCCATTTCTTTCCCCCGGACCCTATACCCAGACAGAAGGAATGCATGGGTAGAAAGGAACTACGCGCGGGCAAAAGAAGAATCCAAAACCGGCACTCCTTCTCGGGTCGGGCAAAATTGGACAGATTGAAGCTTCTTTTCTTTTTGCCGGAGGGCCACGCGAGAAAAGAAGGCGGGTTTGAAGCCAATTGAAGCTCGAGACCTAAGATAAGGTATGTGCCTGGTGAATGTGACTGAGATTTTCCTGCGCCTGCCTATTATTAAAAAAAAGGAAAGCACTTGAACCGGCCAAAGGAGGACTCATTCAAGACAACATCATCGGTGTGAAAGACTAGCTTGATGACAAAACCTCTTTCTCAGTGGGCTTTTAGTCTAAAAAGGCTTCATTCTCCGTTTGCTATTGTGACTACCCATCATCATACCGAGATGAACTAGTGTTAGGATAAGAGGTAGTAGACCTCGTCGTACATTGATATTTGCACGTTGAAAGACGAGGAATAGCGAGTCGATAATGCTCGAAAATAGGCAGACTTTATGATTGCACAAGATAGCTAAAATATGTTCTATAGAGGGAAGCGGTGCCATCAAATCGTGAGTAATGGCAGTGAAACCAAAAAGGTCAGGTCTTGCAGAGCCTCAATTGGAATCATAGGGTGGGCGGTCTGCGCGTATCGGGATATGGTATGGATTCTCATTCCTTTCGGGAAGCCTAGGCATAGACTAGGAGGGGTCCGGCTCACTTTGTTACATACGTTCTTTCTTCTTTTCAGAAGGTCTAGAGTAGGGAATCGAAAGATAATATTTATGAATTGATGAGAGAAGAGGGCGCTAGTTCAGATAGCGAAGAAGAGCTAGCTTGCCTATTTCCAACGGTTAGACAAATGGTTGGAATTAAGTCTGATGGTTCCTTTGGGATCTCGTCAATTCATTTCTTTGTTCGCCTAGCAGTCTTTACTTCCAGTACAACTTGAATTCTCTTTTGTATCACATCTTTTCCTCGGACGGCAGTACACTCTGAGCGTGGATCCTATCTATGTGAATTCACCCTCTCCTAACAGGATAAAAAAAGATCCAAGCTATCTACCCTATTAACCCAATACTGACTAGTTGAACTCAACCCTTAGCTCTCACTTTAAGCATTGAATGAATCCCTATGGCCTAGTTCAATGATTGAGTACTTGTGCTGTGTAACCATAGTTTCATAGTCTTTGTTAGTTTATTGTTTGGTTGAGTTATTAGCACCCTTAACCTGCTACATACGACTGGAAGTAAGCATGCCAGAGCTGGGTCAGCGAGTGAGCGATTAGTAGTACATTAAGGGCGAGAGTAGCGACTTAGGTTATCGATTACTGACTTCTCCTTCCGGGATAGAGAGTATGCATTGTACGATTGCTAAGTGTTAAGCATATAGCCAGGGCCAATTGCATTTATTTATTTCGACCTTTAAGCAGTTGGTCAAACTGCCGACTAAGTTGCAGGAATTACTTGACCTCAGCCTAGCAACCTTATCCTAGTCCGATCACTTATTCTCGCGGGCCTGGAAGGTTGCATTGGAGTATGCACGTATATCGTAGTATACATACAAGGTTCTTCTCTTTCTTCGGGAAGACTTTCCGAATATAGTTTGTCTGTCTCCTCTTTCGATTCGGAGCGGCGGTCTTGGTTTTGGAGAATGCTTTGGGGTTCACCCCATCCTGTCTCTTAGAAAAGCCGCTAGGAAAAGCTCTTTCATCAGGGGTTGGGGCATTTCCTAACAGGTTTGTCCTGTGGAACTTTCGATCTAGCCCTTCCTTTTCATCTGTCTTCTGCCACCAAGTACGCGTACTACCTGTACCCCTTCTGCCAAGTGCTTAATTTCCTTCTTAATCCGCTTAAGCAGAATTATAAATGGCCTTTTCGCTCTTTTATGAAGGAGAAGCGGGTATATCTTTTATCTATGCTTGGCTGGTGGTATAGGATAGGATGAGCTAACTGAAGCAGTGATGAGCTAGGATAAACGCTTTATCGACCCGATTTAGAGGCAAGAAAGTAGAAAGATAGGTTTAAGATTAGCTCTCTATAGTTATATTTAGGAAAGCTCAATCTCTCCATGAACCCTTGCTGCAAAAGTCATGTCACTCCCGCTCGGCGAATCAACCGCAAGTCCCAACCCAGAAAAAGAGGCAAAGTGAAAGGAAAGGTGGATTGACTAATTGGTTTAATAAGTTCCGAATGGGAGGTTAACAGAAGGCATGTTCCCATCCATAAGCAAGGAATTAAAAGGCCCATAATATCTACTAACGTCTGTGGTTGGGGGGAAGATGTAGGAATCGATAAAGTCTTCATCTTCCGAAATTCCGGGCTTAGGTCCCCGCGTAGGGGTGATCCTTCTCAGACCTTTCTCTGGAGACCGTAATAAAGAGTCTTTGCTTACTTACATTATAAACGCGCTTCACTCTAAGGAGTTAAGTAATGAATCCTATTTTCCCGAGCTTGCCTGGCTGGAAAAGCCCAACGACTAGTAAGTGTAGTTAATTATGTCTAAAACTTTCTTTAATTCTTTCTTTATTGGATATTATTGAAAGGCTAAGTGTGCTTATGAACGAACATAGGATTTAACCGGTTGGTTCCAGAGAACCAGATAGGAAGAAAAGACCCATAGGATTCTCTTGAAGCAGCATGACTAGACTCAACTCACGGATTTGTATTGAAAACTTTTTTTCATTGGTAGTTGGAGTACCAAACCGGTCTAATCTCTTTCTATAGCAAGCGCCGTCGCCTTTTTCAATCTGGATTAGCCCTTAGTAGCATTCCCAACTACATGCTTTTATTCTTAATTTTTATTTATCTGACTAGGAATTACTCCCTTTTTTACCCTATCCGATTCTTTACTTATAGTCTCTACCTTTGTATCAGATGTTACTACACACTTTGTGTAGGTGTTTAATTGGTTGCTTTATATGGTAAAACACTAGCTAGATTCTAATGTCTTGACTGATGTCATGACATGGTGTGTATGTGTGACTGCATTGTAGGTTAGAATATCTAACTGTACTCTGATGTCTTGACTGATGTCATGACACACTTGAGTAGTTACTGCAGGATTAGCTAATATAGGATTTATTGAATGTCAAACTGGAGACTGTGACATTCATCCCTATCAGCAGCTACTGAGGAATAAAACAGTTGGCGTTCTGTTAGAGCTCAGTATTCACTTGCAGTATGGTTATCAAGGAAGAACCAGACCTGGCATAAGGCCTACTGTGTGAATGTCAAACTGGAGGTTATGACATTCATCATGGACAATATATACTGAATAATAGACAGAGTGGTGTTCTGCTACACTTCAGTATGTTTCTTAGTTTGTTCTTCAAGAGGATAACAGAACTAACTTGAGGCCAAATGTGTAAATGTCAAATTGGATACTTTGACATTTATTAATGTAAGCTGCTACTGTAGTATGGTCACTTTGGTCATGTACAGGTTAGCAAAATTGTACAGTCTGTTTTCTGGAAAAACAGACTCAACATATGATCCTTGATGTCTAGCTGAATGTCGTGACATTCATTCCTGACAGCATATGCTATATTGTAGGTTGTTCAGTTTTCTGTTTCAGCTTTTTCTTAGGCTATTCTTCAGGAAGTCAACAGCTTAGAGAAAAACCAGGAAATCAACAACCAAGCTACATTTAATGAACCTAACTAATAGCCTATTTGTTAGTAACCTAGATATTGAATTTATGGGAACTCGTGTGACCTTAAATTCAGGAGAATACAAGTGCAAAAGCCCAGGTACTGCAATATAAAAGGAAGTCGTTCCTTCATTCAGTTTTGGGGATTTTGAGGCGTGAAGATTAAGTGTGTCCATCATACTTCACTGCTGTATTTTTGTGAGTCTTGTATTACACATATCTTGTAAGCCAAGCCTTTATCACGTTGATGATTGTTTTGGCATAGGGTGTTCATTGAGATGTAAGTGTTGTGTCGCTCAAAGCTTTTAAGCGTAAGTGTTGTGTATCTTGATTAAAGTTGTTAAGCACAATCAAGAGTTGTTTGAAGTGTGACTTCAAAAGTGTCTTTAATATTGATTAAAGGTAGTAATCACTGAGGTGATTGAGGGGGAGTGAGTAGGAACTCTGATCTTAGAGTAAGATTGAAATTGCATTGGGTAGGGATTAAGTGACGAGTTGTAAACGGGTGAGTTTAGCTTTGAATTAATACTACTGATAGTGGATTTCCTCCCTGGCTTGGTAGCCCCCAGATGTAGGTCATGTTGGACTGAACTGGGTAAACAATTACTTGTGTTATTTACTGCACTTACTGTTAAGTTCTGCATAATTCTTGTCTGTGCAGAATTGGATGTCATAACAACCCGTGTGACATCGAAAGTCTGATAACTAGAATTTCAATTGGCATCAGAGCAGGCACCCTGCCTGTGATTTTCTGGGTGAGATCTAGGGAAGTTACTTTCTAGTACCATGGACAAGGATATAGGACACTCAAATAGACCACCCATGTTGGATGGCTCTAATTATGATGACTGGAAGCCTCGTATGATAGCCTTCTTAAGGTCTCTAGATAGCAAAGTCTGGAGAGCTGTCAACAAAGGATGGGAACATCCAATGAGGACAGGTGAAGATGGAGTCAGTGTGCAGATTCCTGAAGAAGAGTGGGACAAAGGAGCAAGAGGCATTAGCTCTTGGAAATTCCAAGGCCCTGAATGCATTGTTCAATGGAATCAGTAAGAACATCTTCAGGCTGGTGCACCACTGTGAACTAGCTAAGGAAGTTTGGGATACTCTCAAGGTAACTCATGAAGGTACTTCCAAAGTGAAGATGTCCAAACTGCAGATGCTGACCACCAAGTTTGAAAATCAGAGGATGAAAGAGGATGAGACTATTCATGACTTTCACATGAATATTCTTGGAATTGCAAACACCTCTGGTGGACTAGGTGAGAAAATGGCTGAAGAGAAACTTGTAAGAAATATTCTCAGGTCCTTGCCTAAGAGATTTTCTATGAAGGTCACAGCCATAGAGGAGGCACAAGACATCTGCAACATGAAGGTGGATGAGCTCTTTGGTTCTCTCCAAACCTTTGAAATGGGCCTGTGTGAGAATACTGAAAAGAAGAACAAAAGCGTAGCTTTTGTATCTAATGCTGAAGAAGAGTCAGAAGCAGGCTATACTGAAGGTGATGAAAGTATATCAGAAGCCTTAGCCATGCTTGGGAGACAGTTCAACAAGCTCATAAAGAAAGTTGATCAACAGGGTAGACCTAATGTCAAGAACATCCCGTCTGACATAAGGAAAAGATCAACTTCTGAAGAAAGTTGATCAACAGGATAGACCTAATGTCAAGGGAATCCAGTGCCATGGGTGTGAAGGATATGGTCATATTAAGGCTGACTGCCCTACCTTCCTCATGAGGCAAAGGAAAGGGCTATCTGTCACCTGGTCAGAAGAAGACACTGAGAGTGAATCTGAAGGAGAATCTGCCAAACATGTCACTGCTCTGACCAGTGTCTGTACCTCAGAAGATAACTCAAGTGGAGATGAGCTCACCTTGGATGAACTTGCTGCCTCATATAAAGAACTATGTGTTAAAAGTGCAGAAGTGTGTATCCAAGGAGAAAAGCATAAGAAACTCATCAAAGAGCTAGAAGCTGAGAAACTAGAGCAGCTGAAAGTCATAGAGGGTCTGAAGGGTGAGATTTCTTTGTTGACCTCTAAGCTAGACCAAATGACCAAATCCATCAAAATGCTGAATAAGGGATCTGACACCTTGGAAGAGATCCTGAAGATAGGACAGAAGTCTGGAACCACTTCTGGTTTAGGCCTTGGGAAAAGATCATCAGCTGAACGCAAACGCCCAAAGGCTAAAGTTCAGAAATCCCAAGGGAAGTCACATCCAATGTCTCAACATCGAGGAACCAGAATGAGCAATCATCAGAAGAAGAAATTCAAGAGATGGAGATGTCATTACTGTGGTAGATTCGGTCACATAAAACCCTTCTGCTATAGGCTGCATGGTTACCCAAACCATACCCTACAAGGTAGGCCTAAGAAGAAGGTGTCTACGCATAATGTCCCCATTAAGAAACAAACATGGGCGGCTAAGCAGACACCTCAGGTCAATCCTAAGCAGCAGGCACCTAAGCTTTACTTCTCTCCTGAGAATCAACATTGTGTTGCTAACCTTGCTCACACATATTCAAGGGCACATATTAGACAAGACTGGTACCTTGATAGTGGCTGCTCAAGGCATATGACTGGGATGAGCAACCTAGTGGTGAACCTACATCCTCCTACCACCAAGTTTGTAACATTTGGTGATGGAACTAAAAGAGAAGTCAAGGGTGTTGGTAAGTTGGACTGTCCTGAAGCTCCAAAATTGAGTGGTGTACTGTTAGTAAAAGGACTAACTGTGAACCTCATAAGCATAAGCCAGCTATGTGACCAAGGATGCAAGGTGGAATTTACCAAGGGAGGATGTGTGGTGCTGAATGGGTGCAATCAAGAAGTGATGAGAGGAGACAGATCCAAAGATAATTGCTATCTATGGAAATCTAAAGACTCTCCCAACTTTCCCAAGTGTCCTTTAGCCAAGGAAGATCAGGAAGGGAAGCTGGGACATGGAAGACTTGATCTCCTTAAGGTAAAAGGAATGAAGAAGATCATTTCAAAGGGAGCTATGAGAAGAGTCTCATATCTGTCTTTAGATAAAAGGACAGATTGTGGAAAATGTCTGATTGAAAGTAATGAGCCATTGGCACCTATTGGTCATCATACAAATGATAGGACAGCAAGGGATAGACAGAAGTGTGTATTATTATCGTCTGCAGAAACTCAATACCTAGCTTGTGGTAGCAGGTGGTCATCCCTAGTATGGAGGAACCTGATGCAGACAGAGTACAATGTCACCCGGAATGTCATGACATTGTACGCTACTAAGTGTGACAATAGTAAGGGCAAAGAGGGAATGCGTGCGTCTGAATATTTATAGCAACTAATGAAGTTAGTTAGCTACTGTTTAGTAAGTCAAATTATTAAACAACAAATAGTGAGCTCTGAGTGGTTAAAATCTAATAGACCTTACTCTTGCATAAAGCGTTTCACATTCCGTCGCTTCAAACCCCATTCGTGCAAACCCTCTTCCAAAGAAACGGTTCATCTTCCCTCTGAGATAATCAGCATGGCTCACCAATCCGATACCACCTCCTATACTACCGTGTCCGATTCTCATAACACGGAGTTCAGCAACCCCAACCGGGAGGAAGTTAGTGTCAACGCTTCAACGTCGTCCCATGCAAGAAGACCAAAAGAAACGGTCTCCAGAATCTCCTCAGCTATCGCTCTGGACAACCCTTCCAAGGAAGGATCGAGGTATGTGCACAATGCCATTGCCTCTATGGTCACTAAGATTCTGTCCGGGGATCAGAATGTTCCTGGGGTTTCTGTTCCCTTGAACACTATCGTACCCGATGATGGTGCATGTTGTGAAACCGCAGTTGTGTTAAGGGAAAATGTGTCTAGATTACCTGAAGAGGGTCCTAAGAATGATAAACATGTAAGCAAGATGAGAGGTGAGAAGGTAAGTATCCCTCAAGATGTTGAGGCCAACCCTAGAGCTGACACAGTCAACCTGGAAGAGTTCTCTGATAACGAACTGTTGGCCTTAGTTATCCCTAGCATAGCCAAGAGGGTCAGGACTAGGAGAGGGAAAAAGACAGTGCTGCAAAGGTCTCCATCCAAGGAAGTTGATGAGACAACTTCTCCCAAGCAAACAGTGACAGAAAGTGCACGCAAAAGGAAAGGTCATGGCCCTGCAAAATCTTGGAGCAAAGAGGTGCCCAAGAAACTGAAGACCAAGGCTGTTGTGGTGGAGTCTGACTCGGATGCTCCCTGTGATGTCACAACATCCCTGTCCAGGAAGAAGCCAACCTCTAGCAAGTTGGCTGCTAGCGTTCCAGAGGTGCCTATAGACAATGTATCCTTCCACTTTGCCTCTAGTGTGAACAGATGGAAGTATGTCTACCACAAGAGGCTGGCCTTGGAGAGGGAACTGGCTCAGAACGCCTTGGAGTGTAAGGAGATTGTGGATCTTATCAGAGAGGCAGGACTGATGAGAACTGTGACTCAACTACCCAAGTGCTATGAGACTCTGGTGAAGGAATTCATTGTCAATCTGTCTGAGGAGTGTGCTGATGGGAAGTCCAGACAGTTTAGAAAGGTCTATGTGCGTGGCAAGTGTGTGACCTTTTCCCCCTCAGTAATCAATTTGTACTTGGGAAGAACAGATGAAGTGCAACCAGAGCTTGAAGTGACTGACAACAGAATCTGTGAAGTCATCACAGCAAAGCAAGTCCGGAAATGGCCTCTCAAAGGGAAGCTGGTGGCCAGCCAACTCAGTGTGAAGTATGCCATGCTACACAAAGTTGGAGCAGCCAACTGGGTACCCACAAATCACAAGTCAACTGTGTCGGTGATGTTAGGAAAGTTCATCTATGCTGTTGGAACCAAGGCAAAGGTGGACTATGGCACCTACATCTTTGATCAGACCATGAAACATGCTGGGAGTTTCAGTGTGAAGGGACCTATAGCCTTTCCGTCTCTCATATGTGGTATTGTGCTGAGTCAATTCCGACACATCCTAACAGACAATGACTTTGTGAAAAGAAGAGAAAGTCCATTGGCCTTCAGCTACAAACTGTTCCAGGGCAAGCATGTCCCTGACATTGTCATGACATCGGAAGAAGCATCCAAAACTGGCAACCAACCAGATAAAGCTGATGTCATTGCTGTGCTCAGAGAGACTTGCAAAGAGCTGGAGGCTAGGAAGCTTGCTTTGGAAAAGCTGATCTTTCAATTGGAGATGTCTGCAGAGGATATAGATGGAGCTGCAAGGCAAAGCTCAGAGGGTGAGGAGGAGGCTAGTTCTGAGGAGGAGGCTGATGATGAGGCTGAGGAATAAATACTTGTCCTTTTTGTGTTTTCTGTCATTTGTGTGTAATTCTGCTTACTATTTGTGGATCTGTAATTTAAAGTGTTGCTTTGGCAACATTTTTGACAAAAAGGGGGAGTGACAAGTGATACCCCAGGACAACAGAATTTTATTATTTTGTTAAAACAGGTTCATGACAGATTCAAGTTTTCCTCTCCTGCAGCTGATGTATGATGAAGTTTGTATTTAACTTCTGTGTGTATGCTGTTGTGTGTGTGAAGTTTTTATTTAACTTCCCCCTCCCCCCTGCAGCAGCTGATATGTGCTGCTTTGTGAAGTTTTTATTTAACTTCCATGTATGTGAGTGTGCTGCCACTCTGAGCCTATTAGCTAGGATTATTTCCTGCTAGATGTGTGATTCCGCTGCTATGAACTCTGTTATGGGGATCAAAGTGTTTTAGCCAAAAAATTGCCAAAGGGGGAGTTTGTAGGTGTTTAATTGGCTGCTTTATATGGTAAAACACTAGCTGGATTCTAATGTCTTGATTGATGTCATGATATGGTGTGTATGTGTGACTGTATTGTAGGTTAGAATATCTAACTGTACTCTGATGTCTTGACTGATGTCATGACACATTTGAGTAGTTACTGCAGGATTAGCTAATACAGAATTTATTGAATGTCAAACTGGCGTTCTGTTAGAGCTCAGTATTCACTTGCAGTATGGTTATCAAGGAAGAACCAGACCTGGCATAAGGCCTACTGTGTGAATGTCAAACTAGAGGTTATGACATTCATCATGGACAGTATATACTGAATAATAGACAGAGTGGTGTTCTGCTACACTTCAGTATGTTTCTTAGTTTGTTCTTCAAGAGGATAACAGAACTAAGTTGAGGCCAAATGTGTAAATGTCAAATTGGATACTTTGACATTTATTAATGTAAGCTGCTACTGTAGTATGGTCACTTTGGTCATGTACAGGTCAGCAAAATTGTACAGTCTGTTTTCTGGAAAAACAGACTCAGCATATGATCCTTGATGTCTAGCTGAATGTCGTGACATTCATTCCTGACAGCATATGCTATATTGTAGGTTGTTTAGTTTTCTGTTTCAGCTTTTTCCTAGGCTATTCTTCAGGAAGTCAACAGCTTAGAGAAAAACCAGGAAATCAACAACCAAGCTACATTTAATGAACCTAACAAATAGCCTATTTGTTAGTAACCTAGATATTGAATTTATGGGAGCTCGCGTGACCTTAAATTCAGGAGAATACAAGTGCAAAAGCCCAGGTACTGCAATATAAAAGGAAGTCGTTCCTTCATTCAGTTTTGGGGATTTTGAGGCGTGAAGATTAAGTGTGTCCATCATACTTCACTGCTGTATTTTTGTGAGTCTTGTATTAGACATATCTTGTATGCCAAGCCTTTATCACGTTGATGATTGTTTTGGCATAGGGTGTTCATTGAGTTGTAAGTGTTGTGTCGCTCAAAGCTTTTAAGCGTGAGTGCTGTGTATCTTGATTAAAGCTGTTAAGCACAATCAAGAGTTGTTTGAAGTGTGACTTCAAAAGTGTCTTTAATATTGATTAAAGGTAGTAATCACTGAGGTGATTGAAGGGGAGTGAGTAGGAACTCTGATCTTAGAGTAAGATTGAAATTGCATTGGGTAGGGATTAAGTGACGAGTTGTAAACGGGTGAGTTTAGCTTTGAATTAATACTACTGATAGTGGATTTCCTCCCTGGCTTGGTAGCCCCCAGATGTAGGTCATGTTGGACTGAACTGGGTAAACAATTACTTGTGTTATTTACTGCACTTACTGTTAAGTTCTGCATAATTCTTGTCTGTGCAGAATTGGATGTCATAACAACCCGTGTGACATCTAAAGTCTGATAACTAGAATTTCACTTTGCTTTAGCATATCCATCTAGATGGATGGCAGTGAAGAAGCATAATAGCCTTCTCCATAAGTCTAAGTATAACCATTGGTTCAATGTAATTAGGATCATCTTCTATCTTTGGACTTAATATCTACATCACCTGAGACTTGGGGTTCTTCTTCAACTGTCTCAGAAACCTAACATTGCTCTGTCGAGGATGAGGAGCCATCACTCTGACTGCCAGAACAGAACAAGGACCTTCTCTAATGACGCAACCTTCAAGAAGGGAATTCGGAATCATAAGACGACTTTGCAACAAAGAGAAAAATAGTGCTTTCTCAGAAAAGAAAGAGAGATTGGCATTCCTCCGATCAGCATGAGAGCTCGATCCAGCTGAAAGCGATCCCTCAGAAAGTCCTTATAAATGGAATGCTCCTCTATGTGCTCCGAGACCCTCTCCTTGCTCGAGGGAAGATGTGCGGTTCTCTGCTTCAGCCGCGGGCTTAACACCGGAATTCCAAGCAAAGACGTTAGAGGATACTGCATCTCATAACGGTAGAAAGAGGAAAGGCTAATCGAAAAAGGTTAAGATTGCTTAATCAGTTATGGCCACTAGTCATTCGGATTTATCCTAACTCATGTCAATATTATCACATGGCATTTAGCTAGCCTATATCTCCGCTTTAGCTTCCGTACTCAACCGTCTCTCTCATTAGTCCGATCTAGCCTCTATTGATTGAGAGGATTGAAGACTCCTTTTATTTTTTTAATGAAAACCTTCAACTAAGGTAGTCGCTTAGCTAACTCAAAAAGCATCCTCTAACGAGCACACCACTTTATATTTAGATACCGTCAAAGCAAAGGTGAGGAATAGGGCTAGCTAACAAGTAAACGAGAGACGTAAGTGAACGAAGTTGGCATCTTCGAGCTAAGCAAGCAAATAAACTACTTCTCTTCCTTACGAAGTGAGCCAGGTAAGCAAGGAAGTAATAGAAAGACTCTCAAGTGTTCTCATATTCTCCTATTTTACTCCCACTTGGGATTCACTAATAAAGGATAGATAAAGGAAACTTCAAGGGGCTTCTAATCTATTCTTTCTTGCCCCCGATTCCCTTAAGTGGGATATATATACCCTGTGCAAGCTCGGAATTTGAACTGAAAGGGATTGCTCCTGAGACAATTGTCATTGCCTTTTGATTTGGCACAAACACATTGGTCCAGTAGTTGCTTTGTTCCACGGCTGAAGCGTTCGGTTCATTAGATACTGAGACTTTTTTCCTTATAATTTTAAGTGGAATTAAATTTCCAGCTATCCTTCCATCCGCCCTTTATCAAGCTACAAGCCAGAACAAAAAAAACCGGTCCTCATATGGATGAGGAAGTCGAAAGACTGAGAACCTTTCGTAACAACTTCCCTTCCCGAAGAATAGAATCTCAATCTCTCCTAAGCCCGCTTGACTGCCCAGCCTTCCCCAAGGATACTTCCTTGAACAGCCTCACCTCCCATCACATAGCAGGCTTTGAAATCTTCCATATGTCTCTTGGAACACCACAACTATCCAGGAACGAATGATAGAAGGGAATGTCAGGTAGGCTTGCGAAGTTATGAGAAAGATATTTCTCCTCCTAGAGGGGGAAACATTGAGTTACATGAGGAAGTGAGGGGACTCATATACGGATTAACAACTCATGCATTCCTGCTCAAGGAAGGGAACCATTTCCATCTATCTAAGTATTTGCAATGGTAGGAGAATGGGGTTGCTAAGGTCCATTCCCGCTGTCATTCCTCTGTCGGGTATAGAGGTTCAGTTAAAGCTTCGGGTGGGAAAGAGATTCACTCGTTGTCGTGTATCCCATTGCTCTTATTGCAGTGGTTGACATTGGCTTATGTAAGTGTTTCCCCTGGGCTCCGGTGAAAGCAGAGCCTTAATTTAATGGTTTTTCATCACCCTCTTCAAGACAGGTGCCACATTCATTGAAGACGACACATTAGGGGATAAGCACGGAGGAATCTAAAAATGTGAGTAGGAGATTCTAGTTCACAGCAAGATGCGGGCACTCCCGTTAGTCCCATGGCAAGAAGTGGTCAGGATGCAGAGACAGAGAGTCAGGGAAGTTCCTCCTATCTATAGGTAGGATCGTAACGTCTAATAGTTTCCTGTAGTTGCTCTAGACTCCTCTCTTTCTCCTATCTATCAGACTATCTTCTGTTTTGTATTATTTTATTTTCTTATCTTGTGACATAGTCTTGTCTCTAGGTGAATATCACTATCGGAATGTGTTAGGATCCCTTCTCTGTCTCCCTCTCTTTCTTTCCTTTCTAGTAGCAAACTTTATTCCGTGGCTTTCCTTCCGTTCCGCGAGAGTAGGGCACCAAAAGATGTCCTATCATTTATTGGAGTAAGAGGCCTTCCAATCCTCATTCCAAAACAAAGAAAGTAAGGCCACTTGTGACCTATCTTCTTGGTCCAACCCCTACTTTAAGAGGAAAGCACAGATCCCCTTTTTGTTTAGCCGATATCTCTTTAAGTATTTATTTTGAAAAGCCTGCGGTAAGCCACTCTTCCTTATTTTGCTTCCTAGTTTCAAGCTTCTTAGATCTACCTCGCTTCATTCCTTGTCGAAATGGTGATTGGGAAGGAAAGCACAACAATAACGCCTTTTTCCTTTTTTCGCCCGATTAGACGAAAGACATGTTGGGGTTGTATCCGAAACATTTTTGAACTGCCGGCCCGACAACCAAGCCTATAACCGGAAATCATAGGTCAAGTTGAGACAAACAAAGGCGCCAGTGAAGAGCTTAAAATCAGTACAAGGGCTATTATTGATGGGATGAAATCTCCCAATCAAGGACTGCTTAGGTCCCTTCTAGTCCGTCCTGTATTTTAGTATGATCGACGGTATTTTACCTATACGGGCATATGTTCGACTTCCTGATCAAGGGCATCCGTCCATAAATTCTTTTATGTAAATATAGATATTCTCGACTTTTCATACCATGGGAAGTCCACTCGGACGAAGACATAGATGATAGGATTATTTGAGAGAAGAGTCGTGCCCTACCTATTCTACAAAACCTTATCCTAGTTTTTACTTTATTTTTTTATATATAAGCATTCATCAACGGATTCTGCTTCCACTGCCTTAGTGCTAATTACAAACTAATTATCCTCATCCCAAAACCCCTTACAAAGAAAGGTAGGCGTGCAATAAGAGAAAGCTTACCTTGCCCCGAGAGAGACCATAGGATAAACTCAGCGTGCAAGAGCTAGAGAATCCCGGGGTATAGTGAGAGACCTGGTGCAAGCTTTTAGAGTATGGCTATCAGTCCCAAGTTTAAGCTAATCACTCGTAAGGTTATGTAGTCCGCCTATAACCCAGCCTTTAAGCATCAACAGAAGATCCAGCGGGATAGTCGTTCTCTGTATCCAAATGCTAGAGTAGGAGAGGAGTAAGCTAACCTTATCCAACCTTTGTATCCGTCAATCCCTATATAGCCTACCAGCGTTGTACCCTTTTGCGAGAAAGTCAGCCTCTATTTATTAAACCCTTTCTAGAGTCACCAGCTAATCCTAAAATCCCAGGTGCGTAAGCAAGCTACCCTTTAGTAGTCAGCAACCCTCCTAAGCCTTGTTTTTAGGAGTAACCTGAGATCTTTTTAAGCTTGTTATAGGAAGATGCGCTATATGAGTAATTAGTTTATTATCGTAGTAGAAATAAGAAAGCAGATTTACTAATCAATTTATTCGCCATGTTAGGAGAAGGGGATGGTCGATGGAAAGAAAAAGAAAGAGCTTTGAATGCAAGCTTCACTCCATCTTTGAGAGTATGGAACTAAGAAGTGGCGGTTAGCGCACCTGCTTCAATTTTATTACGTCTGTCAACTTTAGCTTTCTTCCTCGAGTGCTTGAGTAGAGGCTTATGGAAAGGCCTAACTGCTCTTTTAGTGAACTTGTTGTGTCCATCTGCTTCACTTCAAAAGAATGACGTAGATATATATACTAGAAAGAAATGGCCATGGCAAAGGGTATCGTATATAAGAAAAAAGCTTGACGGAGTGACCTTTCTCGATTTCAATAAGCCGATGGTGATCTCACGGGAATCTAGCTTTGTCAGTGTGGAGTGGATATAACGCCGACATCATGTAGCTGATAATGAAGACATATATATATATAGAAAATGATAAGTGAACCGCAAAAATTACTTAAATAAATAAAGCACGCCCAAAATAAGAGTAAAGCTCTCGCCCTTAATAAAGAGGCTTAAGTTATCGGTTCGAATCCGAGAAAGGGCTTTCGGGTGTTCCAAACACTCTTTTTTTCGGTATGCCGCTCCGCCAGCAAGGAGTGCCAGAGCAATAATAAAATAAATCTAAGAATGGAAAATAAACTCGTACTTTCTGGTAATCCAACGCTTAGCGATATAGATTTTATCATGGAGACTCCTAATCCTTCCTTCTCTTTTTCAGCTTATTCCACTAGTTCTTCGACTTTGTCGGACGCGCAAAGTGCTGCACGTGACTTGGACCTCTTATTTAATCAAATATGTAATGAATACAACAGGTGTGTGCATGAAGCCGGGAAGGTATTACCCCCGGAATGGACCATGCCTGACCTTGTTCGGACAATGTTTGGTGATGAAGTTATTCAACACGGCTTTCTGACGGATGCCTACTATGATGTGCTATTATGTGGCACTCATAGTTAGGGATGCGAGGAGCTGCTGAATTTGCTCGATCTAATAAGCTATGTGTATTAGTATGCAAAAATAGGGAGGAAGGACAAAGGAAAGAGCGATGCCTACATTAAACTAAATGATTCGTCATGGGGAACCCAACCCTAGCTTGAGGCTTGCTTGTCTCAATCATTTTTATTGCTTTAACTAGTCATGCTATGGAGAATTCCCATTGAGAGCCAACTGCTTCATGCCCTAGATCGCGGGGATTCCTATTGTGTGTGGTCTTCCTATTCATTGAGTAAAGGGCTGCGTTAGACCCGCAAGGCTTTCATCGGAGCACATCGCTTTCGCTCCTCAGTTTCTCAGTGGAAGAGGACCTTTCTCGATCAACTATCTTAGTTGAATGAAGAAAGAAGTAAACTTTCTATACCAAATTATCTGAATAGCCAAATAAAGGAATTTTTGGCTTGATAGCCACTCCCCTGAAAAACTGCAAAGAAGACGATTCGCTACTTCCGAATCGCTGCATCCAGCTCCTTCAGTCTCCTCTTTCGTTTGCTTTCTTTATTATTGCTTCTGTTGAATGAATATAGGACTCAGGTGAAGAAGGGTGATCCCTATCAATAGACTTTTATACCAGTTTGGCCTACAGCTCCCGTACCTAGCGATAAAGTGTCTGGTTTCTCTTTCAAGCGTATCCTGATAGTGCGGTGTTGTTCCCTCTCTCGGCATATAGTCTATCAGAGAAGGGCTTTTGTCTCGCCAACTCCGTCTGCTTTTGCTTCGAGTGCCCTTTGTAACACCCCGATAATAATATAATAATTATTTAAATTAAGTTAATAATATGTTTATTAATTTAATTAGATAATTGAATTATTATTATTATTATTTTGGAATAATAATTATTGGGATAATTATTTATTGGAATAAAATAAGTTGGAATAATAAAAAGTCCCATTTTTTGGTAAAAAGGGTTTGCACGTGAAAAGGAAAACACAGAGAAGCGGTTGAAAGTGGGAAAAAGGGCAAAAAGGCAGAGCAAGAGAAGAGGAAAAACTTGGAGCTCAGAGATTGCTGGATTAACTCAGGTAAGGGGGGTTTATCATCGATTAACGGGTATTATGGAATGATATGTACTGGGTAGTAAGAAACTATTGTTTTACCTCTGATTAGATTGATGCATGATGAATTGTGAACTCTTTGGATGAACGAAATTGGGGTATAATTGAGAAAGAATTCGTAGGAATTAGATGTAAAAGTGTCAAATTTTGTGTAATAGAATAAGATACGAATTGTGTTGAAAATATGAATGATTTCTGTGTAGAAATTGGACTGTGGAAGGTTGGTTTGAGTAGATCTCGTAGCAGAGAAAGCCATTGCAGATCTGAGAGTTCTGGTCTCTGGTCATACGCGTATGGCACTAGGCAATACGCGTATGAGATGGCTGGTACGCGTATGGCACTAGGCAATACGCGTATGGATGAGGAAGATGAAATTTTGAACGTGAAATGGTCTCTGGTGGTACGCGTATGGGGAAGTGATACGCGTAGCATACGCGTATGGGACAGGTGATACGCGTATGGGTTGGGCGAGGAGATGCGCAATACGCGTATGAGAGTGGGCATTACGCGTATGGATTTGGTCAGGCGTGGGCAATACGCGTATGGGCATAGGCAATACGCGTATGGGCAGAATTGTGAATTTTCTGTGCTGTTGTTGTGCAGTTTCTGGTTGTTTAGGCTGAGTGTGTAATTCAGCTGATGTATGACATATTAGGGATCATTTCCCGTGGCTTGGAGTAGTATAGGTATTAGTAGAGTGTACTAATACTGTGGTTGTTGTTTGGCATGATCTGATATGCTTATGTGATAAAATATTGATGATGTATGATGATATGTATATTGTTGTGAGTGTATATATTATGCATGTTGTTGATGCTGCATTTGCTAGATGATTAGCATGCATGGCATAGCCTGTGGGGCTGTAGCTAATTCCCATGGTGAGGAATTAGTGAGTGAATTGTTATGGAATTGTTGTTGATGTTTGCATACTAGATGCTTAGTGTGCATAGTCTAGCCTTCGGGGCTGTAGCTAATTCCCATGGTGAGGAATTAGTGAGTGAGTCATTAGATCTCACATGAGTGGGACTGGTGAGCTTAGTAGCCGTATCTGGAGTTGATCGGTGAGCTTGAACTGTATGTTCAAGAATAGTCGGTACCGCATGTGTGGAGTCTCATTTCACAATGAATGTATGGCATATAATATGAATGGATGTATTCCAGTATTATATGTGTGTGTGTTGTGTGTGTTGTTGATGTTGAGTATGGTTGAGATTATACATATGCTATATGTTACTGTTGAATATGATGTTTGAACGGATATTGCCGTTGCTGAGTGCGTAGTCTGATTAGGGTGAATTGATGTGTTATTTACTTAGCATTACATGTTGTTCTATAATGCTTATTATATTGATTGAGGAACTCACCCTTACATCTAATTTTCAGGTAACGAGCAGTGAGTTGAGTAGAAGCTAGTGCTATGGAGTCTAGTGTCGTCCTTAGTGGGTCATGCTCTGGTAGATGTAACATCGGGAGGGAATGTTTGACTATGTTTTAATTTAGTTGTTGATTCAACTTTACATGTAATGTAGTACATGATTTGAATGTCGATGTTTTGTAACCGCTGCGAATTATGCAAAATAGTCTTATTTTGATTTAATAAATGAGCATGACAGGATATTTTGATAATTGTTGTGAAATGATTGTGTGACACCCTTCGGGGCATAATTACTCTGATTGATATGTTATTATTTTAATTAAATATTTTTGGGGTATTTAGAAGGGTGTTACATTAGTGGTATCAGAGCATAGTCGGTCGAGTCGAGTCGTAGTTATTCTGTTTCCCCTGTGCGGTATAGGTGTTGTGTAACCCTATCAGTACTCATTGTTTTAGTTGTTTGGGTTTCAAAATAGAGATGGCTGGAAGAGGTAGAGATGATGCTGCAATTGCTGAGGCTCTGGGTATGCTAGCTGGAGTACTTGGAGGGAATCCAAATGTTGTGGGAATGGGAGCTGCTCGTCAACTGAGTGAATTCCAGAAGAATAATCCTCCAATGTTCAAGGGAGCATACGATCCAGATGGTGCTCAGAAGTGGTTGAAGGAGATCGAGAGAATCTTCAGAGTGACTGAGTGTGCCGATAACCAGAAGGTCAGGTTCGGTACGCATATGCTATCAGAAGAAGCTGATGATTGGTGGGTTGCTACCCGCACTGAGTTGGAAGCTGCTGGAGGTGCTGAGATCACTTGGGCTGTGTTCAGAGAGAGATTTCTGAGGAAGTACTTTCCAGAGGATGTCAGAGGAAAGAAAGAGATAGAGTTCTTGGAATTGAAGCAGGGTAACAAGTCTGTTACAGAGTATGCTGCTAAGTTCACAGAGCTGTCGAAGTATTACACTCCCTATAATGAGGCTGCTGGAGAATTTTCTAAGTGCGTGAAGTTTGAGAACGGGTTGCGTCCCGAGATCAAGCAGGCGATTGGATATCAGCGGATCAGGGTGTTTTCTGATTTGGTTGACTGTTGCAGGATTTTCGAACAGGATTCCAAGGCTAGAGCAGAGAGCTATCAGCAAAGGGTTGATAGGAAAGGTAAGAATCAGATTGATTGTGGGAAACCGTATGCAGCTGGCAAAGGTTTCCAGAGGCAGAGTGGGATGAAGAGGCCTAGTCGGGGAGACTCTAGTGCTCCTGTTAAGTGTTACAGATGTGGTCGAGCTGGACATCGTGTTCATGAGTGTACCAGTGCTGAGATGAAGTGTTTCAAGTGTGGAAAAGGTGGTCATTTGGCTGCAGAGTGTCGGTTGAAGACTGTGACTTGTTTCAACTGTGGAGAGTTGGGTCATATCAGTCCACAGTGTCCTAAGCCGAAGAAAGAGAATCAGTCAGGAGGCAAGGTCTTTGCTTT
This sequence comes from Lathyrus oleraceus, assembly GCF_024323335.1. Lineage (NCBI taxonomy): Eukaryota > Viridiplantae > Streptophyta > Magnoliopsida > Fabales > Fabaceae > Lathyrus > Lathyrus oleraceus. The sequence continues at coordinate 459,015,534 of NC_066582.1, read as the reverse complement.
ATCGGGTTCTGAGACTTCTGCAGATGATCGTTTGATCCGAGGTACGTGTTATATTAATGGCTTTCCTCTTGTAGCTATTATTGACACAGGTGCTACTCATTCTTTTATATCTTTGGATTGTGCTGTGAAACTTAAGTTAGAGATATCTGAGATGCGTGGTAGTATGGTGATTGATACTCCTGCGAAGGGTTCAGTGACTACTACTTCGGTTTGTTTGAATTGTCCTTTAAGTATTTTTGGTAGAGACTTTGGAATGGATCTTGTGTGTCTTCCACTAGTACAGGTTGATGTTATCCTGGGCATGAACTGGTTAGTGTTTAACCGAGTCTCTATCAACTGTTTTGATAAGACTGTGATATTTCCTGGGATTGAGGAAGGAAAGAATTTATTCCTATCAGCGAGACAGGTGAATGAGGAAGTAGCAGATGGGGCAGAGTTGTTTATGCTGTTAGCGACTTTGGAAGCTAAAGATAAACTGGTGATTTGTGATCTGGCTGTGGTGTGTGATTTTCCTGATGTGTTTCCTGAAGAAGTGAATGAATTACCGCCAGAGCGTGAAGTTGAGTTCTCGATTGATTTGGTACCTGGTACTAGACCGATATCGATGGCTCCGTACCGTATGTCTGCTGTTGAGTTAGCTGAATTGAAAAGTCAGCTGGAAGATCTGTTGGATAAGAAATTTATTCGTCCGAGTGTGTCACCGTGGGGTGCACCAGTGTTGTTGGTTAAGAAGAAAGAAGGTACTATGAGGTTGTGTGTGGACTACAGGCAACTGAACAAAGTGACGATCAAGAATCGGTATCCTTTGCCGAGGATTGATGACTTGATGGATCAATTGGTTGGTGCGAGTGTGTTCAGCAAAATAGATTTGAGATCTGGGTATCATCAGATACGTGTGAAAACTGAGGACATTCAGAAGACTGCTTTCAGAACAAGGTATGGACATTATGAGTATTCTGTAATGCCTTTTGGTGTGACTAATGCGCCTGGAGTATTTATGGAGTACATGAATAGGATTTTCCATCCGTACCTAGACAAGTTTGTGGTAGTGTTTATTGATGACATTTTGGTGTATTCGAAATCTGAAGAAGAGCATGCTGAGCATTTGAGAGTGGTTTTAGAAGTTCTACGAGAAAAGAAGTTATTTGCTAAACTCTCTAAATCTGAATTTTGGTTAGAAGAGGTTAGTTTTCTTGGTCATGTGATTTCAAGAGGTGGTATTGCTGTTGATCCTTCTAAGATAGAAGCGGTATCTAAGTGGGAAGCTCCGAAGTCAGTTTCTGAGATAAGGAGTTTTCTTGGACTTGCAGGTTATTATAGAAAATTCATTGAGGGATTTTCCAAGTTGGCGTTACCGTTGACAATGTTGACTAGAAAGGGGCAAGCGTTTGTTTGGGATTCGAAATGTGAAGAAGGTTTCCAAGAGTTAAAGAGAAGGTTGACCACTGCTCCTATCCTGATATTACCGAGTTCGTCGGAACTATTCGAGGTTTATTGTGATGCTTCATTGTTGGGTTTGGGTGGTGTGTTGATGCAGAATAAGCAGGTTATAGCTTATGCTTCGAGACAGCTAAGGGTTCATGAGAGGAACTATCCGACACACGATTTAGAGTTGGCAGCTGTGGTATTTGTTCTGAAGTTATGGAGGCATTATTTGTACGGATCAAGATTTGAGGTTTTCAGTGATCATAAAAGTTTGAAGTATTTGTTTGATCAGAAAGAGCTAAATATGAGACAGAGGAGATGGTTAGAATTTCTGAAGGATTATGACTTTGGTTTGAATTACCATCCGGGTAAAGCAAACGTAGTGGCTGATGCTTTGAGTCGGAAATCATTGCATATGTCTATGTTAATGGTTAAAGAGTTGGATTTAATTGAGCAGTTTAGAGATTTGAGTTTGGTGTGTGAGAGTACTCACAATAGTGTTAAATTGGGAATGTTGAAGTTAACGAGTAATATTTTGGATGAGATCAGAGAGGGTCAGAAATCCGATATGCTTTTGGTTGATAAGTTGACTCTAGTGAATCAAGGCCAAGGTGGTGAATTCAGAGTTGATGAGAATGGTGTTTTGAGATTTGGTAATCGGGTGTGTATTCCGGATGTTACTGAGCTTAAGAAGAGCATTCTTGAAGAAGGACATCGTAGTGGTTTGAGTATTCATCCTGGAGCTACGAAGATGTATCATGATTTGAAGAAGTTATTTTGGTGGCCGGGAATGAAAGGAGAAATTGCGAGTTTTGTTTATTCCTGTTTGACTTGTCAGAAGTCAAAGATTGAGCATCAGAAGCCGTCTGGGCTAATGCAACCGTTGGCTATTCCAGAGTGGAAGTGGGATAGTATCAGTATGGATTTTGTTTCTGGTTTGCCGAGGACAAATAAGAATTTTGAAGCTATTTGGGTGATTGTGGATAGATTGACGAAGTCGGCTCATTTCATTCCGATCAGAATGGATTATCCGTTAGAAAGATTAACCGAGTTGTATATTGAGAAGATTGTAAGTTTGCATGGTATTCCGTCCAGTATTGTTTCGGACAGAGATCCCAGATTTACATCGAAGTTTTGGGAGGGTTTGCAGAGAGCTTTGGGAACTAAGCTGAGATTGAGTTCTGCATATCATCCGCAGACTGATGGTCAGACTGAGAGGACGATTCAGTCATTAGAGGATCTTTTGAGAGCTTGTGTTTTGGAAAAGAGAGGTGCTTGGGATTGTTATTTGCCTTTGATTGAGTTTACCTACAACAATAGTTTTCATACGAGCATTGGTATGGCACCGTTTGAAGCTTTGTATGGTAGGAGATGTCGGACACCTTTATGTTGGTATGAGTCCGGTGAGAGTGCTGTGGTTGGACCGGAGATTGTTCAACAAACGACGGAAAGGATTGAGATGATTCAGGAGAAGATGAGAATTGCTCAGAGTCGTCAGAAGAGTTATCATGATAAGAGGAGGAAGTCACTTGAGTTCCAAGAGGGAGATCATGTGTTTCTTCGTGTTACTCCGATAACTGGTGTTGGTCGAGCTTTGAAGTCGAAGAAGTTGACACCTCGTTTTATTGGTCCTTATCAGATTTTGGAGAGGATAAGAGAGGTAGCCTATCGTATCGCTTTACCGCCGTCGCTTGCGAATTTGCATGAGGTTTTTCATGTGTCTCAGTTGAGGAGGTACATTCATGATCCGTCGCATGTAGTCCAAGTAGATGATGTACAGGTGAGAGATAACCTGACTGTTGAGACATCACCTATGAGGATCGAGGATCGAGAGTTGAAGCAGTTGCGTGGTAAAGAGATTGCCTTGGTGAAGGTAGCTTGGGGAGGACCAGCAGGTGGCAATGTGACTTGGGAACTGGAGAGTAAGATGAAGGAGTCTTATCCGGAGTTGTTCGCTTGAGGTATGTTTTCGAGGACGAAAACTCTTTTAGTGGGGGAGAGTTGTAACCCCCGATAATAATATAATAATTATTTAAATTAAGTTAATAATATGTTTTTTAATTTAATTAGATAATTGAATTATTATTATTATTATTTTGGAATAATAATTATTGGGATAATTATTTATTGGAATAAAATAAGTTGGAATAATAAAAAGTCCCATTTTTTGGTAAAAAGGGTTTGCACGTGAAAAGGAAACACAGAGAAGCGGTTGAAAGTGGGAAAAAGGCAAAAAGGCAGAGCAAGAGAAGAGGAAAAACTTGGAGCTCAGAGATTGCTGGATTAACTCAGGTAAGGGGGGTTTATCATCGATTAACGGGTATTATGGAATGATATGTACTGGGTAGTAAGAAACTATTGTTTTACCTCTGATTAGATTGATGCATGATGAATTGTGAACTCTTTGGATGAACGAAATTGGGGTATAATTAAGAAAGAATTCGTAGGAATTAGATGTAAAAGTGTCAAATTTTGTGTAATCGAATAAGATACGAATTGTGTTGAAAATATGAATGATTTCTGTGTAGAAATTGGACTGTGGAAGGTTGGTTTGAGTAGATCTCGTAGCAGAGAAAGCCATTGCATATCTGAGAGTTCTGGTCTCTGGTCATACGCGTATGGCACTAGGCAATACGCGTATGAGATGGCTGGTACGCGTATGGCACTAGGCAATACGCGTATGGATGAGGAAGATGAAATTTTGAACGTGAAATGGTCTCTGGTGGTACGCGTATGGGGAAGTGATACGCGTAGCATACGCGTATGGGACAGGTGATACGCGTATGGGTTGGGCGAGGAGATGCGCAATACGCGTATGAGAGTGGGCATTACGCGTATGGATTTGGTCAGGCGTGGGCAATACGCGTATGGGCATAGGCAATACGCGTATGGGCAGAATTGTGAATTTTCTGTGCTGTTGTTGTGCAGTTTCTGGTTGTTTAGGCTGAGTGTGTAATTCAGCTGATGTATGACATATTAGGGATCATTTCCCGTGGCTTGGAGTAGTATAGGTATTAGTAGAGTGTACTAATACTGTGGTTGTTGTTTGGCATGATCTGATATGCTTATGTGATAAAATATTGATGATGTATGATGATATGTATATTGTTGTGAGTGTATATATTATGCATGTTGTTGATGCTGCATTTGCTAGATGATTAGCATGCATGGCATAGCCTGTGGGGCTGTAGCTAATTCCCATGGTGAGGAATTAGTGAGTGAATTGTTATGGAATTGTTGTTGATGTTTGCATACTAGATGCTTAGTGTGCATAGTCTAGCCTTCGGGGCTGTAGCTAATTCCCATGGTGAGGAATTAGTGAGTGAGTCATTAGATCTCACATGAGTGGGACTGGTGAGCTTAGTAGCCGTATCTGGAGTTGATCGGTGAGCTTGAACTGTATGTTCAAGAATAGTCGGTACCGCATGTGTGGAGTCTCATTTCACAATGAATGTATGGCATATAATATGAATGGATGTATTCCAGTATTATATGTGTGTTATGTGTTGTGTTGTTGATGTTGAGTATGGTTGAGATTATACATATGCTATATGTTACTGTTGAATATGATGTTTGAACGGATATTGCCGTTGCTGAGTGCGTAGTCTGATTAGGGTGAATTGATGTGTTATTTACTTAGCATTACATGTTGTTCTATAATGCTTATTATATTGATTGAGGAACTCACCCTTACATCTAATTTTCAGGTAACGAGCAGTGAGTTGAGTAGAAGCTAGTGCTATGGAGTCTAGTGTCGTCCTTAGTGGGTCATGCTCTGGTAGATGTAACATCGGGAGGGAATGTTTGACTATGTTTTAATTTAGTTGTTGATTCAACTTTACATGTAATGTAGTACATGATTTGAATGTCGATGTTTTGTAACCGCTGCGAATTATGCAAAATAGTCTTATTTTGATTTAATAAATGAGCATGACAGGATATTTTGATAATTGTTGTGAAATGATTGTGTGACACCCTTCGGGGCATAATTACTCTGATTGATATGTTATTATTTTAATTAAATATTTTTGGGGTATTTAGAAGGGTGTTACACCCTTTCCCCTTCCAGTCTAGTACTTTTTTCAATCTTTATTTTTTGCTTAGAGTGAGGTTGTAATCATCAGTAGCATTATGCATTCATTGTACTTAAAACTAACAAAAGGTCTTCAAATAGTTCGTGGTAATGTTCTTGATAGATATAATACTGCTTGATAGGATAGAAGGCTTCTGCCATGGTGGGTTCGCTATGAGACTTCTATTAGTAATCCACCACATATGGATGAGGTTCATCGTGATATGTTGCGACATTTCGGAATTAACGGAACCCACCAGATTAGGCATAGATCAGGTGCAGTCTATACTATACATTTGGCCCATTGATTCCCCATAGGAGTATTCCTATTCAAGGTGAACGCACTCCCTTGCAGCGATTGCCAACTCCATATCTATCAGGTGTTTTAAGTATTAGAGAAACTTCTAGAATAAAGTCTTTTGGCCTTGGGGAAGCCTTACAATATTCTTACATGAGAGACACTCGCTTCGTTGTTATTACTACTCTTCCACTCTTTTTCGGTCTATGGTCTATGTTGTCCCCTACTCCATTGTGCTTAAAAGCAACAACCCTAATTTATTTTCTCCCGATATAGGATTTCTTTTAAAGGTAGCTAAAAATATCTATATAGAAGGTGTCTGTAGTAACCATCCTCAGGTAATATCTCCCTGTGACTGTGGGGAACCTCTTAATAGTATCTTAGAACATCTCTTAGATACTCCTAAAGAATCCGAAGATTCCCCTCGTCTCATATGGGGAAGACAATCAAGTCCACTTCCAAGCCAGTTGCCATCAGAAGCAGGAAAGAGTAACTCTCTGGACATTGAATAAAGGATTTTGAAGACCCGAACTAGTGTATCGTTCATATAACCTGGAATTCTTAATAATGTGCCAACCATTCTGTCGTTAGTAGCTAAGGAAGGGGAAAAGGCTTAGAACCCTTTCGACCTGGGCGAGACATTAGAGTGATAAGCCTTTTCGCACTTCTTACTGTATTTCCCCGGAGGTTCCCGAATACACTGGCCCGGCAGGTAGAGTCCGGTTGGGAGGATCCCCTTCCTTATTGTTCTTCGCTCATTGAATAACCCCACGTATGGCACGAGTGAGGAACGAGCTTACATTTGAGGCTGATGGGACACAATAAGGGGAATGGACAAAGAATAAGTTTAGATGAGAAGTCCTTTAAAGTCAACTTTGAAATTTAGCATTCTAAAGGCATGAGGCCTAGTTGCTCTTCAACAAGTTTAGCATTCTAAAGGCATGAGGCCGAGTTGCTCTTGAACTCCTTTAAGCATGGGTATGTCCTAATTCTAAGTCCTTTCTCCTTTTTGCATTAGGTTCACACGAAACAAAAACAAAACAATCACAAGGCAACAATATATTTATATACAATAATGAGCTGAAATGAGCAAAAGAAAAATGACAAAAACATAAAATATCTGCTTAAGTGAGCAAAATGAAAAGCAATATGAATAAATGAGCAAGAAATAAATGGCATTAAAAGTAAAGGGCAAGAAATTAAATGCTCAAATTAAAGTTAGAAATTAGTTAAGTTATGTTACTTTGTCATAAGACAATGTAGCGCTATGTTAAGCAGTCGTAAGTGGACTAATGTAGTAGTCACAGCTATCTGAGGCCGGTCAATAAAACTATAGGCAAATAAACACAAGTTAGAGATCATGACTAGTAAGCCAAACTCCACAAACTTGCCATGCCAAACAAAAAGGGGAAGGGCCTTGTATGGACTTTAGGTTATTTTCTTGACCAAGAAGCAACCTATCTTGGACACAAAACAACTCACTTGATCTTGGATCAAGTTGAGTTTGGTTTGGATCAAAGAAGGTTAAACCTCTCATTTGCCAAGACCAACCATAAGACATTAACTCATTGGCCAAATTAAGAAAAGAAAGGGATGAAGATGAAATGGATGGAAGAAGAATTCAAGTATCAAGCTCAATTGGTCAAAAGTAAACCAAATCATCATCAATCAATGTTAAACAGAAAAGAAATGAAGATTACAAGTCAACAAGTCAACCATATTTTTTTGGTAATTTTTGAATTAAAAATAAATGCAAAATAAAATAATCAATTAAATTCTCATAGGTCTAACATGGTCAAACAAACTTTGATAAATTTTCTCAACAATTTTTGAAATCAGAACCTATTTAAAAACAATTAAAAACAATGAAAAATAACACAAAATGAATTAAAATCTCATATAAATCTCAAATCAAATAAGAAATTGATGAGACTATTTTTCATTGACCTATCATGATCCATATGTGTTAGGAAAGTATTTTTGGATTTTTCAAATATCAAAAAGTATTTTAAAATGAATTAAAACTATTAAAAACCAAATAATTAACAAAAAATATTAAATGAAGTCACAAAAATAATTAAAAATCAAAATATGAAACTAGATTTTTCAAGAATTTTTTTGGCATTGGTCTTATATTTTTGTGACTTCAAATAAAATATTTATGAATTTTTGAAAATAAAAGGAATTAACTAAAATTAAAAGAAAATAAGAAAAATAGAAAAATCTAGCGCCATCAGATCATTTCATTAATTGACGTGGCAAGGCATCAAGGGATCAGAGGCGCGAATACATGATAGACCCAAGTCAAGCGCGCAACACATTGCATTAAAACAAGTCAACATAAAGAAAGGTCCAGATTAGAACGTGGAAGCACAACCCAAGGGCTGGGAAGGCTACCACGTGGTACAGGTAGTGGAAAACACCTTCTTCTCCGGTGAAGTACCAGAATTCGGCCACCACGCGCATGAAATGTTTTTGTCATGAAAATGAAATTTAACGACATCAAAATGAAGCCTAGGTGATGTACATCACCACAGTAACCATGGATCATCCTCACCATTCCTATTTAGAGAGAAATATGAGCTTGAAAATCATGGTGTGTGAACTGAAATGGCACGATTTACAAAATTAAGACCACCACTGGCCTGCCTCATGCATGAGGACTTCAGAAAACCACACAAACCAAAGAAATTCACATTGTATAGCAAGATATAGATCAAAAAAGTTTGAGGTTCTACCTCTGAAATGAAGCTTCAAACAACACGAATCCTTCAAGATCTTGATCTACTTTTGCTCTAGAAGTGTGATGGAGATGATAGGTTAAGGAATTGAGCTTTGAAAATCAACTAATGATGTTGAATTTCAAGCTTGAAAGAGAAAGAGAAAACTGAAAATTCCTTTAGTGAGGGTTGGGATTTCCATTCAGCAGCAATTCAGATCTCCACTTGGTTCCCAATTGAATGAGAATGCACACTTATTTATAGCTGAAATGGATTGCAAGGCATGGTTCCCTCGTGTGCACGAAATTTGAATTCTCCTTGCATGGGCCTGTACGGGCGCATGTAAGGCCCAATGATGGGTGAAAATCCTTATTGATACCACCTGGAAATGAATTGGACGTGCACAATGGATTGCACAAGCTTGCACATCAAGTTTTAATGTGAAATGCAAAAATGAACCTAAATAGAAAGCTCTTCGAAACTCCCACATGGAAAGTCCAAAAAAATTAATGTTAGTAATGGTTGGAAAGCCCTTGAAATAAGGAAAAAAAGTCATGTTGGGAAAAATTCATTTGGAGTTTGGAACTTAATGAAAACTGGTTGTGAAAGTTTGGGTACAAAACATGTTTAAGTCACCTTCGAAATTTTGTACCAAAAGCAAGCCTCTTCAATCCCTTCTGTTTCAATGATGCAAGCTTCAAATAGAAAAACCTCCAACATAAAAGTTGTAGATATTTTCAAGATGATCAATTTAGACTTAAATTTGGCATCATTTGGATTTTTCATGACAAAAGTTATGGGCACTTGAAGTTGGACATTTTTCAAATTCAATGACTTAGGTCCAAAGTGACCTATAATGTTTTTTATTATCACATGTATTTCTTTTAGGATTATAGAATTTTGTCCAAAATAACATTTGAATTAGACATCTTAATATTTCCAATTCATTTGGTCTCACCTCAAAATCATAAAAAAATAGGAATTAGGTCCTTGGGAAGTTGACACAAAATTAGGGTTTCAATCAAAATGACCTATAATGTTTTGAAATGAATGATGATCTTAAAAGTTTCAAATGGATTTTTTATGAACCTGAGAGTTGTTCATATGGTTCTTAAGAACATATTTACTCTTGTGTTCATCTTCATTTGACAAACACATCATAAGTTGTATCTCAATGATCTTCAGTTTAGTCAGATGACTTAACTGGTCATTTTTTCAAGGCCAAACTTCCAATCTTGATGAATGAATGATTGAGGATCCTCAAATAGCCTCATATATGCATAAAATTATAAATGAAAGAACTTCCCTTGATTAAATTTGATCATAGGTTGAGGTTGCTTCATGAGCAAGGCACAGTCAAAACATAGTTGAATTAGGGTTTCCTTGGGAAACAATCCTCAAGACCTTTGGGTTATCTTGATAAAATTGGCAAATTGAGATACTTGGGAGACATATATGATGATTAGGAACTTTTTGGACCATTGTCATGCTTGTTCTCATCTTCATCTAGCCACTTCATTGAGCTTAGGAGCCTCCTAGGAGCATGGGAGCACATGATCACTTGAGCTTCAAAACAAAAAAGAGTTAGTGACATATTTTTGTGCTTTTGGTTAGTAATCAAAATAAGAAAAGCAATAATATACAATACAAGCATGCATGGTGGTCTCAAAACACTCACCCAAGTCCCAACCCTATGGTTAAGGAGCCAAACATGCTATGATCCTTGAGGCAATGCACTGAGCAATTATATGATGCCATGAGGGATCTTAGGGTCAAAATTAGGGTCTTACACTTGGTCCATTGTTCCTCAGCCTTTTTATCAGTTGTAACTTCTCCCTCCTTAGTAATAACTGGATGCTCCCAGCTTGTTAGAACAGCCTTCCAAGCCTTATTATCCAAAGATTCCAGGAAGGCTACCAGTCGAGGTTTCCAGTAGCCATAGTTAGATCCATCCAGAATTGGTGGTCTGTGAACAGATCCTCCGTCTTTATCCATAGTACCAAAAAGTAACGTCCCTAGATCTCACCCAGAACCAGAGCAAGATGCCTACTCTGATACCAATTGAAATTCTGGTATCATATATGAGACGTCGAAGGTAATGTCACGACACTAATATCTAAACAATATAAACAGGATAAAGATAAAGAACAGTAATACAAGTGAAACAAGCAATTGTTAACCCAGTTCGGTGCAAACTTACCTACGTCTGGGGGCTACCAAGCAAGGAAGGAAATCCACTAAATAGAATTAGTTCAAAGACTCTCAGTAAACAACTTCAAGTTACAGTCTTTTCACCTAGTCTCTACCCGTGTGACTTATATCTAAGAACTCTTAGATATGAGATCCTACTCACTCCCCCTCAATCACAGCAGTGATGTAAAAACAAATATTACAATGTAAGAAGACACTCTTCAAGAACACATACTTGATCTTGCTTAAAATCTTCAACCAAGTAAACACACACTCATGCTTCAAAGCTTAGAGTGGACAAATTACAACTCAAAAGTCAGTCCAATTCAATCATCTATGGATGAATGAATGGCTCACAATACACACGACCACACAAGACTAAAACCCTTATTCTCTCTCACTATTTAGTTCGTTATTTCTTGTGTGTTAAAACCAGGTTTTCTGTGCCCTTTATATAGAAGCGTTTGGCTGGGCTTGGACATCATAAAACCCTAAAACTATTTTCCAATTGTATCTTCTTATGACAACTAATTATATCTTGTTGGAAAATAAGTCAATCTGGTTTTAATTGCGGATTGAATGACGCGTTCAATCATCTCATCAATCACACATAGATTAGCATAAAAAGCGCAATCACACAATACATAACATTCAGACTGAATGTTCTGTATACAAATGTCTTGACATCGGGTCTGACCTCTCAGAAAAATCCTGCACAACCACATTTTAAACACCTTGCAGGAACCTATTATCTCATGTCAATACAAAACTTGTGACAACTTGTGAAAACTCAAGGTTTTACCAAAATTGATGCCAACACATAGAACCAACAAACCACTTTGCAAATTAGAAACTTTGGCCTTATGCCATTGCGCTTTCAAACTTCTTTCTTAAATTAAACTTGTAAATAAACTTAACTATACTTGACTTAAAATTTTCAAAAGCCAAAAATAACTAACTCATTCAAACCATTTTCTAGGCCCTTGCTCCTTTCAAACTTTATTTTTTGATTAAAAGCAATGCATCCACTTTGAAATTTGTATCACGAACTACGAGGTTTTGATACCTCATTTTTATGTTGGTACGTAGGCACAAGTCGGAAGGTCTCGTCAAAAATAAAAATATAATTAATGAATTCTTTTCTCACCCCCCCCCATTCTATTTCTTTGTAAAGATCACTTTGTTAAAAATACATATGCACACAAGAAAGGGCTCCCTAGGAATACCTAGGACACTTTGGGTGCTAACACATTCCCTTTGTGTAACCAACCCCCTTACCTGTAATCTCTGGAATTTTATTAGTTTTGATTTGAAAACTTCTTATTTTTGGGTTTTGTTCGTACTTTTCTCTTTTCCCTTGGAAACAATAAAAGCGCGGTGGCGGCTCTTGTTATTTGATGTCTTGTTTATCCATAGCTTAATGATCATGAATTTACCGCTACACATATAATTAACCATGACTAACATTTGACTAATTCTTATTAATATTTCTTTACTTTCAAGTCATTTATTTTTATGCAATTTAATTACAATTCATTTACCATTCATTGTCATTTACATATCATTTAACTTGTTTATGTTTATGCCATTTTCACCTTGCTTATTTGAGCCATATATTGTGATTGTACATATTTGCTTGTGTATTTTGACTGTGCTTGTGCTTGTGTATTTTGATTGTGCTTGTGGTCTTTATAAAGTATAAGGGAAACACTTGTCCACTATGTCACCTTGTTATGTACGTCAGGAAGATGTCAACTCAAACTGATAATGATCAATTGCTGATTCACTACTTTCAAGACAGTTTGACTGGTACTGTTCTGAGATGGTATATGGGGTTAGACAGTGAAAGTGTCCGTACTTTCAATGATTTGGGTGAAGCTTTTGTGAAGCAGTACAAATACGACATTGATATGGCGCTTGATAGAGACCAACTGAGGTCTATGTCTCAGAAAGAGAAAGAGACGTTTAAAGAGTATACTCAGGGGTGGAGGGAACTTGCTACCCAGATTAATCCTCCGTTAGAAGAGAAAGAGATGACGAAAATTTTCCTGAAGACCCTGAGTTTGTTTTATTAGGAACGTATGATTGCTAGTGCCCTCAATGACTTTATCGAAATGGTAAACATGGGGATGAGGTTAGAGGAAGGAGTTAATGAAGGAGGACTGTCTAAGGAAGAAGCATCGTCTAGTTAGAAATATGGTGGTAGTTTCTCCAAAAGAAATGAGGGGGAAACTAATTCAGTATTTGTGGGGAGGCAGAGGAGGCCTCATGTTAGAAGGAGTTCTCAACCTCGTCAACATCAACATCAAGTTTCTTCAATGATTCCTGTGTTTTCCAACAATTCCAACAATTAATCTATTCTGATTCAACAACAACAACGTCCATATCAACCGCAACAAAGAACCAACAACAACAACAATAATAATCGACAACAAAATTTCAAGAGGAAGAAGGTCTCTTTTGATCCTATTCCTATGTCTTATGGAAAATCTTTTCCATCTTTGGTTCTCAAGAACCTACTTCAACCCAGAAATCCACCTCGAATTCCTGAGCCACTTCCATGGTGGTTCAAACCTGAACTCCGTTGTGCCTCTCACCAGGGAGCCTCTAGCCACGACATTGAGAATTGCTAACCGTTGAAGTATTAATTACAAAAGCTTGTGAAGAGTGGGAGGGTGTCCTTTGAGGATCGTGCGCCTAATGTGAAAGCCAATTCATTTCCTGCTCATGGTAATGCTACTGTAAACATGGTGGATGGTTGTCCGAGGAATTTCCGAGTTTTTGATGTACGTCGTATCCGTAGGTCTCTGGTGGAGATGCATAGAACCTTGTGTTTGATCAGTGATTATGAGCACGACCATGATGGTTGTGCAATTTGTAGTAAGAACCCCTGTGGGTGTATGATTGTCAAAAGAGATATCCAGAAGTTGATGGATGAGAATATAATCCAAATTCAACAGTCTAGGGATATAGATTTTGTCAATATGGTTGTCCCAGTGTTTAAGACCCTTGAGCGGGTAGTGATCCAGTTTGATAGCAGGAGTAACAACGTTAATAGATCAGTATCGTCGTTGGTAATACGGTTAGCGGGCCCCGTCCCGAATGCATCCGATAAAATTGTGCCTTATCAGTATAATGCCACCATGATGGAGAATGGTCAAGAAATTTCGTTACCAGTAGTAGATTTTGTGCTGAATATAGTTGATATTACAAAGGTGACCCGTAGTGGTCGTGTCTTCAGTCCGGTCTTTCCGAAGGAGATAAAGGGTGTTTTGATCAGTAAGAAGGTGGATATGCCAGTGGTAAATCCAGTTAGTACTCTAGTATGTTAGTCTTGTGAATCCAGCAAGTTGAAGACTAATGATGATAAAGTTTTGAGGTTGATAAAGACAAGCGAGTTTAATATGGTGGAGCAGCTGCTCCAAACCCCGTCAACGATTTCAGTGTTGTCTTTATTGATTAACTTTGAGGCATATAGAGAGGCATTACAGAAGGTACTAGATAAGGCCTGGGTTAAGCACTATGTTACTGTAGATCAGTTTGACCACATTGTTGCTAACATCACCTGTTGCAATAATCTAAGTTTTTGTGATGAAGAGCTTCCTGAGGAAGGCATAAATCATAACCTAGAACTCCATATTTCGATGAATTGCAAGGAGGACGCATTGTCCAATGTTTTGGTCAATAATGGTTCATCTCTAAACGTGCTTCCGAAGTCAACTTTGTCCAGACTTTCTTATCAAGGCGCCCCGATGTGGTACAGTGGCATAATTTCCAAAGCATTTGATGGTTCCCGAAAAACCGTCATTTGTGAAGTGGACCTTCTAGTTAAGATAGGTCTGAGTGATTTTCAAATTACTTCCAAGTAATGGATATCCACCCGGCCTATATTTTTTTACTAGGAAGGTCGTGGATTCATGAAGCAGGAGCTGTGACATCTACACTGCACCAAAAGGTTAAATTTGTGAAGAACGACAAGCTTGTCGTTGTTGGTGGAGAGAAGGCACTTTTAGTGAGACATTTGTCATACTTTTCTTATGTCGAAGCCGAGGAGGAGGTTGGAACACCGTTATAAACTTTGTCTATTAATGAAGTGAAGAAAGCTGGGGCACCTATGTCCTCTCTCAAGGATGCTCAAAAAGTTATTGAGATTGGCAGCGTTGATCAGTGGGGTCGTATGATATAGATCACTGAGAATAAGAATAGGGATGGACTGGGATTTCAACTAGGGCCATTCAACGTCAAGGATGAAGATGTACAACCGATTTTCCATAGTGGAGGGCTCATTCATGATAATGATCAACACTCAGTTGCAATGATCGAGGTTGGAGACGATGACGACGAAGACTGCGCAAACTTTGTGACGCATGGTCGGACTTGCAACAATTGGGTTGTTGTTGATGTTCCCGTTATTGTGCAAACATGATTGAAGAGATGAGAGAGAATATACAAGTTATTTACATTTTGTGTTTGGATGGATAAACCCATTGCCTACGTACCATCTTAAAAAAGATTAGGATCAAAACCTCGTAGTTCGGGGTAAAAATCTCAAAACAAGTTGGTGAATTGATTGGTCCAAAAGTCTTAAGGTCTTTTGTTATCCAAGGGAGAAAACTCAACCTAAAACCATAAATCCACCATGTGATGATAGCTTCAACATGCTAGTGAGGGGTTAACCCTATAATAAGCATGGAAGACTCATTGTCCATCACTAAGGATATAGGTGAGTATTACATCTACCTCAAGGATAACTAAAACCTAATAGCTAAAGGTTATGAAAAAGTTTTGATTAAGAGAGTGGCCATTGAAACCACCAAAAAAAGGTATTTGAATGAGTGGTATTTACCAACGAAAAGTATTTAAAAAATATGGTCAAAGTTGATTTACAGATTCAATTCAAAATAAGTGTTATGAAAAGAAAGTTTGAAAATCAAAAGCATAAGGCTTAGGTTTCTAATGTTTGAAATAAGTGTTAAATGTTCGCACAAAAGTTTTGGCTTGGGTTAGAGTGAAGAAGAATGTCTAAAGTCCTAATCATACAAGAGATGAGGGATAAGAAACAAGAACACAAATGGAGTTCCTCTCTTGAGATCATATTGATGATCCAAGTAGCTCCCATCCTTTGGAATATGCAAGTAAAATAAGTGTAAGCTCAAGCAATCAACATAATCAAACAAGCTCTTAGAAGATCCCCAATGTCCCTTGTATCTTTCACTTTGGATGAACATGGCAATGGTTTTTCAATTTGAGCTCACATATGATCCCCTAGCACAAAAGAACACACACATCAAAGAGTTTTATGAAGCAAATCAAGAATTGACAAGAGTGAGTTTAGAGGTTTGGTCTTTCTAATCCATCTTCCACATAAAGGCCCTCTTACTCCAATTTTGCATAGGGAATGTCCTAGAAACTAAGTCCATTTGTCCATTTCTTTGCATTTGGTCCACAACAATCACAACAAAACACAAGCACAATAATATATACACAATTATGTGCTCAAGTGAGCAAAAGGCAAATTGCATTAACATAAACATGTGCTCAAATGAGCAAAGGAAAAAGCAAATGAATAATATGTACAAGAATAGTAAATTACATAAATGTAAAGTGCAAGAAGTAAATGTTAATGGTTAGTAGTTAGTGTTAATAGTTAGTGCGCCATACGGCAAATTTAGCGCTATGTTAAGCAATCGTAATTTGACTTATGTAGAAGTCACAACTATCTGAGGCCGGTCAATAATAATGTAGGCAATTACACAAGTTAGAGGTCTTGATTAGTGAATCAAACTTCAACAACTTGCCATGCCAAAAAAGAAAATGAGAAATGATCTTGTATTGATTTAGGTTCTTTGCATGATTTAGGAAGCAATCTATCCTTAATGCAAAGCCATTCACTTGATTCATGATCAAGATGAATTAGATTTGAATCAAGGAAGATTAAACCTCCATGTATCAATGCTAACCATCAACCTTTAACTCATTGATCAAAAAAGAAAAAGAAAAAGGAGAAGAAAAATATGAAGAATTAAAGTGCATTAATGGAAATGGTATTTACTAATCAACAAGTGTTGACCAAAGATAGAGAAGATCAAGGTCAAATAAATGAAACCAGAAGTAAAATCAGAATTAGAAGTCAAGAAGCAAATAAAATATTTTTGGCATTTTTAGTATTTAAAATAAAACTTGAATTAAAATAATAAAGAAAGGTCAAACTTCAAACTCACTTCAAATCAACTTTGAAAAGTCTAAGTGAATTATCCCAAGTTCAACAAGGTCAAACAAAGTTTGACAAAAAATTTCAGCATTTTTAAAAGTCAGAAACTATTTTAAATCAATTAAAATTGCATAAAAATAACCTAATTGAACTAAAATCTCAAATAAGTCTCAAATCAATAAATAAATTGATGAGAATATTTTTCATAGATCTATCATCATTCAAAATGGTTGGAAAAATATTTTTGTATTTTTTGAATATCAAAAATTATTTAAAATGAATTAAAAATAATCAGAAAAGAGAAAATTAGTAAAAAATAGCAAATGATAAAATAAAAAATATTAAAAATCATTTTTAGAAAGTTGAAATTAAAAGGAGAAGAATGAAATTGGTCCCATAATTTTTGGACCAATAATGAGAGAGATATGAGTTTTTAAAATAAAATGGAATTAAAAGAAATAAAAGAAATTAAAATCAGAAAATAGAAAATGAGAAAAAGCGTGGAGCGTTGGATCTGAGCTCATTACTTGAGCTGGCACATCATGTGGATGGATGAGATTAGATCTGGAAAAAGCAATGGACGGTCCTGATCTGATCTGGAGACCAGACGGTGGCCAGCGCCACCGTCTTCTCCGGCCAACTTCCGGCCACATCCAAATTTGCAGAGATTCAAAAGGCAACCAAAATGCACGATCCAGGCATCATTCGAAAGTTGGGGTGATGTACATCACCCCTGTACCACTCAATTCCACTCTAGATCTCTAGATTGAGAGAAATCAGAGGTAGAAATTCTGTGGTGTTCAAGTGAACTCAATGATTTTCAAAAATTGAAAGCACAATAATGTTGCCTCTATGCAGAGGACTTCATATGACACAATAATAAAGCAAATGGAACAATATACAAGCTGGTTCGAAGCAAAATTCAGTTGAAGAAAACCTTTGAATTGCAAGGATTTGAGTCAGGATCTTTGGAATCTTTTGCAAACAGTAAGCATTATGGATCAAGCAGAGAAGGTTTAGGAACTTTGAGATCTGAAGATTGATCAATGAAATCAAAATTCAGAATCTGAAAAATTTGAAAAGAAATGCAATAGTTCCTTTAGTGAGGTTTTAGTTTTCAGTTGAGCAGCAATTGGGGCGCCTTTAGGTTGAGAAATTATGAAGCCAAGGCCTTGTATATATAGTTGAGCAAGGCTGAGTTGCATGATCAAATCGTGTGCATGGATGGAAAGGGCCTCCATGCATGGGCTTGTACAGGCGCATGGAGGGCCCAATTCCACTTGGAATTGCAAGCTTATTGTAAGAACAAAAAGTGTTCTACAACAGACTCCATGATTTTGATGATAACAAAGGATGAAACCAAAAATGGCACCCTAACGAAAAGTTTCTAAGTGTGGAGGGTTCTAAAGAAAGAAGAAATAAATCTGATGATGTCATCAGATGCACAACAAGATCAGATACAAATTATCAAGTATCAGAAGCATCTAAAGTGGAATCTCGTTTCAAGAAGCTCTGACTCTGGACAAAACTGCAAAGTATCAGAAGCATCTGAACATGAAGTAAAGTCTAGAAGCTCTAACTCTGAACAAATGCCTTCTGTAAACTCTGAAGTTATCAGCGCCATCTGAACTTTCAAGAGATAACATCAGAAGCCAGATTCCCAGATACACGAAGACTCTAATCAGAATTGTTAATCATGATGAAGTAACGTTTAAGCCAAGTTAAAGTTCTGCAAATGGATTTCCTCAATTAGAAAGAGACGTTAATCTCCACTTCCAAGAGAGAAGATACTAATTGTGGTAAGTAGTCACTTCTAAGAGAAAAAGTCTACTGCAGAAGCTATTAATGGAATGGCGTAACTACATCTCAATATCCAACAGATTCAACGCTACTTCAACTCTACTTCAACTCCTATAAATAGAGAAGAAATCAACATTCAGTAAACAAGAAATCACTAGCCAAAACTATACTGAAATTATATCACGCTCAAGAAAAACATCCTTGTTCTTCAAAGATTTTCACTAAGCTTTTGCTTATCAAGTGAAAAATTTGTTCTTAAGTTTGTAATATTTGCTTTCTTAGAAGCACTCTAGATTACACATCTTGTATCTTATTTTTATTTGATTTCCTCAAGTGACTCTTTGTAGTCTGTAGACTTGAGAGGACTAAGAGATTTTCTTCTCTCTTAGGGGTTGTTTGTAATCTTTCAAGATTAGTGGATTAAGTCCTTGTTGAAGGCGAAATCACCTTGGCCGGGTGGACTGGAGTAGCTTTGTGTTATAAGCGAACCAGTATAAAATCATTGTGTGATTTCATTTTGCAAAAGCGCTTATTTTTCAAACAATTCAAACCCCCCCTTTTCTTGTTTTTCTCACCTTCAATTGGTATCAGAGCTCCGGCTCTGTTATTGATTTTCAAATCAAACACTTAACCGTGTAGAGAGATCCAGTGCGAGAAAAACAAATGGCCCACTCAAATGAGAAAGATTCTTACAATGCCAAGCCTCCTGTTTTTGATGGAGAAAAGTTTGATTACTGGAAAGATAGAATCGAAAGTTTCTTTCTGGGTTATGATGCTGACCTCTGGGACATTGTCACAGATGGATACAAACCTCCAACCTTAAATGGAGCTGAAGTTCCCAGAAGCAAAATGTCAGAAGATCAGAAACGTGAGTTCAAAAATCATCACAAGGCCAGAACAATACTTCTAAATGCTATATCATACAACGAATACGAAAAGATCACCAACAGAGAGACGGCTAAAGATATACTTGACTCTCTGAAGATGACCCATGAAGGAAACTCCCAAGTCAAGGAGACGAAGGCTCTGGCGTTGATCCAGAAATATGAAGCCTTCAAGATGGAAGATGACGAAGCTATAGAAGCTATGTTTTCCAGATTCCAAACTCTTATTGCAGGTCTTAAAGTGCTAGACAAAGGATACACGACTGCAGATCATGTTAAGAAGATAGTCAGAAGTCTGCCAAAGAAATGGAGACCAATGGTTACTGCTCTGAAGTTATCAAAGGATCTGAACAATATCAGCCTTGAAGAACTTGTTAGTTCTCTCAGAAGCCATGAGATAGAACTAGAGGAGGATGAGCCTCAGAAAAGGAACAAGTCAGTGGCGCTGAAGTCCAGACCTGAAAGACGGAAGTCAGACAGAACCAAAGCTCTCCAGGCAGAAACTGCAGATACTGACGACTCTGAACCTGAAGACTCTGATGATGAAGAAGAACTGTCCTTACTAACCAGAAGAGTTAAGCAACTCTGGAAAAGAAGGAACAACAACAACTTCAGAAGATCAAGACCCAGAGGGGATAGATCAGAGTCAACTTCAAAAGGTAAACCTAATAAAGATATTACCTGTTTTGAATGTAAAGAAACAGGTCATTATAGAAATGAATGCCCCAAGCTGAAGAAAGATAACTCTAAGAAAGAAAGCTTCAAGAAAAATGCCTTCAGAACAAAGAAGGGATTAATGGCCACCTGGGACGATAGTGAATCCGAATCATCAGAATCTGACTCTGATGAACAGGCCAACGTAGCTCTTATGGCTACCACATCCAGCAGCTCAGATGAAGAATCTGAAGAGGTATTTTCTGAACTTTCTAGATCTGACTTAGAATCATGTTTATCAGAAACTCTTACCTCTCTTCAGAAATTAAAACAAAAAGTTAAAAACATTAAAGGTCTTCTTAAAGCAAAATCTGAAGAGTGTAGTAAACTTGAGACAACAATTCTAACAAGAGATGATACAATCATATCTTTAACGTTAGAAAGAGATGAAGCTAAAACTAAAAGCTTAGAATTAAAGAAGTGTTGTCTCAAGCACCACAAACTTCAAATGAAATTATTTATAAGTATGAAGAAGCCTTTCAACAATTTCTGAAGAATGGGATAAATAGGAGTATTATGGCATCCATGATTTATGGAGTAGGTCAGAATAATAAAAGGGGAATTGGGTATGATTCTGATTCTGATAAAACTTCTACCAGTAACCAAATTAAATCGCCTTTTTCATACCACTACACACACACACAAGAACACAAATTTAAAAATGCTAGAAGACCCAAAGTTGTAAGAAACTCTGGGAAAACTAATCTGAAAGGACCCAAGAGATTCTGGGTACCGAAAGATAAGATTATCTATGTTGCAGATATCCTATGCAGCAAAGTTCAGACACCAGTCATGGTACCTGGACTCTGGATGCTCGCGACATATGACGGGAAGAAAGTCTATGTTCCAAAGCCTGGAACTTAAAGACGCTGGCTTCGTAGGCTTTGGAGGAGATCAGAAAGGAAGGATCAGAGGCTCCGGAACTATTGGTAACGGTACTCTTCCCTCTATATCTGATGTTCTTTATGTAGAAGGATTAATGCATAACTTGTTATCCATAAGTCAATTAAGTGATAACGGTTATGATGTAATCTTTAATCAAAAAACGTGTAAAGCCATTAGTCAGAACGATGGCTCTGTCCTTTTCACAGGCAAGAGGAAAAACAACATTTATAAAATAAATCTTTCTGATTTAAAAGATCAAAATGTTAAATGTTTAATGTCAGTTCACAAAGAGCAATGGGTATGGCATAGACGCTTAGGCCACATTAGCATGAGAAAACTTTCTCAGCTAACTAAACTTGAGTTAGTCAGAGGCCTGCCTAAACTGAAGTTTTCTTCAGATGCTCTGTGTGAAGCTTGTCAGAAAGGAAAGTTTTCAAAAACATCTTTTAAAAAGAAAAATGTTGTTTCTACCTCTAAGCCTCTGGAGCTTCTTCACATTGACTTGTTTGGTCCTGTGAAAACAGCATCAGTCAATGGAAAGAAGTATGGACTAGTAATCGTTGATGATTACAGCCGCTGGACATGGGTAAAATTCCTAAAGCACAAGAGTGAGTCTCACTCTGTATTCACAAGTTTCTGTTCTAAAGTGCAAAAAGAATTTGACTCTAAAATTGTTAGAGTCAGAAGTGATCATGGTGGAGAATTTGAAAATAAAGATTTTGAAGAACTATTTGATTCTAATGGAATATCCCATGATTTCTCCTGCCCTAGAACTCCACAACAAAATGGAGTTGTAGAGAGGAAGAATAGGACACTCCAAGAAATGGCCAGAACCATGATCAATGAAACAAATGTAGCAAAGCACTTTTGGGCAGAAGCTGTAAATACAGCGTGTTACATTCAGAATAGAATCTCTATTAGACCTATTCTGGATAAGACTCCCTATGAACTGTGTAAGGGAAGAAAACCCAACATTTCATATTTTCATCCTTTTGGATGCATTTGTTTTATATTAAATACTAAAGAACATCTAAACAAGTTTGATTCCAAAGCACAGAAAGGTATTATGTTAGGATACTCAGAACGCTCTAAAGGCTATAGAGTATACAACACAGAAACCAAAATTGTGGAGGAATCAATTCATGTTAGATTTGATGATAAGCTTGACCCTGAAAAGTCAAAGCTAGTTGAAAAGTTTGCAGATTTAGAGATCACTCTGGTAGAATCTGAGAAAACTCCAGAAGCAACTGTCACTCCAGACTCTGAAGAAATTAAATCTCCAGAAATTCCAAGGAAAGTCAAGAGTCGTAGCAACGTATCTGAAGATTTGATTTTGGGAAACAAAGATGAACCTGTTAGAACCAGATCTACCTTCAGAACTTCTGAAGATATTCCTCTGGGACTAGTGTCTCTGATTGAGCCTACGTCCTGTGATGAAGCTCTTCAAGATAACGATTGGGTGGCAGCTATGCAAGAAGAGTTAGATCAATTCTCCAAGAATGATGTCTGGGATCTCGTTCCAAACCCAGAGGCACTCATGTCATTGGAACCAGATGGGTTTTCAGAAACAAACTGAACGAGAAAGGAGAAGTTGTCAGAAACAAAGCACGACTGGTAGCTCAAGGTTATAGTCAACAAGAAGGTATTGATTATAATGAAACTTTTGCTCCAGTCGCGAGGTTAGAATCTATTCGTCTCCTTGTATCTTTTGCTATTAATCATTCTATCAAATTATACCAAATGGATGTCAAGAGTGCATTTCTTAATGGTTATATTTCAGAAGAAGTGTATGTTAATCAACCTCCTGGTTTTGAAAATTCAAACTTTCCAGAACATGTTTTCAAACTTAAAAATCTTTATATGGACTAAAACAGCCCCCAGAGCTTGGTATGAACGTCTGAGCAATTTTCTTCTGGAACAAAATTTTATCAGAGGGAAAGTTGATTCTACACTCTTCTGTAAAAACCTTAATAATGATCTCATGATATGCCAAATTTATGTTGATGACATTATTTTTGGTTCTGCTAATATCTCTGTTTGCCAAGAATTTTCCAAGTTAATGCAGGCAGAATTTGAAATGAGTCTAATGCAAGAACTAAAGTTCTTTCTGGGAATTCAAATCAATCAAACTCCAGAAGTCACGTACATTCATCAAAGCAAGTACATTAAAGATGTTCTGAAGAAGTTTGATATGACTGAATGCAACTCTGCAAAGACTCCTATGCACCCAACTTGCATTCTGGAAAAGGAAGAGGTAAGCAACAAGGTTTGTCAGAAGCTCTATCGAGGTATGATAGGCTCTCTTCTCTATCTGACTGCTACTCGTCCTGATATTCTCTTTAGCGTCTGTCTTTGTGCCAGATTCCAATCAGATCCTAGAGAATCTCATTTAACAGCTGTTAAGAGAATTCTTAAGTATCTGAAAGGAACTCCTAACCTGGGCCTGATGTATGAGAAAACATCAGAGTATAGGCTTTCTGGTTATTGTGATGCAGATTATGCAGGAGATAGAATAGAACGAAAAAGTACATCTGGAAATTGCCAGCTTCTGGGAAACAATCTAATCTCCTGGGCTAGCAAAAGACAGTCAACTATCGCTCTATCAACTGCAGAAGCAGAATATATCTCAGCATCACTGTGCACAACTCAGATGCTCTGGATGAAACATCAGCTAGAAGATCTTCAGATATTTGAGAGTAACATTCCTATCCTTTGTGATAATACTGCTGCTATTTGTTTGAGTAAGAATCCTATTTTACATTCCAGAGCCAAACACATAGAAATTAAACATCATTTTATTAGAGACTATGTTCAGAAAGGAATAGTAACGCTGAAGTTCATTGATACAGAACATCAATGGGCAGATATTTTTACTAAGCCTCTAGCTGAAGATAGATTTCTTTTTATCTTAGAAAATCTGAACATTAAAAATTGCCCTGAGTAAAATTTGGCTCTGAACATGTAAAATGAGAATCTGATAAAAACAAATACACTTCTGCCTCTGACTCTGATACTTCTACCAAGTTAAGAAGATATCTGAGTTAGAAATCTTCAGAAATCCTTTGGTATTCCTGAAGATCAGATACATCAACACGTGGGGAACATGCGTCTAACCCTAGAACTTCTAGACAGCTGTCAAAAGAAATCAAAGGTCAGAACGCTTGAAATCTCCTCGAGCAGTGTGCTTACTGTTGGGATTAGACATTCATTTATTAGCTATAATCATTTTTCCCCCCTAGCGTGCAAATCTTGTGTTCTGTTCCAACGCAATTAAATGTGTCGTTTTGCATGTGTTTTTACCCTTAGGTATATAAACACTTTTCTCACATTTCACACACTTATCACTCTCACTCACTCTTAAATCCTAAACCCTCTCTCGAAGTTTTCTCTGCAACTTTCTCAGTTCTTCATCTTCTTCTTCAATCTTCGTCATGAATCCTCAAGAGCAAGAAGTTTTTAACTTCTCCCAACAAATGGAAGCCGCTTCTAATCCCCAAACCTCAAACACTCAAACACCCATGGTTATAGACGTTACCACAACCCCAGTCTACAAAGAACCTCACATTCTTGAACGTGAACAACACATAAACCTTTCAACTCCCTTTGAAGGTTTGGATGTACTGTGTGAATCACTGGTGGATTTTGAGAATTTAAGAAGAAATGGTGTTGATCTTACTGAAGATCTTCGCAAGCAAGGTTGGGAAACCTACTTCGACAGGCTTTATGGTCCAATCTATCCTCTTCTGGTGAAGGAGTTCTGGAGATGTGCAGATGCTGATGACCAGTTCATTGTCTCGTTTGTTCTGGGTGTGAAGATTGTCATCACTGAAGCATCAATTGCTTCCTTGCTAAACATGGAGAAAGCTGGAGGTAAGAGGATTTACAACATTCCTCCAAGGTCCAAGCGCATCACAGAAGTCATTAACCCTACAATCTTCAAAGCAAACGCTGAAGGAAACCCCTCTAAGAACAAGGAGCTTCATCAGAACCTCCGAGTTTGGCTGAAGATTATTCTGGGAACAATCCATCATCGTCCAGCCTCCAACTCTTCAGATTACATAAATGCTGATCAGAAATGCATCCTTTACTGTATTCAGAAGGGTATCCCGATCAACCTCCCTGTTCTCCTCTTCAGATATCTGAGGGATTCAGTCAGAGAAACGAGGAATAACATGAAGCCCAGATCCTACATTCCTCTGGGTAGATTGCTCTCTGACATCTTCATTGAGCATGGGCTGGTAGATGCTCTGGAGAAGACCAGATGTATGGATGATCTGGCAATTGATGTGGGAAAGCCTCTGAATGCCAAAAATCTGAGGAGTATGGGAATCATCAAAGACATCAGAGTCAAGCCCACTATGGATGTGACCTGGGAAGCTCTGAAGGATCAGAGGAAGATGCCTCATGGCCTTGAAAGGTTCTTCAAGAATGAACCCAGAGATGCCATTGCTATCTACCTTCAGGATCGTCTGGATGAAGGCATTGATATTTCTGATTTCCGCCTTGAAGACTGTCTGGACTCTGTAGAAGATTTGGTCAGATACAAAAGAGGTCTTTCTGAGAAGAAGATAGCTGAGGAAGCAAGGAAGGCAAAGAAAGCCAGACTTGGAGAAACCTCTGGCACCAAAGCTTCAGCACCTCTGAATGTCTCTTCTGGTAAGTCTATTCCTCCTGTCTCTTCTGAATCTATAATGGCTTCCTCTAACCCTCTCTCCTCTCAACCAATATTTACAACCTCTGAAATCCCTCCTTCAACCATCAGAACCTCTCAACCTCCACCTGTTCTAAAATTGCTCGTAATTTCACAACAACCTCTGACCCTAATCAACTATATCACCACAGCTCTTCCTCATCCTCTGAATATGAATCACCCCCTTACCTTTCCCCTTCTTCTGACCAAGAGTTCTCTGAACAAGAGTCCTCTGACCAAGAACACTCTGACCCAAACTCCCCAACAATAGCTGAAATTTATGCTAAAAATTTCGCTCCACAACCCTCAAGACAATCTGAAGTAACCTCTCCCCTCCAAACATCACTTCCACCACAACAAACAACAACCTTACCCTCTGAAACTCAACCATCTGATCCCTTCACCTCTAATATCACTCCACCATTTATTCCCGCTGTACCTGAACCAGACTCTGACCCATTAGACCTAAATCCACTATATGCTTCATCCCCCAGTCTTCAACCAGACGCAGATTCTGAACTTCAAGCAGAATCTGAACCTCAACAAACTGAACCTCAACCTCTAAATCTCAGCCCTCAAAACTCTCCACCTCATTCACCTGAACCTGAACCTGAACTTACCATACCTACCCTTGAGGAGGCCATTATACAGGTTGCAGAAGCTTCAGTCCAGAAGATCAAGTCTCTGGCTAAAAACTCTGAAGTTAGTGATGATCCTAAATCTGTTAGGACACACTGGAACAGAGTCATTAGTTGGATGACCTCTGAGTCTTATAGGCTGAAGAGTATCTCTGAACAAGTCAGAAATGGCTACATCAGAGACTCTGAGGAAAGACTCCAAGAGAGACTGGCTAGAGAAGCTGAGGCCAAGAGATTAGAGGAAGAAAGATTGGCTAGGGAAGCTGAAGAAGAAGCAAAGAGGTTGGAAGAAGAACGACTGGCAAAGGAAGCAGAACTTCTAAGGATTAAGGAAGCTGAAGCCAAGGCTCAGGCAGATGCAGAAGCCCAAGCTGCTGCTGATGCTGAAGCTCAGCAGGCTCTGATTCAGGGGGAGTCTTCCTCTGCGATCCCTCTGATTCTTAACACTCTGAAAGAGATAAAGCAAGATCAGCAAGAGATCAAGAAAGATCAGAATGAGCTTCGTGCCAGGATGGACAAGCAAGATGCTCTGAATGAAAACATCCAGAACATGTTTGCCATGTTGCTTCAGAGACTTCCTCAACCTCCAAACCCTTAGGCACTTAGGATTTATTTTGTGTTTGCTTGCCTTGTGTTTTTGCTTCTGTCTTCTTGTTAGCTCTGATATTCTTCTTTGCTTCTGATGTTTTTGACTGTTGTTTGCCTTTGTGCTGTTTAATGAAATGTTTTTCTCGTTATTATTCTTTTTATTTTTTATGCCTTTTTGATTATGCCAAAAAGGGGGAGAAATTATTAAATAGCTCTGATGAAAATTATGTCTAAAACCTTAAGCATTCTGCAACAATTATAGAAATAGTTCTGATATAAATAGCTCTGATTAAATAACTCTAACATTAAAATTAAGAAATTGCAGAAAGTTTTCAGAAATCTCATTGCTTGGAAAGCTCTGGTAAGAACTTCTGAACTCCCTAGTACTAACTCAGGGGGAGTTTTTGTCTATCTGATCTAATATTTTTCATGTTTCATCTGATAATTTTATTTGTTTTGTCATCATCAAAAAGGGGGAGATTGTAAGAACAAAAAGTGTTCTACAACAGACTCCATGATTTTGATGATAACAAAGGATGAAACCAAAAATGGCACCCTAACGAAAAGTTTCTAAGTGTGGAGGGTTCTAAAGAAAGAAGAAATAAATCTGATGATGTCATCAGATGCACAACAAGATCAGATACAAATTATCAAGTATCAGAAGCATCTAAAGTGGAATCTCGTTTCAAGAAGCTCTGACTCTGGACAAAACTGCAAAGTATCAGAAGCATCTGAACATGAAGTAAAGTCTAGAAGCTCTAACTCTGAACAAATGCCTTCTGTAAACTCTGAAGTTATCAGCGCCATCTGAACTTTCAAGAGATAACATCAGAAGCCAGATTCCCAGATACACGAAGACTCTAATCAGAATTGTTAATCATGATGAAGTAACGTTTAAGCCAAGTTAAAGTTCTGCAAATGGATTTCCTCAATTAGAAAGAGACGTTAATCTCCACTTCCAAGAGAGAAGATACTAATTGTGGTAAGTAGTCACTTCTAAGAGAAAAAGTCTACTGCAGAAGCTATTAATGGAATGGCGTAACTACATCTCAATATCCAACAGATTCAACGCTACTTCAACTCTACTTCAACTCCTATAAATAGAGAAGAAATCAACATTCAGTAAACAAGAAATCACTAGCCAAAACTATACTGAAATTATATCACGCTCAAGAAAAACATCCTTGTTCTTCAAAGATTTTCACTAAGCTTTTGCTTATCAAGTGAAAAATTTGTTCTTAAGTTTGTAATATTTGCTTTCTTAGAAGCACTCTAGATTACACATCTTGTATCTTATTTTTATTTGATTTCCTCAAGTGACTCTTTGTAGTCTGTAGACTTGAGAGGACTAAGAGATTTTCTTCTCTCTTAGGGGTTGTTTGTAATCTTTCAAGATTAGTGGATTAAGTCCTTGTTGAAGGCGAAATCACCTTGGCCGGGTGGACTGGAGTAGCTTTGTGTTATAAGCGAACCAGTATAAAATCATTGTGTGATTTCATTTTGCAAAAGCGCTTATTTTTCAAACAATTCAAACCCCCCCTTTCTTGTTTTTCTCACCTTCACTTATGTCAAAGGAAATGAGAATGGACGTGCAAATTGGACTGTATGAGCTCATGCATGGCAATTGAAATGATTTTCACAAAATGCACTATTACATTAAAGTCTTCGAAAATTCCATGTCCAAAATTAAAATGCAACCTTATGAGTAATGGTTGGAAAGCTTTTTGCATAAGGAACAAATGTCATGTTGATCAAAACTCCATTTGGGCCTTGGAAATTAGTGAAAATTGAACTTGAAGTGTAGGGTGCAAAACATGCATATGTGGAATTTTCAAAATTGGCCAAAGTTCAAGACCTTCTGTCTCAATTATGTAAGCTCCAAATGATAAAACCTTATACATGAAAGTTGTATATAGTTTCAAGGCAATCAATTTGGACTTAAATTTTGCATCATTTGGATTTTTATGAAGAAGTTATGGGCACTTGAAGTTGGACTTTCTCACATTTCAATGCATTTGGTCCAAAGTGACCTATAATGTTTTGCATTATCACATGTATTTCTTTTGAGATTTTGCAATTTTTATAAACATAACATTTGGAGTAGACATCTCAATCTTTCCAATGCATTGGATATAACCTCAAAATCATGAAAAATGAAGGAGTTATGTCCTTGGGAAGATGACCCAAAATTAGGGTTTCAGTCAAAATGACCTATAATGTCTTGGAATGGATGATGACCTTCCAAGGTTCAAATAAAATTTTGATGAACATGAAAGTTGTTCATATGGTTCTTAAGAACAGGTTTTCTCTGAGGGTCATCTCCATTTGACAAACACATTAAAAGTTAGGTCTCAGTGTATGTCAAAATAGCCAGATGAATTGACTGATCAACTTCTCAAGTCCAAAGCTCATATCTTGATGAATTGATGATTGAGAGCACTCAAATAAGTTCAAATATGCATGAAATGATTAATTAAAGAACTTCCATTGATTATATTTGACCATGGGTTGAGGTTGCTTCATGTGCAAGGCACAGTTGATGAACAGATGAATTAGGGTTTCCTTGGGAAACAAACCTCAAACCCTTTGATTTGCTTTGATAAAATTGATGAATTGAGACACTTGGGATGCATATTTGATGGATGAGAGCTTTGAGAACCATAGCCATGCTTTCTTTCATCTTCTCTTGGACATATCAATGCATATAGGATCTCCTAGATGCTTTTGACCTTGTGACTGCTCAAGCTACAAACAAGAGATATTAGTGACATATTTTTGTGCTTTTGGTTAGTAAATAAAATGAGAAAAAAAAACGATGATATACAATTCAAGTATGCATGGTGATCTCAAACCAATTCACAAGAGACCCCACCCCAAAGGTAAGGAGCCAAGATGCTTATGATCCTTGAGGCAATGTAAATGCAATGTTATGATGCCATGAGGGATCTTAGGGTCAAAATTGGGGTCTTACAGATGCCCCTATTTAAGTTCATTCTAGCCGGAGAAGTGAAGGTTAAAATCTTCGTCTCGACGAGGTAGAATGGGCTTAAATAATAACAAAGAGATGAATTTTGGTCCCTAAGAGACCTCGTGATGCAAATGCATGTATGCAAAAGGTAATACTCTATGAAGATATATGTCCACAAAGAGAAAAGAAATTAGGAGAAACTGACAATCCATATGAGTAATACGCTCAATGGGACAAAGACTCTGGGGATTCTAATAAGAAAGGGAATAAAAATGCGTGAGCAGGTCACGACTTAGAACTTGCTGAGAGACACAAGAGGAATTCCATGAAAATAAATGAATGGAAGGACTCGAGCTGACTCAAAGAGGCAAGTATTGGGGAATATGCCAATACATCACAATTATCCTCAAAGGATACTTCAGATGAAAATCCGGACTCAGATGGGGAAAAAAATCTAATGAGGAACTTCATTGGGGAATACCTAAACAGGACTCATTTGAGGAAACAACAAGATGAGGTATTACCGGTTACTGGGTAATAAGCTCAAGGAGACATGTGATCGAAACACCGATATAAGGGTGAGAGAACAACACGCTCAGGGAGAATGAGTATCTAAGACCGGTATGAGGGTGAGAGATATCAAACATCCAAAATACGTCTCAGGAAAACCTAGAAGGTATATTTCGACTCAGGAATCTGACTCCACAGGGGACAAAAAGTCATAATAGGGAGCAAAAGGGAAGGAATACCAGGGATACCAGTTACTGGTCATATAATAGGTGACCGACCAAGCGTGAATTGGGGAATATTCCCAAGACACTCATCATCCAAAAGAGGGCTAAAAAGCAGACTCGATTACAGGATGGGCGTTCGATTCCGCAAAAGGGAATACGAACCTTACTCGACTGGGGAATAGCAAAAGACTTCGACCAAAGAGCGCATGAGATATATTATCTATTACCGTCAGAACGTAGATAATATACTCGCAAGGACGATTATCCACAACCGGTTACTGGGTTAATGAAGGATAAATCGACCGAAAGAAAAAGGGCATCGGGATACCAAATACTAGGTATAGAAATGACCAAATCAAAAGGTAGAAACAATCATTACCGACAATCGGTCAAATGAAAGATGACTCGCTGGGGGATACATTGACAAAGGCAATGATCCAGGAGATATGTCACCGGTTACTGGGAGACATACTCAAAAAAAGGGGAAGGCCTATCAATACCGAATATTGGATGAAGATAACCGTCAAAGAGGGGATTATATCTACCAGATACTAGGTAGAAAACCACGGAAGAGTAACCGTCATCGGTTAGGGCGAACAAAATAAGGTTAACTCTGCAAAGGGATAGAAATAGGGTTTACAACTACCTGTATGAGGGTAAAAAACCACAGACTACGTCGGGGAGAAGATTGGATGATTGCTGGTTATTAAGCAATCATTCATCTACCCTACGGGGAAGCGCAAAAAGAACCACGATAAACCAATCTAGGCATAAAACTAGAGACACACAATGAAACAAGACTCATCCCTATGAGGATATAACTCAGGGGGGATTCCATCCCAATATATGTGTTGGGAGGAAGCAGGAGTAACAATCATCCACGAGGACATAACTCAGTGGGGAGCATGGAAGAAAGGATAGACGCTTTTTGCTTATGGCGCTGACTCTACATGGGGAAATCAGTCACAAACATCTGCTTGGTGAAATATGTATCACTGAATGGCAGGGGACAACAAAACAAAGGTATTTATGGCCAATAATGCGACATGAATATTTAAATGTTGAAATTATATGCATATATCCATGGTTTATGTATGATGAATGCTGACAAAACAGACATATCTAACACAAACAGGACCAAAGATCGATGGAAAAACATCCGGTACTACATCTCGAGAGAGAAATCCAGGTCCACTAGGGAACATCCCATCTGACGGGGACCAGAGATACCAGGAGACAAAGATCTCTGCAGGAGAATGAGCATCAGTCATCCCAGCCGGGGATAGGATCAACATACAGATAAAATCCGCCGCGGAAGCACTCTACTGGGGAAATTATCAGAGGGGATAATGGAACTCTGTGGGGAACAACCACCAAGCAAAAGTTTCCAGGGTAACCACCATGACGAAATCACATTTGCTGAGGAGGAAGGATCATAATTCTGCTGAAGGAAGATAAACTTCTTCATCAACTACTCTGCTCGGGAGGAAAAACCACAAAGGTTCTGAAGGAAAGGATACCATTGTTAGATACCCAAAAGTGCTTATTTGAGCTATCAAATATGGGTATCTTTCACTCCATTTCCTTGCTAAAGTGTTCGAAAACACCTTTGTTTTAGATGAATTACAATACAATGATAAACGATCTTGGTACCTTTGATTTGTGTGTTATTGTGCAGGAATTAGGCATGAAATAATAGAAACTGAAGCCACAAGAAAGTTGGCAAAGGAACCAAAAAGGGATGCATTCATCAGCTTGCTCGCTAGGCGAGGGTTGTGGCGAAGAGCTTGCTAGGCGAGCACCCAGCGAGTCCCCAGCGAAGAGCTCCAGTATTTTACAGTAGCAAACATCAACAAACTCGCTAGGCGAGCTTCCAGCGAAGGGTGTAGCGAACACGTCCAGACTTGGCCAAAAGCGCAGCCAGCACTCACTCGCTAGGCGAGCCATTAGCGAGCTCCCAGCAAGCATTCCAGTAGCAAAACCTCTCAAGCTCGCTGGAGCGAAGGTTGAAGCGTGTGCTTCGCCTAGCGAAGGTTTTGTTCGCCTAGCGAACATGCCAATCTGGCAAAGGTCATTTCTTTGGGCGCAGGTGCCACAGGTGCCTCATTTTGGGGCTCGCTAGGCGAGCCATTCTGCTCGCCTAGCGAGCATGACAGCTCATTCCCTTTTGATCAATGTGCTACAAAAAATCAAAAAGCCATGGGTTGGACTCTTTTCGATCTAAAAGGAATTAGTCCTTCCTATTGCATGCACATGATCTTAATGAAAGAGGATTTTAAGCCCGTAGCTCAACCACAACGCCGCTTAAATCCTACTATGAAGGAGGTTGTTAGAAAGGAAGTTGTCAAGCTGTTGGATGCGGGAATGATTTACCTGATTTCGGATAGTCCATGGGTTAGTCCTGTGCATGTGGTTCCGAAGAAGGGTGGAATTACCGTGATCCGAAATGACAAGGATGAGTTTATCCCTACTAAAGTTGCAACGGGGTGGTGAATGTGTATTGATTATAGGTGGTTGAATACCGCAACTCGAAAAGATCATTTTCCACTCCCGTTCATGGATCAAATGCTCGAAAGACTCTCGGGGCAACAATACTATTGTTTCTTGGATGGCTATTCCGGGTATAACCAAATTGCAGTTGACCCGGCCGATCATGAAAAGACGGTTTTCACATGTCCGTTTGGAGTTTTCGCATACCGAAAAATGCCCTTTGGGTTGTGCAATGCACCGGCGACTTTCCAAAGATGTGTGCAAGCCATTTTTGCCGACCTTATTGAGAAAACACTGGAAGTCTTCATGGATGACTTCTCGGTATTTGGTGGTTCCTTTAGTTTATGCTTGGCAAACTTGAAAACGGTACTTGAAAGATGTGTGAAGACCAATCTTGTGCTTAATTGGGAGAAGTGCCACTTCATGGTGACCGAGGGGATAGTGCTTGGCCATAAAGTCTCTTCAAGAGGGCTTGAAGTTGATCATGCTAAGGTTGAAGTGATTGAAAAGTTACCTCCTCCGGTGAATGTGAAGGGAATCCGAAGCTTTTTGGGGCACGCCGGGTTCTATCGGCGCTTTATCAAAGACTTCTCAAAGGTAGCTAAGCCTTTGAGTAATTTGCTAGCTAAGGACCAGGTATTTCTCTTAACCGATGAATGTTTGCAAGCTTTTGAAACTTTGAAAGAAAAATTGGTTACCGCTCCAATTATAGTCGCTCCAAATTGGAATTTAAATTTTGAGCTAATGTGTGATGCGAGCGACTGTGCAATCGGAGCGGTATTAGGCCAAAGAAAAGAGAAAATTTTTCATGCGATACATTACGCAAGTAAAGTTCTTAATGAGGCTCAAATTAACTATGCCACCACTGAAAAAGAATTACTTGCGATAGTGTATGCGCTTGAAAAGTTTAGGTCTTATCTTATAGGGCCTAAAGTCGTAGTGTATACCGACCACTCGACGATTAAATATTTGCTCACCAAACCGGATTCGAAGCAAAGGCTCATCCGTTGGATCCTCTTGTTGCAAGAATTTGATGTTGAAATTAAAGACAAGAAGGGATCGGAAAATTTGGTGGCGGATCATTTATCTCGCTTAGTTAATGTGGAGGTTACCGATTCAGAGAAGGAAATCCGGGAAGAGTTTCCTGATGAAAAACTTTTCAAAATTCAAGTTAGGCCGTGGTTTGCAGATTTTGCGAACCACAAGGCTAGTGGTTTTGTACCTCCCGACCTAACTTCGAACCAAAAAAGGAAGTTTCTTTCGGATGCCAAGTATTACGTATGGGATGACCCGTACTTGTTTAAGTTGGGTAGTGATAACCTTTTAAGGAGATGCGTTACTGGCGATGAAGCGCAGAGCATCCTTTGGCATTGTCACAACTCGCCTTACAGCGGACACTATAATGGGGTGAGAACGGCCACTAAAATCCTTCAGTCAGGATTTTATTGGCCCACCATTTTCAAGGACGCACATACCCATGCGCAAAGTTGTGATAGTTGCCAGAGAAGCAGTGGGATTGGTAAGAGAGATGAAATGCCTCTCCAAAACATCCAAGAGGTCGAAGTATTTGATTGTTGGGACATCGATTTTGTAGGACCATTCCCACCCTCTTATGGTAACGAGTATATGCTTGTTGCAGTTGATTACGTTTCTAAGTGGGTTGAGGCGATCGCCTCACCTCGGGCGGATGCGAAAACGGTAATAAATTTTTTGAAGAAAAACATATTTTCCCGTTTCGGAACCCCCCGAGTGTTGATAAGTGACGGAGGGTCACACTTTTGTAATGCACCGTTGGAAAGCATTTTAAAACATTACGGTGTATCACACAGAGTGGCAACTCCGTATCTCCCACAGGCTAATGGGCAAGCCGAGGTCTCTAATCGTGAGATTAAGAGAATCCTCGAAAAAAGTGTGTCAAATTCGAAAAAAGTGTGGTCACAAAAATTGGATGAACCGTTATGGGCATACCGTACCTCCTTTAAAGGTCCAATTGGCCTAACTCCTTTTCAATTGGTGTTTGGTAAAACTTGCCATTTGCCGGTCGAATTGGAGCACAAAGCCTTGTGGGCTCTGAAATTTTTAAATTTTGAAAAGGATTTGGCCGGTGAGAAAAGGAAGGTGCAACTGCTAGAGTTGGAAGAGATGTGCAATGCCGCATATCACTCAAGTTGCTTGTACAAAGAAAAGGTAAAAAAATATCATGACAAAAAGCTTCGAAAGAAAGAATTTGTGCCCGGACAGTTGGTCCTACTGTTCAATTCCAGGTTGAAGTTATTCCTCGGAAAGTTGAAATCAAAATGGTCAGGGCCATTTCGGGTCAAAGAAGTTAAGGAGTACGGAGCTATTGTCATTGAGGACATGGAAAAGAAGGACAGTTGGACCGTTAATGGCCAACGTTTGAAGGTTTATCTTGGCGGTCATGTGGATCGCGAGAGCTGTGCTATTCCTTTGGATGCTCCTCTGTGAGCATCGCACCGTCGAGCTTATCCGACGTTAAACAAGCGCTTGTTGTGAGGCACCCCAACATTGTAAGTATTTACAGTTTTTCTGTTGTGTCGTATTGGGATTCCAATTGTTAAAACCTTGCTGAATGTACCAGGAATGCTATTTTTGAAAAAGCAAATGTTGTCATGCTCGCTGGATGCTCGCTAGGCGAAGCAGTAGCGAGCAGATTCGCTAGCTGCTCGCTAGGCGAAGCAGTAGCGAGCGCTGCGTGGCAGCACTAATTTAATTCTCAGCAGGCCACTCATTTTTGGCCCAAACACAATTTTCCTTTTTACAACTCTGCTGAAACACTCTCACGAACACTCATAAGCACTCTCTCACTTTTCATCTCTCTCACAAACACTCAAACCCTAAACTGAAGCATTGCAAACTTCACTGCACTTCAAATTCAATCAATCTATTTTACTAAGGTTTGCCCTAATTCCATTTCTTTATGTTTGAACTTTGTAAATTTCTGATTTGCATGTCATTTAGGGTGAATTTGGGGGAATGGGTATTTTAGGTTTTGCATGTGGGTTTAGAATTACATGTATCCTAGAACGATTCTTTTCTTGATAGATCATTTTGTTCTGAAATAGATACCATGAGAACTTGGGTTTTGCCAAAATTTCACTGTAAACATTGCAGAACCCAAAAACCCGTAAGATTCGCTAGCAACTCGCTAGGCGAATCAGTGGCGCGCATTCGCTGCCACTTCGCTAGGCAAACCTGTAGCGAAGGTTCGCTAGGTTCTCGCTAGGCGAAGCAGCAGCGAGCATGACAGTACTTGGAATTCTGGTTTTGCTTTCTAATCTGTTTGTGTTGTGTGGTTTCCTCTGTATGTATGTGCAGATGGAATCCAGATCCGGAGCTTCGGAAAAGAGAAAGGGAGGGAACACTTCCCGTTCCGTACCAATATAATTCGACACCGACAAATTTGTCGGGCCAAAGCAAGTCGCAAGATATATTGCTTTGGAAAAGCGAAAGATTTTTCCGGAAAAGAGATTTTTAATCAACCCTGAAGGCACGAACCGAACATTCGTCGGGTTGATTAACAACAAAAAATGGGACCGGTTAATTTCCCCTCTGGAGCATTACGATATCGCAACAGTGCGTGAGTTCTATGCGAACGCACTGCCGAACGATGACGAGCCATTCACATGGACGTCTAGAGTGTCCGTCCGTCCTGTTGCGTTCGATCGAGATGCAATTAACCGTGTCCTGGGTGAACCGCTCCAACTGGGAGCCGAGGAGAGAGACACCTACCACCAAGAATTAAGGCTTCACCGAGATACTGATGCAATTTCTGCTGCCCTGCTTTTGAGAGGGAAATTAGTTGAGCTGAACCCATCTGGGGTTCCCATGAGATACCATAGGGAGGACATGACTCCCTTGGCTCAACTGATCCTTTTGTTGGTTCTTACAAACATCGCACCCAAGTCTCATACTTCTACAGTGCCGATCCCAGTGGCACACTTGGTACACAGCATCCTCACTAACGTCCAGATTGATGTTGCGAGGATTATTGCTTATGAGTTGAAGTCCGTGATTGAAAGCGGGCTAAAGTCGGGGGCACGAGTGAATTGTCCCCTGGCTTTCCCTTGCCTAATCATGGGTTTGTGCCTGCAAGCGAGGGTGAGGCTACCCTCAAGGGGTCAAGTAAGGATCCCGCCACCCAATGATGATCGATACGTGGCCAAGTATTGCAAACCGAAGAATGTACGAGGTAGTTCAGCTGCTGAGGTTACCGGGGCTTCTGATGGTCCTGGTACTTCTACTCTAGGATCCGATCCTTTCCAGCAAGCTGTCTGCAACTACAACTGGGATTGGATGGCGGCAACTCAGCGCGCCATGCTCGATATGCACGATTCTATGCAACTGTTACAGCTGCAGATGCGCGACCCCTCCGGAGAGCATTCTATGATGACACCTGAGCAGTTTCTGCAACACGCGAGCTGGCCTGTGGATAGGCCTGTGTTTGGAGAGGGGGCGGGTGTTGGTGCGTCTTCTGGTGCTGCTGATGGAGATGATGATGATGATGATGATGATGAGGCTACCGGTTCTGAAGCCGGTACTGATGAGGGTTATGAGTCCGTGGAGGGCTAAGTTATTTTATTTTTCATATTATGTTTTATTTCTATTGTATTTTCAGACTTGTGTATTTTGATGTTGGTTATGTACTTTTGGGGTGTTTTGTCCCCCATGAACAATTTTAAATTTTGAAGTAATGTATTATTTATGTTTTAAATTTCGTTTTTTTAATAAATTTTTGGTTGGTTGAGTGTCAAACTTTCTAGATTGGTTGCTCCTCAAAGAAGTATCCAATGAAGGTGCATCCGAGCTTGGGTGGCAATGATAAAAATAAACGAGTGAATAATGCTAAGGTACATGGTTACCTCCGGCTAGAATTTTAGAATGCATTAAGAACTTTACTCTTTTTTGTAATTGAATATTGTCTTTTTGCAACACAATTGAATGAATGTTTCATCTAGGACTTAAAACCTCAAATTGTGAGGAAACCTCCATTGTACACTTAAATGCTGGATTCTAATAAGCTTTGTTGATTCATTTGATTCATGCTTTGTCTTTTATTATTGTGAATATGTGGAAGCAATTAGAAATGATCAAGGCACTTGTTTTCTATCGAGCACAACCAGTTCCAAATACAACTTACCTGTGAGCAGAGAGAGTATTCGTTAACCCCTTTGAGCTTAAACAGTTGAATCTCAGTTTGAAAGAAAAAGCGAGATTTCAAAAATCTTTTTTTTTACAACCCGGAAAATTTTGATAATTGTTCTTTTGCCGTAAAAAGTCAAGAGCATTCACTTAGGGTGAGTAAGAAATAAGTTGGGGAGAACGAAAATAAGAATCGGTAAGTGCCACAACTCTTGAAAAACCGAGCAAGCATAAATATATATATATATATATATATATATATATATATATATATATATATATATATATATATAAAATATAGAAAAGAGAACATTTGTTTTGTAAGTATGATGTGAAAGAAAATAAAAAAAAATAGAGAAAATGAAAATGAATGCTTGCTTGGAAGAAAAATAGTGAAAAACAAAAATTGAGTGGCGAAATAAGAGTTGTGAAGGTTTCAAATGAGAAATAAATGGAACGAAGTTGAGATGTGTGAATAATGTACAGTGAATGTCTCTTTTGCATCGGCATTTTCGTTTTCAATGGCCTTAGAAATGACCCTTGTTTGTTAACCTAACCAAGCTTCAACCGAAAAGTCCTTAGTGATCTTCGTGCTTCCACATTATCATTTATAATTGTTAGACATTGTATGAATTGAATTGATTTCTTCATTGTTTATTGGAGAGTGAGATTATTCCCGCGGTTGCAAACGCGTAATTTCTTCAATCCTTATTCGAAGAAGAGAGATAGGGTGATTCATTCAAGATAATATTGTTGTAGATAGATACATATTTCACATTGCTACTAAGTTTTAGTTCTTGTGTATTATTTTATTCTAACCGTTGGAAATTTGTATCTACAGATTCGCTTGTGTTTGAGCCATTTTATCCGATTTCGGAGAAACCTTTTTCTTAATGCAAATCCTCTTGTCCTTCAAGAGGCATACTTTGCTTGAGGACAAGCAAGAATCTAGTTGGGGAGAGTTGTTAGATACCCAAAAGTGCTTATTTGAGCTATCAAATATGGGTATCTTTCACTCCATTTCCTTGCTAAAGTGTTCGAAAACACCTTTGTTTTAGATGAATTGCAATACAATGATAAACGATCTTGGTACCTTTGATTTGTGTGTTATTGTGCAGGAATTAGGCATGAAATAATAGAAACTGAAGCCACAAGAAAGTTGGCAAAGGGAACAAAAAGGGATGCATTCATCAGCTTGCTCGCTAGGCGAGGGCTGTGGCGAAGAGCTCGCTAGGCAAGTGCCCAGCGAGTCCCCAACGAAGAGCTCCAGTATTTTACAGTAGCAAACATCAACAAACTCGCTAGGCGAGCTTCCAGCGAAGGGTGTAGCGAACACGTCCAGACTTGGCCAAAAGCGCAGCCAGCACTCACTCGCTAGGCGAGCCATTAGCGAGCTCCCAGCGAGCATTCCAGTAGCAAAACCTCTCAAGCTCGCTGGAGCGAAGGTTGAAGCGTGTGCTTCTCCTAGGGAAGGTTTTGTTCGCCTAGCGAACATGCCAATCTGGCAAAGGTCATTTCTTTGGGCGCAGGTGCTTCAGGTGCCTCATTTTGGGGCTCACTAGGCGAGCCATTCTCCTCGCCTAGCGAGCATGACAGCTCAGTAGCAGCTCTATAAGTAGCAAGGGCTACTTTTTGGAGCCATACTTTTACACCTTCATACTTTTGTACTTTTTAAGATATTTTCCAGCATTGCTCTAGAGATCTTTTGTGACCTAGAAATCATTTCTCTTCATCTCTTAACAATCTTTCATAAAAAGAAGGTGGATTCCCATCCAATCTCGATTATTCGACTCGGATGTTGATCAACCTTCTTCCGAAACTTGTTGACCAAGCTACCATGAAAATGAGTAGCTAAGTTCTTCATTTTGTCAAGGTTAGATGTAGATGATCATTAGCTTTGTGTGTAAATGGGATGATCTTCATTTGTAAACTCTTTAATGGTGAATATATGGTGAAAACTTTATTTTATTGAAAACTCTTTGTGTTGTTTATGATCGAGAGATGTTTCCCAACTCTTTACCTAGGTTTTCATCCAATCTTGTTTATTAGCTAGAGATAGTAATGAATGATTTTGTTCACCATAAGGTTGAACCAAAAAGTTGTCAATTTGATAGATTGTGTTAGAGATAAACAATGGATCAAAATGGGAAAACTCACAATGTGTGTTAGAGATAAACACATTGGGAGGACTTTGTGAAATAGTTTATCATCTAAAGGAGTTTATAAGTTTTGTTGATCGAACATATACACGCAAAGTGATTGTCGAACCCTAACTTTGGCAATATTTCTCAAATATTAAAACCAAATCTTTTACCGCATTTCCTTACACTTTTATGCAAGATACCGTGACTAAAACCAAAAACCATTGTTACCTTAAGCTAAGAGTTAAAACAACTGTCGAAAGGCGGTGATATCTCACAATCCCTGTGGAGACGATAACAAAAACCCGACACTTAAAATTACAATCAACAACCATCATGCCAGGAATATGAACAACTGTCTTACCCTGTTGGGAATCATACCATCTTTGGGAGAGCACTGAAGACATCCCGAGTATCCTTTTATCATTGTGAATGTTCACTTTGTTTAAAACACATTATGAAAAATTTATTGATTTAAAACAATGATATTTCTCCATTAAAACATGCAAAACATTTGTTGAATAGAAACAAATAAGAGTGCAAAATAATTGGATAAGGGCTCAAATTTATTCGATAGAATGGTAGTCTGCAAATGGCGAGACTCCATAGATCTTTACAAATTTGAAATTGGTGATATATATTGGAAAAGGCTCATTGAACATAATGACCATTTCTCCACCAACTCTGAATCCGATGTATTTGAAGCTTCAGTTGACGATGACTGAACATGAATCCCTGACAGATGACAGGTTGTAGAACAAAGTCTTGTCAGGATGCAGTTACTTGCCAAATCCCTAATTTTTGCCTAGATTTCCCCAGGGTGAGGTACTCAATCTAGCGGGATACATATTCATTTTTTATGTCTCTAACTTTTGCCTGGATCGCCCTTTCGGGTTTTCAATCCACCGAGACGCTCATTTTTTCCTAAGCCGCCCTTTTGGGTTTTTGACTTAGCGAGCTATTCTATTTTTATTTTAGGCGAAGTATTTTTTGACTGCATCTGAATTCACAGGACGAGTGAAACCCACCCCATCCATATTTGTAAGTATCAAAGCACCGCCTGAAAAGGCTCTCTTAACAACATATGGACCTTCATAGTTTGGAGTCCACTTGCCCCTGGAATCGGGCGAGAAAGACAAAACTTTCTTGAGCACCAGGTCACCTTCTCGGAACACACGAGGCTTGACCTTCTTATCAAAGGCTTTCTTCATCCTCTGCTGATATAACTGACCATGAGACATGGCAGTCAATCTCTTCTCTTCAATCAAATTCAGCTGGTCGTAACGACTTTGAACC
The DNA here is from genome assembly GCF_024323335.1 of Lathyrus oleraceus. Lineage (NCBI taxonomy): Eukaryota > Viridiplantae > Streptophyta > Magnoliopsida > Fabales > Fabaceae > Lathyrus > Lathyrus oleraceus. Next base: position 458,973,630 of record NC_066582.1, on the reverse strand, counting down.
CATTCAGCATCAGTCAACTTGGCTTCCATCAAGACTCTCATTGATGGGATCTCCACCTCTATTGGGAGCACAACCTCCATGCCATAAACAAGAAAGAAAGGGGTTGCCCCTATTGAAGTGCGGACAGATGTACGATAACCATGCAAAGCAAATGGCAACATCTCATGCCAATCTTTGTACGTAACGACAATCTTCTGGATAATCTTCTTGATGTTCTTGTTAGCAGCTTCAACAGCCCCATTCATCTTGGGTCTGTAAGGAGAAGAATTATGATGTGCTATCTTGAACTCGCTACACAACTCTTTCATCATCTTGTTGTTTAAGTTAGATCCATTGTCAGTGATGATCTTATCCGGCACACCATAACGGCATATGAGTTTATTCTTGATAAACTTCACAACCACCTGCCTGGTCACATTTACGTATGGCGTCGCTTCGACCCACTTGGTGAAGTAAATAATTGCTACGTGAATAAATCTGTGTCGACCCACCTGGTCACATTTACGTATGACGACGCTTTCGGCTCTATCATGCCAATCATGTCAATTCCCCACATAGAGAAAGGCCATGGTGATTAAATCACATTTAGAAGTTTCGGGGGAATATGAATCTTATCCGCATAAATCTGACACTTATGGCATTTCTTCACATATTTGCGGCAGTCAGACTCCATTGTCAGCCAATAGTAGCTTGCTCTCAACATCTTTCTAGCCATGGCATGTCCATAGTCATCAACAGGTCTGCTTCGTGTCTATCCACGCATCTGAGCAGAACCATGTCAAAATTCCTCTTATAAAGCACATCGCCATTGAGGTAGAAACAACCTGATAATCACCTTAAAGTCTTTCTATCTTTCACAGATGCCCCAGGCGGCTAAATCTGGCTTTGAAGAAAACACTTGATATCATAATACCATGGCTTATCATCTTGCACCTCCTCTACTGCAAATACATGAGCTAGTCTGTCCAAGCGCATCACAGTGATATTGGGAACTTCGTTCCAAAGTCTAACCACAATCATTGAAGCAAGTGTAGCAAGAGCATATGCCATCCGATTCTCATCTCGAGTAATATGATGGAAGTCAACCTCAATAAAGAATGTTGAAATCCTCCTCGCATAATCTCTGTATGGGATGAGGCCAGGCTGATTCGTCTCCCATTCACCCTTAATCTGATTAACAATAAGGGCCGAATCACCATAAACATCAAGATGCTTGATCCTAAGATCAATACACTCTTCCAATCCCATAATACAAGCCTCATACTCAGCCATATTATTCGTGCATTTGAAAGTTAGCCTTGCTGTAAAAGGAAAATGTATGCCCTGAGGAGTAATAATCACTGCCTCAATACCATTTCTATATTGATTTACAGCGCCATCAAACACCATGCTCCAACGGGAACCAGGTTCTGGCCCTTCATCGAGCGTAGGCTCATCACAATCTTTCATTTTAAAATACAAAATCCCCTCATCTAGAAAGTCATACTGAATTGATTGATAATCCTCAATCGGTTGGTGTGCCAAGTGGTCAGCCAAGATACTACCTTTTATGGCCTTCTGAGCTCGATACTCAATATCATACTCAGCTAACAACATCTTCCAACGGGAAATCCTCCCAGTTAAAGCAGGCTTCTCAAAGATATTCTTGATTAGATCCATTTTGGATATCAACCAAGTCGTATGATTCAACATATACTGGCGTAAGCGCTTAGCAGCCCAAGCCAAAGCACAACATGTTTTCTCAAGCATCGAGTATCGAGACTCACACTCGGTGAACTTCTTACTCAGGTAGTAGATAGCATACTCTTTCTTCCCTAATTCGTCTCGCTGACCAAGGACACAACCCATTGAGTCTTCAAGAACTATCATATACATAATCAAGGGTCTCCCTTCCACAGGTGGAGACAGAATCAGAGGCTCAGACAAATACTCTTTAATACTGTCAAAGGCCTTTTGGCAGTCCTCGGTCCAATTGTAGCATCTCAAATTTGAACCCTACCATTGTACATACATTTTCATATTAGGTCATTAACATAACATAGTCCATTGCATAACATTGCATTGTCCTTGCCCCAAGTGCAAGTCAACAGACAAAATTAGGTCAACTGGTCAGGAGAATCAGTCAAACAAACAAGCAAGTGCATTTCCATTGAGGCAAAGCCCTAGGGTTGGTTTATCAAGTTCATGTGATTATGTGATCATTGTGAAGTGGTTTGGCCAAATATTGGATGCTCAGAAGTCATCAGTCAAGCTGAATTTCAGCTGAAACCCTAGAAAGTCAACTGTGGTCAATTGTGCCTGATTTTATGGATTTGAAGGTGGGAGATGGTTTGAAAGGCTTTATTCATGTCCATAAAAGTCTCATTTGACATATCAAAGATCAAGGTTGAAGAAAATAAAGTCAGATCAAAAGTTTCCTAAAATGGCAGGCGACCTGTAATTGGAAACTGCCAAAAATGGAAAGTTCTTCTCCTCAAATTTACATCATCATGCAAGCTTCAAATGGAATTTTGTCCAACATGAAAGTTGAAGATCTTGATCTCACCTTTCCAAAAACTCCAAGAACACTCATTTCTCATGTGTGGTTGGCAAGTTATGATCAGATCATTTTCAGAAAATGTTGAAATTCAAAGTGCCATAACTTTTGAATGGAAATGCCAAATTGGGTGATTCTTTTTTGAGCAAGTCACATTTGACATGTACTATCACATTGCATCATTACATTTCATTAAAAATCAACACATCAAAATGGCATTTTTCAAGTGGACTAATTTGTATTTTGGTGGAAAAAAAGTGATTTTGAGAAATACATGGCATTTGCACTTCAAACCAATTCCAACACATTCTAAACATCAAATATGACTTGTTTGCATGGCATTTTTACTGTTGCATTGGCTGCATTGTGAAAAGGGCATTTTGGCCAATTGTGCATAAACTTCATTTTGCTAATTCACTTGAATTTTGCCTAATCTTGATTAGCATTTGGACTAACATATGGTATAAATTCATAATCATAACAGAAACTCCTAATCACATTCATTTTTCTCAGATCCAAAGCAAAATCACCAAAATTCTCTCACTTTTTTCCAAACTTTTTCACTCTTGTTCATCAAGATTCATCATCCTTCGTGCTTGTGCTTGTGTGATTCCTCCTTTGCAGGTGATTCCTCCTTGAAGAAGAAAAGTGGAAAATCTTGAAGAACTCGTGGCTGTTAAACATCAAGCTTCACATGGCAGTTTGCAATTCCTTGGAACTGGAGTATATCTGAGCTGAAGAACCTATTCCAATCATCTTCCTAAGCATCAATCTATGACTGTTTTGGCAATTGGAGCTTTGAAACCTTCAAATCGAGCAGTTGCATATTCACAAGGTTGGAATTCGATTTATTCAATTCGTGCAATTAAGTTATGGTTTATGTGGGTCTTAGATCGTAGAGCATGCTACAACTTGTACAATTGAATTTCGTTAAGAATCGAATGAGATATTGTGATTTGAATTTTGATGAGCAAAACTATTTCTGTTCGATCCAAGCAATTTAAGAAGAATTAGGTTAAATCATCGTTGGATTGTTGATGTACATGATGAGACGAGACTATTGATATGTTTAATTGTGATTTTGGTGAAAATTGTTCATGGCATGGGTTTATGATGAAGAACAGTTTGAAACGCGTGATGAACTTGTCCAGAATTTATTTTGAATCGTGTTTGATCTTCTGAAGCTGAATTGCATGCGTTTTACCTGTTAGCGAGCCATGCAGCCAGTGGCATCTTGCCACGCCTTAAGTGAAACGCAGAGTTTCACTTAAGGGAGCGCTTCATTTGAAATCGCCTAGGGGTTCGATTCCCCGTTGTTGCACTTTTCCATTAGGCCTTTAGCTTTTTTCTTCTAATTATTCATGTGTTCACCTTGCTTCATGCTACATTTTTTTATTTTTTTTCCATAATCAAAAATCCATAATTCATTCAATTTTAATCCAAATTTGATGCAATTTTTTGTGCCATTCTCCTTATCATGTGCTGGATTTTATGATGATTTTTAATAATTTTGTGCACGTATGGAAAAAATATTTGGCTAGGGTTTGTTTGAACATGTCTTTTTGGGCACCATGCTCACTCTTTCACTCATGAAATCTTGATGCCTAATGAGAAATTCATGAAATTTTTTGTGCTTACACTAGACTCACTCCTGGTCATTTTGATGTGTCGTTTGTAATTTTTGAGTTCCTGGATTGAGAGTTATGACATGATCTTTGGAGGTGTTACATTTTGTGCCATGCCATGCTTTGTGTAACTTCTTGATTTTATTGTCTATGCTTGTTGAACTTGAATTGAGCTGGATTTTTGCATGAGGATACTTGTGAGTGTTGAGAATGCATGTGAATGTTTCTGGAATTTTTGAAGGCATTTCCTATTTGATTGGGATTTTATTTGCTGCTTGACCCATTGTTGACCATTTGTGATACATGTTTGTATTTGATTTGGGAAATTCTGGTTCTTAATTGGATGGATGTGAAATTTGGCATGAGTATTGTAGACATCTTGAAGTGAATCTTGGCTTTGGTATCATTCATTTATCATGTTTGATTGCTGTTTTATGATTGGTTGAAGTTGGTGCTTGTTTTGATGCCATGTATGAGCTTGCTTGAATTTGTCTGGACTTTATGAATTTCATTGACCTACTTCCCTTGATCCAAATGAGCTGAAATTTGGTGTGCTTGACATGTTGTGAATGCTGTTTAATCATGAATTTTTTAAAGATTTATTGAAATGCTTTGGTATTAATTTGATTGTGATCATTCTGTTTGGTCCTTTGAGGTTGCAAATTGCATGTTTTGTGCCTTTTCCTTCATGAAATGATGATGATGAATGATATGAATGTGGAACCACTTGGATTGGATTCTTAATTGTTTGATTTTGATTTTGGATAAGTTTCATGTTCTGTTTTGACTTTTTGATGTCATTTTGACCCTAGTCTTGTACTAGTGGTTTTGTACTCTCACTTTTGAGTTGTGTTTCAGGTTAATAGCACAATGGCCTATGCTTGATGATGTGCCTCCATTGGAGTTGACTTGTGATTTGTCTACGGCTAACTTTGACTTTGTTTTGTAGGATTTGATACTTGAGTTTGAGCTTTAGGGCTTGCACCTTTGTGCATTGTGATTGTGTTTGACTGTACAGATTAACTGTTGACTTTTGCTGTTTAATGTTGGTTTGTCTGAGTACTGACTGTATTGGATTGATTTCAGGTACCTTAGTTGCTATAGTTCCTTTGTGAACTTGATTGTGCTTTGCTTGCTAGCTTGAGCACTGAGGTATAATGATTTCTTCTCCATGTAGTCTGGAAGACCTGGCCTGTTACTTGGCCAGGCACCTGTCTGAAGTCCTCCTTAAGAGGCAATGCTTGTGCTTGTTTATTTTTGTCCCCAAGCAGGTAAAGACCTTTGTTAAGGCAATTGGCAGACACAAGAGGTGTGTAGTCCACCTATTGCTATTCTGTTGAGTCGTCCCTTGGCTCACCTCACATGTTGATGCCTTGTGGACATTAACCCAAGATCAGTTGAGTCAGTGTCATAAGTGTAGAAGGGTTCCCACTTTCTGGACCCACACTTCATTGTCTGAAGCTCTCCCTGACCAGGGATAAAAGCTGTGAAGTCTAATCTTCACTCACCTTTCATCTGGCTTCACCTTGACTCTAAATGTCAAGGTTAAGAGCTAACATTACCCTTCCAGTTGGCTTGCTCTTGCAGCCTCACCTTTTGATTGAGCCCCACTTGATGTGTATATAGTGTGTGCTATCTGTAATTGTTTGCCTTGCTGTTTGTGCTGATTAAGATAGGCTTGCTCCATGTGCAAGTTAGGTAGCAACCTTGACTTAGGGATGATTTTGCATGATAACATCTAGGCTCGAGTCGTAGTCTCCCTAGTTCTGTCTCCCTTTGTTATCTGGTTAGACTAGCCTTGTGTCCCTTTGTAGGGGAACTACGTCGCCCTGATCCTCATACCAGATGAGGTACGTAGGCAGGAGATGAGCAGATCTCTCCGGGCGCCCATTTTGTTTTGTGTTGTGTGTGTCAGGAGATGGATGTAAGCCCAGCGATTGGCATTCCGTATCCTCTTGTTGTGTGCTTGGAGTCCAGTATAAGTCCATCAAGTGGCATCTGGTTTCCAGTGTGGGTGTGTTTGGTTCGGAAGCTGATGTAAGTCCAGCGATTGGAATACGGGTTCCATGTTTGCCCGTGTTTTGTGTAGGAGTTTGACGTAAGCCCAGCGATTGGCAGTCGATTTCCTGTGTTGTTTTGTTTGCGTGCGTGAGCCGAGCTACGAATGCTCTGATTCTTCTTAGTCCAGGAAGATACGTATGCATAGGATGCGACATCCTAGCGAGCATGTGTTTCCCCCCAGTTCGAACTACTTTGACTCTGATGTCTATGCCTGATAGACTAAGTAGGCCCAGGACGCGATGCCCTGCCGAGTCAGTCTTGTTTGTTTTCTCGTGTCTCTTTCAGCCTGTGTGGATGTTGTGAGCAGTGTTTCAGCAACCATTTTCCTTCCTTTTGTGCATGGATCCCATCGAGTACGACGGATGCGTAGTGGTGCTAATACCTTCCCTTCGCATAACCGACTCCCAATCCCATTCTCTTTGGTCGCGAGACCATGCTTTTTCCAGGTTTACTCTGAGCGTTTCCTTTCCCTCTTTTGGGATAAATAACGCACGGTGGCGGCTCTGTTGTTCTTGTTTTCCCGCCGGTTTTTCGCGTAATGCGACACCAATCATGAGACTGATCTTTCTGGAGGAGCTTGGATATCGGTGCGCATGTGGCAGTCATGTGGGATATGAATCTAGAAATATAATTCAAGCGGCCAAGAAAACCTCGGACTTGCTTCTCAGTTTTGGGCGCAGTCATCTCTTGTATTGCTTTGACCATCGCAGGATCAACTTCAATACCTCTTTCACTGATAATAAAGCCCAATAATTTGTCGGAACAGACTCCAAATGTACACTTGTTCGGACTCAGACGAAGCTTATACTTCCTCAAACACTAAAAAAGCTTCAACAAGTGTTCTACATGCTCAACTTCCGTTCTTGACTTTGCAATCATATCATCAACATATACCTCGATCTCCTTGTGCATCATATCGTGAAACAAGGTAGTCATAGCTCGTTGGTACGTGGCTCTGGCGTTCTTCAAACCGAAGGGCATCACTCGATAACAGAATGTTCCCCAAGGTGTGATGAATGTTGTCTTCTCCATATCCCCGGGTGCCATTTTAATCTGATTATATCTGGAAAATCCGTCCATAAACGAGAAGACATTGAATTTAGCTGTATTATCTACCAACATATCAATATGTGGTAGAGGGAAATCATCTTTCGGACTAGCTTTATTCAAGTCTCTATAGTCCACACACATTCAGACTTTTCCATCTTTCTTAGGCACGGGCACAATATTGGCCACCCATTGAGGATATGTAGAAGTCACCAGAAACCCCACATCAATTTTCTTCTGAACTTCCTCTTTGCTCTTTACTGCCATATCAGGATGAGTTCTTATGAGCTTCTGCTTCACAGGCACGCACTCAGGCTTCAAAGGCAGGAAATATTGCACGATATCAGTATCCAAACGAGGCATGTCTTCATATGACCAGGCAAAGACGTCGACATATTCTCGTAGCAACTCAATCAACCCCTTCTTAACAGACTCTTCCAGCAGTGCTCCAATCTTCACCTCTCTGACACAATCTTCAGACCCCAAGTTGATTGTTTCCAGATTCTCAAGATGCGGATGAATGATCTTCTCTTCATGCTCAAGTAGACGGGTAATCTCGTCAGGAATCTCTTCAACATCATCTTCTTCCGCCTCAAATACAGGGGATTCAAAGTTGGGAGATGGTGTTGGATCATTATGTTCAATGGGTTTGATCAACCTGCATAATGATTTTGGATATAAAAGAGATTTTAGAATTCAAACAAGGCAAATCATTATGCAGATGAAAAGATTGATTTTTATTCTTTATATTTTTTAGGGTTTTATGTGATCACCAATTTCATGCAAAAGCGAAAAGGGAAAATAATTGGAAAAACAAACATTTAACATGAATTTATTGAATGAAAATATCATTGTATTTATGCGCCAACAATGTCATCACTTCTCCTTTTCGCATGGGAGATGGGTTTTTTAAACACAATGAACATTATTTTGACTTATGGATAACTATTGGAACATCAACAACGACCCAATTATTGGAGACCCCTCCAGGGATGATGAAGTTGCCAGAATCCTCTACATCCTCTTCCAGAAAGGCATCAGCCTCTTCATCTTGACCAGTGTGGATGAATCCACCACTCTTGAACAACCCTTGCTTGTTGAAGACACCATAAGAATACCCTATCCCAGCCCGGGATTTGTTGTCTTCTAGCTTAATCATTGGCCCCAATCCAGCAGTTGTACCATGCTCAATGGCCAACTTAGCATCTTTATATGACGCAAATGAAGAAGCTCCTCTCTTAATAGGCTCAGCAATAGATAAAGCTTGGAACGGATTTCCAACTTCATCCTCAGCGTCTATATAAGAGAAGGAAGACAAATGGCCAACCAAGAGAGCCTTTTCTCCCCCTACCACCACCAGCTTCTTATTTTTGACAAACTTTAATTTTTTGGTGTAGGGTGGATGTCACGGCGCCTGCCTCGTGAATCCATGGTTTGCCCAAGAGACAACTATATGATGGGTGAATGTCCATGACCTGAAAGGTGATCTGGAAATCACTTGGTCCAATTTTGACTGGGAGCTCAACCTCTCCAATCACAGTTTTACGACACCCATCGAAAGCTTTCACTACCACTCCACTCTGCCTCATGGGAGGCCCCTGATATGACAATTTTGCCAGAGTGGATTTTGGAAATACATTCAATGATGACCCATTGTCCACCAGCATATTGGACATGGTATCATCTTTGCAACTCAAGGAAATGTGTAGTGCCAGGTTGTGGTCTCTTCCCTCCTCGGGGAGATCAGCATCACAAAAACTCAAATTGTTACAAGCAGTGATGTTTGCAACAATACTGTCAAATTGTTCTATCGTGACGTCATGATCTACATACGCCACATCCAACACCTTCTATAGAGCTTCTCGGTGTGGTTCTGAATTCATCAGCAGGGATAGTACAGAGATCTTTGATGGCGTCTGTAGAAGCTGATCTACTACGTTGTACTCACTTCTCTTGATGAGCCTCAGCATCTCATCATAGTCTTATTTTGCATTGCCACTCTGGCCAGCAGAGGCAGGAGCTCTTACAACGGAGGTAGGTTTGGCGACAACTGCCGGATTCAGAGCGTTAACAACAATCGCAACCGGGCATTCAGCATAATCAGCAGTATCAACCCTTTGAACATCAGCTTGAGGTTTCGGCGGAGCCGAGAAGACACGACCGCTATGGGTCAGGCCACTGATATCGGCAATATTAACAACAGATGAAGAGGGTAGAGGCACTTCTTTCCCATCCTCTAATGCTACAACATTGTAGCGATAAGAAACTGCTTTCTCAGAAGAATATGGCATAGGGCCAGCTGGTTTGATGATCAAAGAAGGAGAAGCCTTTTGCTTGCTACCATCGTACTTGATAATAACAGGCTCAGGGATCCTAAATACCGGAAAAATTACGTTGACGTCATCAGCATCTTCGTCAACATTTCTGTTTTAAAGTATCTCAATGACTCCTTCATCCAGCATTTCTTGAACATCTTTGCGCACTTGGCGACATCCTCTTGATTAACAGCGCAAACTCGACATCTATCATGGTCATGCTCGTAATGACTATACTCACACAGCAGTCTATACATCTCGACCAGAGATTTTCAAATATGACTGACATATTTGACTTTGTATTTACCAGGACAACCCTGAACCATGTTGACAGATTTCCCATGCTCGCGCAATGGGTTCTTCTTTACATTAGGACCTACGTCCTCGAAACACAAAATACCACATCTCACAAGGTCTTGAACCTTGGTCTTCAGTGGTTAGCATTTTCCACGTCATGTCCGGGAGCTCCGGAATGATAAACACAATGTAATTCGGGCTTATACCACCGCTGAGGGTTGGTAGGTATAGCCGGTGGGTCTCGTGGAGTAATCAACTTCCTCTCTATTAAGGAGGGATATAATTATGCATATGTCATGGGAATAGGATCGAAGGTGACCCACTTCCTCTCGTAACTTGTACTGGCTTGATTACTGTTTCGAGGCTGGTAGGCCTCCTGTTGAGGACGGTGTTGTTGTTGTTGATATTGCGGATGTGGTTGCTGCTGATTATTGTTGTGATGTTGATATTGCTGATTACCGGTAGGACGCACGGTCTTTCTCCTCACCGAGGGTCTTCTTGGTTTCACATGGGAGGTCATAGCATGTGCCTCGCCATCTTTCTTCTTTCCAAACGTCCCATTCCGTTTGGCAGAAGAGCCTTCTTCTCTGGTCAGTCGCCCTTCCTTGACTCCCTCTTCCAGACGCATCCCCATGTTCACCATCTCGGTGAAGTCAGAAGGAGCGTTGGCGATCATCCGTTCGTAATAAAAAGAACCCAGGTCTTTAGAAAGATCTTGGTCATTTCTTTCTCCTCCAGCGGGGGCACAATCTGTGCTGCTACCTCTCGCCACCTCTGGGCGTAGTCTTTGAAAGTTTCCTTGTCCTTCTGGGACATGGATCTCAATTGATCCCTATCGGGAGCCATATCCACGTGATATTTGTATTGCTTGACGAAGGCCTCGCCAAGATCATTGAAGGACCGGATGTTCGCACTGTCCAAGCCCATGTACCATCTTAGGGCAGCACCAGACAAACTGTCCTGGAAGTAGTGAATGAGAAGCTGGTCGTTGTCGGTCTGAGTCAATATTTTCCTGGCATACATGACCAGGTGGCTGAGAGGGCAAGTATTTCCCTGTACTTTTCAAAGTCAGGTACTTTGAACTTTACAGGGATTTTCACATTAGGGACCAAACAGAGTTCAGCAGCAGACTTGCCGAAAAGGTCTTTTCCTCGAAGAGTTTTCAATTCCTTGCGGAGCTCAAGAAACTGATCGTTCATAGCATCCATCTTTTCATAGACATCTGGGCCCTCAGATGGCTCAGAATGATAGATGGTGTCGTCTATTCTGGTTATAGTATGCACGACAGGAGGAGGAACGACTATGACCGGGCTAGATGTCGGCAGAGAAGCAAAAGTGGGTGCAGGACCCTCAGGCATGAAGTTGGGAGGCATCCCCCATGGAAACCCCGTTGGCATGGCTGTTGGTGCAAAGTGGGCACTGGCCGCAGGCACAGTTGAAGAGACAATCTCAGAGATGACTGTCCTCTGGGGAGGAGTTGAAGGTGTCGGAGATGACTGGCTCTGGGCAACCATGAATGACTCCATCAGGGCAGTCAATCTGGCTACTTCCTCCTTAAGCTCACGGTTCTCTTGTTCCAAATGATCCATTAGTCTGGATGCGTTGGCTCGGGTGTAGTACCGGTGAGTCAGCTTGTCTTCAAAATAAATGAAGAACACAGAGTTAGACCATAGAACAAGAAGCCTGGAGCAAAACCTGCTTATGCACATGATGCATGCAATGCTTGTGCATATGATTTGTTTTTTATTTATCAGAGGAACTTTAGAGTTCTATTTGCAAATATTGGAACTATTATCACATATGGAAATATTATATCAATAACATTTAGAAATATTTTTACACCAAAGAAGTACAGTATTGGTAACCAAATACAATACAAGAGAGAAGGAAAATGAACATCTTATGGAACCCTAGAAGCAATCATCTAAAGCTCTAGAGACTGGAAGATAGGATGCACGAAGCCTCTTCACCTCCCTCTCATAGGCTGCCTCCATATCCGCCTTCTCTTTGGCAAGTCGATCATACTTCCTCTTCCAAAACTTGGAAGACTGAGGAAGTAGAGAAGTTCATGCATCATCAGGATCATCAATAACTTGGTGCTCGAGGAACTCTATCAAAGCATCCTTCCCTTCAAGCCTTGGGGTTCTTTACCCTCCTGAAAGATCACACCCTCTAATAGAATGTTATTGGGTTTATCCTTTAGGGGGAACCCAAGCTTACGACGTGACAAAACGGGGTTGTAGTTAATCCCACCACATGTACCAAGAAGAGGCACATTGGAGAGTTCACCACAAGAGTCGATAATCTGCACACCATCATATACACGGTTGTACCAAGAGATATCATCATTGGTGAGAGACATGAGTCTCGTGGACCACCGTAGATATCCTTTGTTCTCCTTGAAGGCGACCGTCTGTGGCAATTACGAAATAAACCACTTGTACAATAGAGGCAAACAACACACAATGGTACCACCACCCTTTGCATTCCTCATATGCAAAGGAAAGTAAGAGTCACCCAACAGAGTCGGAACGAGATTAAGAGTAGAGAAAATCCTAATAGCGTTCATATCCACAAATTTGTCGATGTTGGGGAATAACACTAGCCCATAGATGAGAAGTACAAATATGGCCTCAAAGGCATCCTCACTCATGGCCTTCCCATACATAGTAGCTTGAGCAATGAGGAACTCAGAAGGGAAACCTTGAATTCCACCTTTGGTAGTCATATGAGCACCATCCAGAGATTCATCTATATGCAACATATCAACAATCTCTTGAGAAGTAGGAACACTCTCTAAGCCACTGAACGGCAACTGGTCTAGAATAGGTATACCCACAAGGTAGGCATGCTCCTCAAGCGTAGGCAAAAGCTGAAAATCCGGAAATGTGAAGAAACGGTACAAGGGATCATAAAACTGCACCAATACACTCATCAATCCTTCGTCCACTTGAGTAGTCATAATAGATAGAAGCTTCCCAAAACGAGCCTTGAAACCCAAGGGATCTAATACATAGGATGTCAAATTCCTTAGCTCTTTCAAGTCGGGTTGTCTGAAGCTGTACTTCTTTGTATTCCTTCTTTGTCTTTCCATGTCTGAAAATTTACAAATAGACCTCCTAAGTTCCTGGAAAATTTTCTCATTATCGATGATATGGATGCAAATGGGTGCATGAATGCATGGATGCAACAATCACACTCAAGGATCAAGCAAAGCACACCAAACAAAGGTCATGGGATGGATCATGTCATCCTTAATATCAATCATCCATTTTGGTGGATTATGGTTTACACCTTATCAACACCCAAGTTCCATTGATATTAAGGATACAAGAATGGATCAACCATGAATCAAGGGTTTGTTGCAAGTCACGAGCATGGAGTCTCGGTTAAAAACCACCCAAAGGGAGTGTACTAGGGTTTAAACCTGCCAAACATGTTCTACAAGAGGTTCCCATAGTCATCATCCCATCTTTTTGATATTATCGGAGAAACGACTACTCGTATTCCAAAAAATATTCTCAAGAATAGTCCAAGATGGGCTTGGTAAACTAAGGTCCTTGGCTTCTAAGGTCTATATTGGAAAGAGTAATGTCTAACCACAACTACTTGTGTGACATTATTGATCCAGACATGACCTCCACCAAGTGATTGGGCTTGCAAGTCAACTTGCTATGGAATAACTCCACACAAGTCAACAAGACTATGCCATTCTCCTATCCTAAGTGCACTCGAGTTCGGGTATAGAACTCATCTCACAAAGATCACCAAGCATACAAGGAATTAATATTCAAGCAATTCAATCATTACATCTAATACAGTAATCCCAAATTGCACAAAAATATGTCACAAAATAATATACAATACAATACAACAAATATGAAAAGTAGGCAAAACCCACCAGGCAAACCTCCTCAGCAGAGTTGCCACTTTTCTGTAGCGTGGTATTCGTCACCATTAGATATATTGACTAAATCTAAGGTAAACCATACAATTCGAGTTGCCACCGCACTTCATTTTATCCAAAGGAATAGTTAGAAAGCGACCAAAAACCTAAAAGTTTTATCGAATCAAAAACTAGTAAAAATGTCAGAGATCGGGGTAAGGGGGTTGGTTATGCAATGGGAAGGTTTTAAGCACCCAAAACATCCTAGGTACTCCTAGGGAGCCCTTTTCATATTTGTTGTAAGGTTGGTATTTTGTGAAAATTTATTTGTGCAAACATGATTGAAGAGATGAGAAGAGAATATACAAGTTATTTACATTTTGTGTTTGGATGGATAAACACATTGCCTACATACCATCTTAAAAAAGATTAGGATCAAAACCTCGTAGTTCGGGGTAAAAATCTCAAAACAAGTTGGTGAATTGATTGGTCCAAAAGTCTTAAGGTCATTTGTTATCCAAAGGAGAAAACTCAACCTAAAACCACAAATCCACCATGTGAGGATAGCTTCAACATGCTAGTGAGGGGTTAACCCTATAATAAGCATGGAAGACTCATTGTCCATCACTAAGGATATAGGTGAGTATTACATCTACCTCAAGGATAACTCAAACCTAATAGCTAAAGGTTATGAAAAAGTTTTGATTAAGAGAGTGGCCATTTAAACCACAAAAAAAAAGGTATTTGAATGAGTGGTATTTACCAACGAAAAGTATTTACAAAATATAGTCAAAGTTGATTTAAAGATTCAATTCAAAATAAGTGTTATGAAAAGAAAGTTTGAAAATCAAAAGCATAAGGCTTAGGTTTCTAATGTTTGAAACAAGTGTTAAATGTTTGCATAAAAGTTTTGGCTTGGGTTAGAGTGGAGGGAAGAAGAAGAATGGCTAAAGTCCTAATCATACAAGAGATGAGGGATAAGAAACAAGACCACAAATGGAGTTCCTCTCTTGAGATCATATTGATGATCCAAGTAGCTCCCATCCTTTGGAATATGCAAGTAAAATAAGTGTAAGCTCAAGCAATCAACATAATCAAACAAGCTCTTAGAAGATCCCCAATGTCTCTTGTATCTTTCACTTTGGATGAACATGGCAATGGTTCTTCAATTTGAGCTCACATAGGATCCCCTAGCACAAAAGCACACACACATCAAAGAGTTTTATGAAGCTAATCAAGAATGGACAAGAGTGAGTTTAGAGGTTTGGTCTTTCTAATCCATCTTCCACATAAAGGTCCTTTTACTCCAATTTTGCATAGGGAATTTCCTAGAAACTAAGTCCTTTTGTCCATTTCTTTGCATTTGGTCCACAACAATCACAACAAAACACAAGCACAATAATATATATACAATTATGTGCTCAAGTGAGCAAAAGGCAAATTGCATTAACATAAACATGTGCTCAAATGAGCAAAGGAAAAAGCAAATGAATAATATGTACAAGAATAGTAAATTGCATAAATGTAAAGTGCAAGACGTAAATGTTAATGGTTAATAGTTAGTGTTAATAGTTAGTGTGCCATAAGGCAAATTTAGCGCTACGTTAAGCAATCGTAATTGGACTTATGTAGAAGTCACAACTATCTGAGGTCGGTCAATAATAATGTAGGCAACAACACAAGTTAGAGGTCTTGATTAGTGAATCAAACTTCAACAACTTGCCATGCCCAAAAAGAAAATGAGAAATGATCTTGTATTGATTTAGGTTCTTTGCATGATTTAGGAAGCAATCTATCCTTAATGCAAAGCCATTCACTTGATTCATGATCAAGATGAATTAGATTTGAATCAAGGAAGATTAAACCTCCATGTATCAATGCTAACCATCAACCTTTAACTCATTGATCAAAAAAGAAAAAGAAGAAAGAGAAGAAGAATATGAAGAATTAAAGTGCATTAATGGAAATGGTATGTACTAATCAACAAGTGTTTATGTAGAAGTCACAACTATCTGAGGCCGGTCAATAATAATGTAGGCAACAACACAAGTTAGAGGTCTTGATTAGTGAATCAAACTCCAACAACTTGCCATGCCAAAAAAGAAAATGAGAAATGATCTTGTATTGATTTAGGTTCTTTGCATGATTTAGGAAGCAATCTATCCTTAATGCAAAGCCATTCACTTGATTCATGATCAAGATGAATTAGATTTGAATCAAGGAAGATTAAACCTCCATGTATCAATGCTAACCATCAACCTTTAACTCATTGATCAAAAAAGAAAAAGAAAAAGGAGAAGAAGAATATGAAGAATTAAAGTGCATTAATGGAAATGGTATGTACTAATCAATAAGTGTTGACCAAAGATAGAGAAGATCAAGGTCAAACAAATGAAAACATAAGCAAAATGAGAATTAGAAGTCAAGAAGCAAATAAAATATATTTGGCATTTTTAGTATTTACAATAAAACTTGAATTAAAATAATAAAGAGAGGTCAAACTTCAAACTCACTTCAAATCAACTTTGAAAAGTCTAAATGAATTATCCCAAGTTCAACAAGGTCAAACAAAGTTTGACAAAAAATTTCATTATTTTTAAAAGTCAGAAACTATTTTAAATTAATTAAAATTGCATAAAAATAACCTAATTGAACTAAAATCTCAAATAAATCTCAAATCAATTAATAAATTGATGAGAATATTTTTCATTGATCTATCATCATTCAAAAAGGTTGGAAAAATATTTTTGTATTTTTTGAATATCAAAAATTATTTAAAATGAATTAAAAATAACCAGAAAAGAGAAAATTACTAAAAAATAGCAAATGATAAAATAAAAAATATTAAAAATCATTTTTAGAAAGTAGAAATTAAAAGGATAAGAATGAAATTGGTCCCATAATTTTTGGACCAATAATGAGAGAGATATGAATTTTTAAAATAAAATGGAATTAAAAGAAATTAAAGAAATTAAAATCAGAAAATAGAAAATGAGAAAAAGCGTGCAGCGTTGGATCTGAGCTCATTAATTGAGCTGGAACATCATGTGGATCACATCGCGCGCCTACCAAACGCTTTAGTCAAATGAATCACACGTAGCCAAATAAAAAGTCATAACGTTGGGTGGATGAGATTAGATCTGGAAAAAGCAATGGACGGTCCTGATCTGATCTGGAGACCAGACGGTGGCCAGCGCCACCGTCTTCTCCGACCATCTTCCGGCCACATCCAACTCCGCTTGAATCCCAATAAGTGTACTTTTGGTGTTCCTTCTGCTAAGTTGTTGGGATTTATTGTTAGTGAGAAGGGTATTGAAGTTGATCCTGCCAAGGTCAAAGCAATACAAGAAATGCATGCGCTCAAAACTGAGAAGCAAGTCAGAGGTTTTACCGGTCGCTTGAACTATATCTCAAGATTTATATCGCATATGACTGCCATGTGTGCGCCTACATTCAAGCTTCTTCAAAAAGATCAATCTTGTGATTGGACTAAACATTACCAGAAATCTTTTGACAGTATCAAAGAATATCTGCTTGAGCATCTCATTCTGTCTCTGCCTATTGAAGGAAGACCATTGATCATGTATTTGACTCTGCTTGATTAAGTGTATGGGTTGTGTTCTTGGTCAGCAAGTTGAATCTGGAAAGAAAGAGTATGCAATTTACTACTGTAGCAGGATTTTCGTTACCTTTAGGTTTATTGACTAAACCAAAAGTCAACATACAATTCGAGTCGCCACCGCACTTTTATTTGTCCAAAGGAAAGGCTAAAGAGCGAACAAAAGCTAAGTAAGAAGTTTTTTCAAATCAAAAACTAATAAAATGTCAGAGATCTAGGTAATTGGGTTGGTTATGAAATGGGAAGGTTTTACGCACCCAAAATATCCTTAGTACTCTAAGGGAACCTCTTTTTGCAAATATGTTTTGTAGGTTGGTATTTGTGAAAAGATTTGAACAAAAGATTGGAGGGATGATAAGAGAATAGATTATATTTACAAATTTTGTTGTTTGAATGGATGAACCCTTTGCCTACGTACCATCACAAAGGTGGATCAAAACCTCGTAGTTCGTGGTAAAAGTCTCAAAGATTGGTGAATTGATTATAATCAAAAGCCTTAAGGTCTTTTGTTATCGAAGGGAGAAAACTCAACCTAAACCAACAATCCACCATGTGAGGAAGGCTTCAACATGCTAGTGAGGGGTTAACCCTATAATAAGCATGGAAGGCTTATAATCCAACACTAAGGATGAGGTGAGATTTACATCAACCACTATGATAACTCAAACCTATGACTAATGTTTTTGAAAAGGTTTTAACCAATGGCCATTGGAACCACAAAAACAACTTGAAATGGGTTATATTTACAAATTAGATTTATTTTCAAAATGAGGTCAAAGTTGGATTAAAGTTTATTCACAATGAGTATTTATGAAAATGGTTTTGAAAAGTCAAAGGCTTAAGGCCTAGGTTTCTAATTTGAAACAAAGTCAAAGTTTTGAAAATGATTTTTGGCTTGGTTAGAGTGGGGAGAAGAGAGAAGGGCTATTCTTAAAGCATACAAAGATAAGAGGGGGAAAGATAACCCTTAGAGTTCCTTTTCTTGGAGTCACATAGATGACTTAAGATGCTCATTTCCTTTGGATTTAGCACACAAACAAGCAATCAATAAATTGAATTCAAGCTCATAGGATCTCTATTTGGCTTGACTCTTAACTTGGCTACTCATGACAATGGTCCTCTTTTCATAATCTTAAGATGAGGTTCCTATCACACAAAATCACACATCAAAAAGCTCACAACATAATAAATGGAATGGACAAAGAATAAGTTTAAGGAGAAGTCCTTTGAGGTCAACTTTGAATTTTAGCATTCTAAAGGCATGAGGCCTAGTTGCTCTTCAACACATTTTGCATTCTAAAGGCATGAGGCCTAGTTGCTCTTGAACTCCTTTAAGCATGGGTAAATCCTAATTCTAAGTCCTTTCTCCTTTTGCATTTTGGTTCACATCAAAACAAACACAAACATTTCACAATAGCAATATATTTATATACAATAATTGGCTCAAATGAGCAAAAGAAAAATGACATAAACATAAGACAATGTAGCGCTATGTTAAGCAATCGTAAGTGGACTAATATAGTAGCCACACCTATCTGAGGTCGGTCAATAAGAATATAGGCAAAGAACACAAGTTAGAGGTCATGATTAGTAAACCAAGCTCTATAAACTTGCCATGCCAAACAAAAGGGGAAGGGCCTTGTATTGACTTTTGGTTATTGGCTTGACCAAGAAGTAACCTATATTTGACACAAAATAGCTCACTTTATCATGGATCAAGTTGAGTTTGGTTTGGATCAAAGAAGATTAAACTCCTATTTGTCAAGACCAACCTCAAGACTTTAACTCATTGGCCATTGAGGGGAAGAAAGGGATGAAGATGAAAGGGAGGGGGTAAGAAGTCAATAACCAATCCCAGTTGATCAAGGGATAACTCATCCTTGATCAAATTCATTCATCTTTCTAGGTGATGATCCTTAACGACTCTCAAACCACAAGATCCAATGAATTTGATCAAAGTTGGATCAATTCAACCTTGATCAACACCAAACAGAAGAAGAATGAAGATAACAAGTCAAGAAGTCAATAATATTTTTTTGGTATTTTTTTTGAATTAAAAGAAAATACAAATAAAAAGTAAACAAACAAAGTTGAACCTCAAATTCAATTCAAAGCAACTTCAAAAAGTCCAATTAAATTCTCATACGTTCAACATAGTCAAACAAAACGTGACTAATTTTCTCACAAATTTGGAAGGTCAGAAGGAAATTAAAATCAATTAAAAATAACTAAAAATAGCATAATATGAATTAAAATCTCAAATAATCTCAAAACAAACAAGAAATTGTTGAGACTATTTTTCATTGACTTATCATGATCCATAGATGCTATGAAAATATTTTTGTATATTTTAAAAGTCAGAAAGTATTTTAAAATGAATTAAAATCAATAAAAACCAAGTAATTCATAAAAAATATCAAATGAAGTCACAATAATAATAAAAAAATCATAATATGAAACTAGATTTTTTAAGAAAAAATTCAAAGTTAGTCTCATATTTTTTTGACATCATATGAATTATTAATGAATTATTGAAAGTGGAATGAATTAAAAGAAAATAAAAGTAAAAAATGAAATAAGCGAAAAAAATAGAGCCATCGGATCCAGTTCATTAATTGACGTGGCAGTGGTGTATGGTCTAGATCTGATGATGCACGGTAGGCTCAAGTCAAACGTGCAACACAACGAATTAAAACATGTAATTATAACGGACGCGTGAGATTAGATCGTGAGAGAGGAATCCAAGGGCCAGGGATCAGAACACATGGTGGTGGTGGTGGAAACCACCGTCTTCTCCGATCAACCATACAAACTCCGGCCAGATTTGCAGAAAAATGAAACTTATCAAAAATGAAAAACAAAGGCTTGAAAATGAAGCTCGTGTGATGTAGATCATCATTGTACCATTGGATTTCTTTCATGCTTCCTATATTGAGAGAAGGATGAAGGAGAAAATCATGGTGTCCACACGGATTGTTCATGAAATGGAAAATTGAATGCACTAAAAGCTTGCCTCAAGTATAAGGACTTTAGAGAACCACCAAAACAAAGAAAACTACATTGAATTAGGAGTTTTAGATCCAGACAGTTTGAGTTTATATCTTTGAATTCGTAAGTTTTTGGCCACGAATTCTTCAAACTTTTTGCTCCTCTTTGATCTCTAAATGTATGGAAGATGATTGGCTAAGGAATCTAGCTTTGAGACTCAACTAATGTTACTGAATTTCAAGCTCGAAAATCTGAAAAAAATGGTGAATGATTCCTTTGGTGAGGGTGTGGTTTTAGTGCAACAACATATGGGATCTCCAAAAAGGTTGTGAAATGAAGCTCATGAGGCCCTTATTTATAGGTGAATGCAGCTGAGTTCACACTTTGCTCATGTGCATGGAAATTGAAATTTGAATGCATGGGCCTTTGTGGACGTGTGAGAGGCCTATGGATGGTTGAAGAAGCTTGCTGAGTTCACATAGAAGGCATGTGGTCGTGTACATTGGGTGGAAAGGACTTGCATTTCAAGTTTCAACATAAAATATCAAGAATGCAAATAAATGAAAAGAAATTTGAAACTCAAATATGGTAGACCCCAAGGACTATAGTGAGTAATGGTTGGAAAGCTCTTGAAATAAGAAACAAAATTCATGTTGGGCAAAAAATCATTTGGCATGTGCAAATTGATCAAAACTGGCTTGGAAAGTTCAAGTATAAAACATATTCAAATCACTTTGAAAAAGTTAACCAAAAGCAAGTTTAATCAAACCCCTCTGTCCTCATGATACAAGCTTCAAATGAAAAAATCTCCAACATCCAAGTTATATTCTTTTCAAGGTAGTCAATTTAGACTACAAGTTTGCATCATTTGGATTTTCTATGACAAAGTAATGGGAATTTGAAGTTGGGTACTTTTTCAAATTCAATGAATTAGGTCCAAGATGACCTATAATGTTTTGCAATATCACATGTATTTCCTTTAGGATTATTAAATTTTGTCCAACATAACATTTTAAGTATACATCTCAAGCTTTCCAATTCCTTTGGTATCACCTAAAAATCATAAAAATAAGGAAGTTATGCCCTTGGCAAGTTGACCCAAAATTAGGGTTTCACTCAAAATGACCTATAATGTGTTGAAACGAATGATGACCTTCCAAGCTTCAAATGGATTTTTTTATGAACATGAAAATTGTGCATATGGTTCTTAGGAACATCTTTTCTTTTAGGGTCATCTCCATTTGACAAACACATCAAAGAGTATAGCTCATTGAACATCAAAGAGTATAACACATCAAATGAAATGTAAGGACATCAAAATGAAGCCTAGGTGATGTACATCACCACTGTAACCATGTATCATCCTCACCATTCCTATTTAGAGAGAAATGTGAGCTTGAAAATCATGGTGTGTGAACTGAAATGGCACGATTTACAAAATTAAGACCTCCATTGGCCTGCCTCATGCATGAGGACTTCAGAAAACCACAGAAACCAAAGAAATTCACATTGTATAGCAAGATCTAGATCAAAAAATTTTGAGGTTCTACCTCTGAAATGAAGCTTCAAACAACACGAATCCTTCAAGATCTTGATCTGCTTTTGCTCTAGAAGTGTGATGGAGATGATAGGTTAAGGAATTGAGCTTTGAAAATCAACTAATGATGTTGAATTTCAAGCTTGAAAGAGAAAGAGAAAACTGAAAATTCCTTTAGTGAGGGTTGGGATTTCAATTCAGCAGCAGTTCAGATCTCCACTTGGTTCCCAATTGAATGATAATGCACACTTATTTATAGCTAAAATGGATTGCAAGGCATGGTTCCCTCGTGTGCATTGAATATGAATTCTCCTTGCATGGGCCTGTACAGGCGCATGTAAGGCCCAATGATGGGTGCAAATCCTTATTGATACCACCTATAAATGAATTGGACATGCACAATGGATTGCACAAGCTTGCACATCCAGTTTTAATGTGAAATGCAAAAATGAACCTAAATAGAAAGCTCTTCGAAACTCCCATATGGAAAGTCCAAAAAAATTAATGTTAGTAATGGTTGGAAAGCCTTTGAAATAAGGAACAAAAGTCATGTTGGGCAAAAAATCATTTGGAGTTTGGAACTTAATGAAAACTAGTTGTGAAAGTTTGGGTACAAAACATGTTTAAGTCACCTTTGAAATTTTTTACCAAAAGCAAGCCTCTTCAAGCCCTTCTGTTTCAATGATGCAAGCTTCAAATGGAAAAACCTCCAACATAAAAGTTGTAGATATTTTCAAGATGATCAATTTAGACTTAAATTTTTCATCATATGGATTTTTCATGACAAAAGTTATACGCACTTGAAGTTGGACATTTTTCAAATTCAATGACTTAGGTCCAAACTGACCTATAATGTTTTGTATTATCACATGTATTTATTTTAGGATTATGGAATTTTTTCCAACATAACATTTGAATTAGACATTTTAAGATTTCAAATGCATTTGGTCTCACCTCAAAATCATAAAAAATTAGGAAGTTAGGTCCTTACGAAGTTGACCCAAAATTAGGGTTTCAGTCAAAATGACCTATAATGTTTTGAAATGAATGATGACCTTAAAAGTTTCAAATGGATTTTTTATGAACCTGAGAGTTGTTCATATTGTTCTTAAGAACATATATACTCTTGTTTTCATCTTCATTTGACAAACACATCATAAGTTGTATCTCAATGATCTTCAGTTTAGTCAAATGACTTGACTGGTCAACTTTTCAAGGCCAAACTTCCAATCTTGATGAATGAATGATTGAGGATCCTCAAATAGGCTCATATATGCATAAAATTATAAATGAAAGAACTTCCCTTGATTAAATTTGATGATAGGTTGAGGTTGCTTCATGAGCAAGGCACAGTCAAAACATAGTTGAATTAGGGTTTCCTTGAGAAACAATCCTCAAGCCCTTTGGGTTATCTTGATAAAATTGGCAAATTGAGATACTTGGGAGACATATATGATGATTAGGAACTTTTTGGACCATTTTCATGCTTGTTCTCATCTTCATCTAGCCACCTCATTGAGCTTAGGAGCCTCCTAGGAGCATGGGAGCACATGATCACTTGAGCTTCAAAACAAAAAAGAGTTAGTGACATATTTTTGTGCTTTTGGTTAGTAATCAATAAGAAAAGAAATAATATACAATACAAGCCTGCATGGTGGTCTCAAAACACTCACCCAAGTCCCAACCCTAGGGTTAAGGAGCCAAACATGCTATGATCCTTGAGGCAATGCACTGAGAAATTATATGATGCCATGAGGGATCTTAGGGTCAAAATTAGGGTCTTACACTTGGTCCATTGTTCCTCAGCCTTCTTATCAGTTGTAACTTCTCCCTCCTTAGTAATAATTGGATGTTCCCAGCTTGTTAGAACAACCTTCCAAGCCTTATTATCCAAAGATTCCAGGAAGGCTACCAGTCGAGGTTTCCAGTAGTCATAGTTAGATCCATCCAGAATTGGTGGTCTGTGAACAAATCCTCCGTCTTTATCTAAAGTACCAGAAAGTAACGTCCCTAGATCTCACCCAGAACCAGAGCAGGATGCCTGCTCTGATCCCATTGAAATTCTGGTATCATATATGAGACGTCGAAGGTAATGTCAGGACATTAATATCTGAACAATATAAACAGGATAAAAGATAAAGAACAGTAATACAAGTGACACAAGCAATTGTTAACCCAGTTCGGTGCAAACTCACCTACGTCTGGGGGCTACCAAGCAAGGAAGGAAATCCACTAAATAGAATTAGTTCAAAGACTCTCAGTAAACAACTTCAAGTTACAGTCTTTTCACCTAATCTCTACCCGTGTGACTTATATCTAAGAACTCTTAGATATGAGATCCTACTCACTCCCCCTCAATCACAGTAGTGATGTAAAAACAAATATTACAATGTAAGAAGACACTCTTCAAGAACACATACTTGATCTTGCTTAAAATCTTCAACCAAGTAAACACACACTCATGCTTCAAAGCTTAGAGTGGACAAATTACAACTCAAAAGTCAGTCCAATTCAATCATCTATGGATGAATGAATGGCTCACAATACACATGACCACACAAGACTAAAACCCTTATTCTCTCTCACTATTTAGTTAGTTATTTCTTGTGTGTTAAAACCAAGTTTTCTGTGCCCTTTATATAGAAGCGTTTGGCTGGGCTTGGACATCATAAAACCCTAAAACTATTTTCCAATTGTATCTTCTTATGACAACTGATTATATCTTGTTGGAAAATAAGTCAATCTGGTTTTAATTGCGGATTGAATGACGCGTTCAATCATCTCATCAATCACACATAGATTAGCATAAAAAGCGCAATCACACAATACATAACATTCAGACTGAATGTTCTGTATACAAATGTCTTGACATCGGGTCTGACCTCTCAGAAAAATCCTGCACAACCACATTTTAAACACCTTGCAGGAACCTATTATCTCATCTCAAGACAAAACTTGTGACAACTTGTGCAAACTCTAGGTTTTACCAAAATTGATGCCAACACATAGAACCAACAAACCACTTTGCAAATTAGAAACTTTGGCCTTATGCCATTGCGCTTTCAAACTTCTTTCTTAAATTAAACTTGTAAATAAACTTAACTATACTTGACTTAAAATTTTCAAAAGCCAAAAATGACTAACTCATTCAAACCATTTTCTAGGCCCTTGCTCCTTTCAAACTTTATTTTTTGATTAAAAGCAATGCATCCACTTTGAAATTTGTATCATGAACTACGAGGTTTTGATACCTCATTTTTATGTTGGTACGTAGGCACAAGTCGGAAGGTCTCGTCAAAAATAAAAATATAATTAATGAATTCTTTTCTCACCCCCCCCCCCCATTCTATTTCTTTGTAAAGATCACTTTGTTAAAAATACAGATGCACACAAGAAAGGGCTCCCTAGGAATACCTAGGACACTTTGGGTGCTAACACCTTCCCTTTGTATAACCAACCCCCTTACCTGTAATCTCTGGAATTTTATTAGTTTTGATTTGAAAACTTCTTATTTTTGGGTTTTGTTCGTAGTTTTCCCTTTTCCCTTGGAAACAATAAAAGCGCGGTGGCGGCTCTTGTTATTTCATGTCTTGTTTATCCATAGCTTAATGATCATGAATTTACCGCTACACATATAATTAACCATGACTAACATTTGACTAATTCTTATTAATATTTCTTTACTTTCAAGTCATTTATTGTTATGCAATTTAATTACAAGTCATTTACCATTCATTGTCATTTACATATCATTTAACTTGTTTATGTTTATGCCATTTTCACTTTTCTTATTTGAGCCATATATTGTGATTGTACATATTTGCTTGTGTATTTTGACTGTGCTTGTGCTTGTGTATTTTGATTGTGCTTGTGGTCTTTATAAAGTATAAGGGAAACACTTGTCCACTATGTCACCTTGTTATGCACGTCAGGAAGATGTCAACTCAAACTGATAATGATCAATTGCTGATTCACTACTTTCAAGACAGTTTGACTGGTACTGTTCTGAGATGGTATATGGGGTTAGACAGTGCAAGTATCCGTACTTTCAATGATTTGGGTGAAGCTTTTGGGAAGCAGTACAAATACGACATTGATATGGCGCCTGATAGAGACCAACTGAGGTCTATGTCTCAGAAAGAGAAAGAGACGTTTAAAGAGTATACTCAAGGGTGGAGGGAACTTGCTACCCAGATTAATCCTCCATTAGAAGAGAAAGAGATGACGTAGATTTTCCTGAAGACCCTGAGTTTGTTTTATTAGGAACGTATGATTGCTAGTGCCCTCAATGACTTTACCGAAATGGTAAACATGGGGATGAGGTTAGAGGAAGGAGTTCGTGAAGGAGGACTGTCTAAGGAAGAAGCATCGTCTAGTTAGAAATATGGTGGTAGTTTCTCCAAAAGAAAGGAGGGGAAACTAATTCAGTATTTGTGGGGAGGCAGAGGAGGCCTCATGTTAGAAGGAGTTCTCAACCTCGTCAACATCAACATCAAGTTTCTTCAATGATTCCTGTGTTTTCCAACAATTCCAACAATTAATCTATTCTGATTCAACAACAACAACGTCCATATCAACCGCAACAAAGAACCAACAACAACAACAATAATAATCGACAACAAAATTTAAAGAGGAAGAAGGTATCTTTTGATCCTATTCCTATGTCTTACGGAAAATCATGTCCATCTTTGGTTCTCAAGAACCTACTTCAACCCAGAAATCCACCTCGAATTCCTGAGCCACTTCCATGGTGGTTCAAACCTGAACTCCGTTGTGCCTCTCACCAGGGAGCCTCTGGCCACGACATTGAGAATTGATAACCGTTGAAGTATTAATTACAAAAGCTGTGAAGAGTGGGATGGTGTTGTTTGAGGACCGTGCGCCTAATGTGAAAGCCAATTCATTTCCTACTCATGGTAATGCTACTGTAAACATGGTGGATGGTTGTCAGAGGAATTTCCGAGTTTTTGATGTACGTCGTATCCGTAGGTCTCTGGTGGAGATGCATAGAACCTTGTGTTTGATCAGTGATTATGAGCACAACCATGATGGTTGTGCAATTTATAGTAAGAACCCCTGTGGGTGTATGATTGTCAAAAGAGATATTCAGAAGTTGATGGATGAGAATATAATCCAAATTCAATAGTCTAGGGATATAGATTTTGTCAATATGGTTTTCCCAGTGTTTAAGACCCCAGAGCGGGTAGTGATCCAGTTTGATAGCAGGAGTAACAACGTTAATAGATCAGTATCGTCGTTGGTAATACGGTTAGCGGTCCCCGTCCCGAATGCATCCGATAAAATTGTGCCTTATCAGTATAATGCCACCATGATGGAGAATGGTCAAGAAATTCCGTTACCAGTAGTAGATTTTATGCTGAATATAGTTGATATTACAAAGGTGACCCGTAGTGGTCGTGTCTTCAGTCCGGTCTTTCCAAAGAAGATAAAGGGTGTTTTGATAAGTAAGAAGGTGGATATGCCAGTGGTAAATCCAGTTAGTACTCCAGTATGTTAGTCTTGTGAATCCAGCAAGCTGAAGACTAATGATGATAAAGTTTTGAGGTTGATAAAGACGAGCGAGTTTAATATGGTGGAGCAGCTGCTCCAAACCCCGTCAACGATTTCGGTGTTGTCTTTATTGATTAACTTTGAGGCACATAGAGAGGCATTACAGAAGGTACTAGATAAGGCCTAGGTTAAGCACGATGTTACTGTAGATCAGTTTGACCACATTGTTGCTAACATCACCTCTTGCAATAATCTAAGTTTTTGTGATGAAGAGCTTCCTGAGGAAGGCAGAAATCATAACCTAGAACTCCATATTTCGATGAATTGCAAGGAGGACGCATTGTCCAATGTTTTGGTCAATAATGGTTCATCTCTAAACGTGCTTCCGAAGTCAACTTTGTCCAGACTTTCTTATCAAGGCGCCCCGATGTGGTACAGTGGCATAATTTCCAAAGCATTTGATGGTTCCCGAAAAACCGTCATTTGTGAAGTGGACCTTCTAGTTAAGATAGGTCCGAGTGATTTTCAAATTACTTTCCAAGTAATTGATATCCACCCAGCCTATATTTTTTTACTAGGAAGGTCGTGGATTCATGAAGCAGGAGCTGTGACATCTACACTGCACCAAAAGGTTAAATTTATGAAGAATGACAAGCTTGTCGTTGTTGGTGGAGAGAAGGCACTTTTAGTGAGACATTTGTCATACTTTTCTTATGTTGAAGCCGAGGAGGAGGTTGGAACACCGTTATAAACTTTGTCTATTAATGAAGTGAAGAAAGCTGGGGCACCTATGTCCTCTCTAAAGGATGCTCAAAAAGTTATTGAGATTGGCAGCGTTGATCAGTGGGGTCGTATGATATAGATCACTGAGAACAAGAATAGGGATGGACTGGGATTTCAACTAGGGCCATTCAACATCAAGGATGAAGATGTACAACCTATTTTCCATAGTGGAGGGCTCATTCATGATAATGATCAACACTCATTTGCAATGATCGAGGTTGGTGACGATGATGACGAAGACTGCGCAAACTTTGTGACGCATGGTCAGACTTGCAACAATTGGGTTGTTGTTGATGTTCCTGTTATTGTTCATTGATCTAAGTAATTTGTTTTTCATTTTAAGAAAAATCCTTCTCCTATGCCTAAGGGAGAAGTGAACATTGTTATGCATTTCAATTATCATCAATGAAATACAATTTTATTCATCCTCATCTATGATGTTTTATTTTTGCTTTTTGCTTTTCTGAAAACGGTAATCACAAAATAACATAAATAAATAAATAATAATTGTCCATCTGCCTAATATTTGGTCACAATTCACTTCTCTAAAATCAAAATATCAAATTATTATGTAGGTTGGTTCCCAAACTCATTGATTACAATGATCTTACTCCCTTTTTGAATTTCGATTTCCCTGTGTTTGAGGTTGTGGAAGAAATTGGTGATGAAGAAGTATCTGATGAATTATCTCGTTTCCTTGGGCATGAGGAAAAAGCCATTCAACCATTTGAAGAGCGGATTTAATTAGTCAACTTGGGTTCTGAAGATCATGTGAAGGAAGTCATGATTGGGTTTCAACTGTGTTTAGAAGCTAAGAAGGGGTTGATTGATCTTCTTCGAGAATATTCTGATGTGTTTTCTTAGTCCTATCAAGACACGCCTGGTTTGGATTATGAGATTATGGAGCATATATTACCGTTGAAGCCAGAATACCTGCCGGTCTAGCAGAAGTTGAGAAGAACTCATCCTGATATGGCAGTGAAGATCAAAGAGGAAGTAAAGAAATAGATTGATGTTGGTTTTCTTGTGTTGTGGGGTATTCGTTACCATTAGATATATTGACTAAATCTAAGGTAAACCATACAAGTCGAGTCGCCACCGCACTTCTATTTATCCAAAGGAATGGTTAGAAAGCGAACAAAAACCTAAGAGTTTTATCGAATCAAAAACTAGTAAAAATGTCAGAGATCGGGGTAAAGGGGTTGGTTATGCAATGGGAAGGTTTTAAGCACCCACAACATCCTAGGTACTCCTAGGGACCCCTTTTCATATTTGTTGTAAGGTTGGTATTTTGTGAAAATTTATTTGTGCAAACATGATTAAAGAGATGAGAAGAGAATATACAAGTTATTTACATTTTGTGTTTGGATGGATAAACCCATTGCCTACGTACCATCTTAAAAAAGATTAGGATCAAAACCTCCTAGTTCGGGGTAAAAATCTCAAAACAAGTTGGTGAATTGATTGGTCCAAAAGTCTTAAGGTCTTTTGTTATCCAAGGGAGAAAACTCAACCTAAAACCATAAATCCACCATGTGAGGATAGCTTCAACATGCTAGTGAGGGGTTAACCCTATAATAAGCATGGAAGACTCATTGTCCATCACTAAGGATATAGGTGAGTATTACATCTACCTCAAGGATAACTAAAACCTAATAGCTAAAGGTTATGAAAAAGTTTTGATTAAGAGAGTGGCCATTGAAACCACCAAAAAAAGGTATTTGAATGAGTGGTATTTACCAACGGAAAGTATTTACAAAATATGGTCAAAGTTGATTTACAGATTCAATTCAAAATAAGTGTTATGAAAAGAAAGTTTGAAAATCAAAAGCATAAGGCTTAGGTTTCTAATGTTTGAAACAAGTGTTACATGTTTGCACAAAAGTTTTGGCTTGGGTTAGAGTGAAGGGAAGAAGAAGAATGGCTAAAGTCCTAATCATACAAGAGATGAGGGATAAGAAACAAGAACACAAAAGGAGTTCCTCTCTTGAGATCATATTGATGATCCAAGTAGCTCCCATACTTTGGAATATGCAAGTAAAATAAGTGCAAGCTCAAGCAATCAACATAATCAAACAAGCTCATAGAAGATCTCCAATGTCCCTTGTATCTTTCACTTTGGATGAACATGGCAATGGTTCTTCAATTTGAGCTCACATATGATCCCCTAGCACAAAAGCACACACACATCAAAGTGTTTTATGAAGCAAATCAATAATGGACAAGAGTGAGTTTAGAGGTTTGGTCTTTCTAATCCATCTTCCACATAAAGGCCCTTTTACTCCAATTTTGCATAGGGAATGTCCTAGAAACTAAGTCCATTTGTCCATTTCTTTGCATTTGGTCCACAACAATCACAACAAAACACAAGCACAATAATATATACACAATTATGTGCTCAAGTGAGCAAAAGGCAAATTGCATTAACATAAACATGTGCTCAAATGAGCAAAGGAAAAAGCAAATGAATAATATGTACAAGAATAGTAAATTGCATAAATGTAAAGTGCAAGAAGTAAATGTTAATGGTTAGTAGTTAGTGTTAATAGTTAGTGCGCCATAAGGCAAATTTAGCGCTATGTTAAGCAATCGTAATTTGACTTATGTAGAAGTCACAACTATCTGAGGCCGGTCAATAATAATGTAGGAAATTACACAAGTTAGAGGTCTTGATTAGTGAATCAAACATCAACAACTTGCCATGCCAAAAAAGAAAATGAGAAATGATCTTGTATTGATTTAGGTTCTTTGCATGATTTAGGAAGAAATCTATCCTTAATGCAAAGCCATTCACTTGATTCATGATCAAGATGAATTAGATTTGAATCAAGGAAGATTAAACCTCCATGTATCAACGCTAACCATCAACCTTTAACTCATTGATCAAAAAAGAAAAAGAAGAAGGAGAAGAAGAATATGAAGAATTAAAGTGCATTAATGGAAATGGTATGTACTAATCAACAAGTGTTGACCAAAGATAGAGAAGATCAAGGTCAAACAAATGAAACCAGAAGTAAAATGAGAATTAGAAGTCAAGAAGCAAATAAAATATTTTTGGCATTTTTAGTATTTAAAATAAAACTTGAATTAAAATAATAAAGAAAGGTCAAACTTCAAACTCACTTCAAATCAACTTTGAAAAGTCCAAGTGAATTATCCCAAGTTCAACAAGGTCAAACAAAGTTTGACAAAAAATTTCAGCATTTTTAAAAGTCAGAAACTATTTTAAATCAATTAAAATTGCATAAAAATAACCTAATTGAACTAAAATCTCAAATAAGTCTCAAATCAATAAATAAATTGATGGAAAAATATATTTGTATTTTTTGAATATCAAAAATTATTTAAAATGAATTAAAAATAACCAGAAAAGAGAAAATTAGTAAAAAATAGCAAATGATAAAATAAAAAATATTAAAAATCATTTTTAGAAAGTAGAAATTAAAAGGAGAAGAATGAAATTGGACCCATAATTTTTGGACCAATAATGAGAGAGATATGAATTTTTAAAATAAAATGGAATTAAAAGAAATAAAAGAAATTAAAATCAGAAAATAGAAAATGAGAAAAAGCGTGCAACGTTGGATCTGAGCTCATTACTTGAGCTGGCACATCATGTGGATGGATGAGATTAGATCTGGAAAAAGCAATGGACGGTCCTGATCTGATCTGGAGACCAGACGGTGGCCAGCGCTACCGTCTTCTCTGGCCAACTTCCGGCCACATCCAAATTTGCAGAGACTCAAAAGGCAACCAAAATGCACGATCCAGGCATCATTCGAAAGTTGGGGTGATGTACATCACCCCTGTACCACTCAAGTCCACTCTAGATCTCTAGATTGAGAGAAATCAGAGGTAGAAATTCTGTGGTGTTCAAGTGAACTCAATGATTTTCAAAAATTGAAAGCACAATAATGTTGCCTCTATGCAGAGGACTTCATATGACACAATAATAAAGCAAATGGAACAATATACAAGCTGGTTCGAAGCAAAATTCAGTTGAAGAAAACCTTTGAATTGCAAGGATTTGAGTCAGGATCTTTGGATTCTTTTGCAAACAGTAAGAAGTATGGATCAAGCAGAGAAGGTTTAGGAACTTTGAGATCTGAAGATTGATCAATGAAATCAAAATTCAGAATCTGAAAAATTTGAAGAGAAATGCAATAGTTCCTTTAGTGAGGTTTGAGTTTTCAGTTGAGCAGCAATTGGGGCGCCTTTAGGTTGAGAAATTATGAAGCCAAGGCCTTGTATATATAGCTGAGCAAGGCTGAGTTGCATGATCAAATCGTGTGCATGGATGGAAAGGGCCTCCATGCATGGGCTTGTACAGGCGCAAGGAGGGCCTAATTCCACTTGGAATTGCAAGCTTATGTCAAAGGAAATGAGAATGGACGTGCAAATTGGACTGTATGAGCTCATGCATGGCAATTGAAATGATTTTCACAAAATGCACTATTACATTAAAGTCTTCGAAAATTCCATGTCCAAAATTAAAATGCAACCTTATGAGTAATGGTTGGAAAGCTTGTTGCATAAGGAACAAATGTCATGTTGATCAAAACTCCATTTGGGCCTTGGAAATTAGTGAAAATTGAACTTGAAGTGTAGAGTGCAAAACATGCATATGTGGAATTTTCAAAATTGGCCAAAGTTCAAGACCTTCTGTCTCAATTATGTAAGTTCCAAATGATAAAACATTCAACATGAAAGTTGTATATAGTTTCAAGGCAATCAATTTGGACTTCAATTTTGCATCATTTGGATTTTTGATGAAGAAGTTATGGGCAATTGAAGTTGGACTTTCTCACATTTCAATGCATTTGGTCCAAAGTGACCTATAATGTTTTGCATTATCACATGTATTTCTTTTGAGATTTTGCAATTTTTATAAACATAAAATTCGGAGTATACATCTCAATCTTTCCAATGCAATGGATATAACCTCAAAATCAAGAAAACTGAAGGAGTTATGTCCTTGGGAAGATGACCCAAAATTAGGGTTTCAGTCAAAATGACCTATAATGTCTTAGAATGGATAATGACCTTCCAAGGTTCAAATAAAATTTTGATGAACATGAAAGTTGTTCATATGGTTCTTAAGAACAGGTTTTCTCTTGGGGTCATCTCCATTTGACAAACACATTAAAAGTTAGGTCTCAATGTATATCAAAATAGCCAGATGAATTGACTGATCAACTTCTCAAGTCCAAAGCTCATATCTTGATGAATTGATGATTGAGAGCACTCAAATAAGGTCAAATATGCATGAAATGATGAATTAAAGAACTTCCATTGGTTATATTTGACCATGGGTTGAGGTTGCTTCATGTGCATGGCACAATTGATGAACAGATGAATTAGGGTTTCCTTGGGAAACAAACCTTAAACCCTTTGATTTGCTTTGATAAAATTGATGAATTGAGACACATGGGATCATATTTGATGGATGAGAGCTTTGAGAACCATAGCCATGCTTGCTTTCATATTCTCTTGGCCATATCAATGCATATAGGATCTCCTAGATGCTTTTGACCTTGTGACTGCTCAAGCTACAAACAAGAGATATTAGTGACATATTTTTGTGCTTTTAGTTAGTAAATTAAATGAGAAAAAAAACGATGATATACAATTCAAGTATGCTTGGTGATCTCAAACCAATTCACAAGAGACCCCACCACAAAGGTAAGGAGCCAAGATGCTTATGATCCTTGAGGCAATGTAAATGCAATGTTATGATGCCATGAGGGATCTTAGGGTCAAAATTGGGGTCTTACAGATGCCCCTATTTAAGTTCATTCTAGCCGGAGAAGTGAAGGTTAAAATCTTCGTCTCGACGAGGTAGAATGGGCTTCAATAATAACAAAGAGACGAATTTTGGTCCCTAAGAGACCTCGTGATGCAAATGCATGTATGCAAAAGGTAATACTCTATGAAGATATATGTCCACAAAGAGAAAAGAAATCAGGAGAAACTGACAATCCATATGAGTAATACGCTCAATGGGGCAAAGACTCTGGGGATCCTGATAAGAAAGGGAATAAAATTGCGTGAGCAGGTCACGACTTAGAACTTGCTGAGAGACACAAGAGGAATTCCATGAAAATAAATGAATGGAAGGACTCGAGCTGACTCAAAGAGGCAAGTATTGGGGAATATGCCAATACAACACAATTATCCTCAAAGGATACTTCGGATGAAAATCCGGACTCAGATGGGGAAAAAATCCAATGAGGAACTTTGTTGGGGAATACCTAAACAAGACTCATTTGAGGAAACAACAAGATGAGGTATTACCGGTTACTAGGTAATAAGCTCAAGGAGACATGTGATCGAAACACCGGTATAAGGGTGAGAGAACAACACGCTCAGGGAGAATGAGTATCTAAGACCGGTATGAGGGTGAGAGATATCAAACATCCAAAAAACGTCTCAGGAAAACCTAGAAGGTATATTTCCACTCAGGAATCTGACTCCACAGGGGACAAAAAGTCATAATAGGGAGCAAAAGGGAAGGAACACCAAGGATACCAGTTATTGGTCATATAATAGGTGACCGACCAAGCGTGAATTGGGGAATATTCCCAAGACACTCATCATCCAAAAGAGGGCTAAAAAGCAGACTCGATTACAGGATGGGCATTCGATTCCGCAAAAGGGAATACGAACCTTACTCGACTGGGGAATAACAAAAGACTTCGACCAAAGAGCGCATGAGATATATTATCTATTACCGTCAGAACGTAGATAATATACTCGCAGGGACGATTATCCACAACCGGTTACTGGGTTAATGAAGGATAAATCGACCGAAAGAAAAAGGGCATCGGGATACCAAATACTAGGTATAGAAATGACCAAATCAAAAGGGAGAAACAATCATTACCGACAATTGGTAAAATGAAAGATGACTCGCTGAGGGATACATTGACAAAGGCAATGATCCAGGAGATATGTCACCGGTTACTGGGAGACATACTCAAAAAAAGGAGAAGGGCTATCAATACCGAATATTGGATGAAGATAACCGTTAAAGAGGGGATTATATCTACCAGATACTGGGTAGAAAACCACGGAAGAGTAACCGTCATCGGTTAGGGCGAACAAAATAAGGTTAACTCTGCAAAGGGATAGAAATAGGGTTTACAACTACTTGTATGAGGGTAGAAAACCACAGACTTCGTCAGGGAGAAGATTGGATGATTGCTGGTTACTAAGCAATCATTCATCTACCCTACGGGGAAGCGCAAAAAGAACCATGATAAACCAATCTAGGCACAAAGCTAGAGACACACAATGAAACAAGACTCATCCCTATAAGGATATAACTCAGGGGGGATTCCATCCCAATATATGTGTTGGGAGGAAGCAGGAGTAACAATCATCCACGAGGACATAACTCAGTGGGGAGCATGGAAGAAAGGATAGACGCTTTTTGCTTATGGGGCTGACTCTACATGGGGAAATCAGTCACAAACATCTGCTTGGTGAAATATGTATCACCGAATAGCAGGGGACAACAAAACAAAGGTATTTATGGCCAATAATGCGACATGAATATTTAAATGTTGAAATTATATGCATATATGCATGGTTTATGTATGATGAATGCTGACAAAATAGACATATCTAACACAAACAGGACCAAAGATCGATGGACAAACATCCGGTACTACATCTCGAGAGAGAAAGCCAGGTCCACTAGGGAACATCCCATCTGATGGGGAATAGAGATACCAGGAGACAAAGATCTCTGCAGGGGAATGAGCATCAGTCATCCCAACCGGGGATAGGATCAACATACAGATAAAATCCGTCGCGGAAGCACTCTACTGGGGAAATTATCAGAGGGGATAATGGAACTCTGTGGGGAACAACCACCAAGCAAAAGTTTCCAGGGTCACCACCATGACGAAATCACATCTGCTGAAGAGGAAGGATCATAATTCTGCTGAAGGAAGATAAACTTCTTCATCAACCACTCTACTCGGGAGGAAAAACCACAAAGGTTCTGAAGGAAAGGATACCATCATGCCAGGAATATGAACAATTGTCTTACCCTGTTGGGAATCATACCATCTTTGGGAGAGCACTGAAGACATCCCGAGTATCCTTTTATCATTGTGAATGTTCACTTTGTTTAAAACACATTATGAAAAATTTATTGATTTAAAACAATGATATTTCTCCATTAAAACATGCAAAACATTTGTTGAATAGAAACAAATAAGAGTGCAAAATAATTGGATAAGGGCTCAAATTTATTTGATAGAATGGTAGTCTGCAAATGGCGAGACTCCATAGATCTTTACAAATTTGAAATTGGTGATATATATTGGAAAAGGCTACATTGAACATAATGACCATTTCTCCACCAACTCTGAATCCGATGTATTTGAAGCTTCAGTTGACGATGACTGAACATGAATCCCTGACAGATGACAGGTTGTAGAACAAAGTCTTGTCAGGATGCAGTTACTTTCCAAATCCCTAATTTTTGCCTAGATTGCCCCAGGGTGAGGTACTCAATCTAGCGGGATACATATTCATTTTTTATGTCTCTAACTTTTGCCTGGATCGCCCTTTCGGGTTTTCAATCCACCGACACACTCATTTTTTCCTAAGCCGCCCTTTCGGGTTTTCGACTTAGCGAGCTATTCTATTTTTATTTTAGGCGAAGTATTTCTTGACTGCATCTGAATTCACAGGACGAGTGAAACCCTCCCCATCCATAGTTGTAAGTATCAAAGCACCGCCTGAATAGGCTCTCTTAACAACATATGGACTTTCATAGTTTGGAGTCCACTTGCCCCTGGAATCGGGCGAGAAAGACAAAACTTTCTTGAGCACCAGGTCACCTTCTCGGAACACACGAGGCTTGACCTTCTTATCAAAGGATTTCTTCATCCTCTGCTGATATAACTGACCATGAGACATGGCAGTCAATCTCTTCTCTTCAATCAAATTCAGCTGGTCGTAACGACTTTGAACCCATTCAGCATCAGTCAACTTGGCTTCCATCAAGACTCTCATTGATGGGATCTCCACCTCTATTGGGAGCACAACCTCCATGCCATAAACAAGAAAGAAAGGGGTTGCCCCTATTGAAGTGCGGACAGATGTACGATAACCATGCAAAGCAAATGGCAGCATCTCATGCCAATCTTTGTACGTAACGACAATCTTCTGGATAATCTTCTTGATGTTCTTGTTAGCAGCTTCAACAACCCCATTCATCTTGGGTCTGTAAGGAGAAGAATTATGATGTGCTATCTTGAACTCGTTACACAACTCTTTCATCATCTTGTTGTTTAAGTTAGATCCATTGTCAGTGATGATCTTATCCGGCACACCATAACGGCATATGAGTTTATTCTTGATAAACTTCACAACCACCTGCCTGGTCACATTTACGTATGGCGTCGCTTCGACCCACTTGGTGAAGTAATCAATTGCTACGAGAATAAATCTGTGTCGACCCACCTGGTCACATTTACGTATGACGACGCTTTCGGCTCTATCATGCCAATCATGTCAATTCCCCACATAGAGAAAGGCCATGGTGATGAAATTACATTTAGAAGTTTCGGGGGAATATGAATCTTATCCGCATAAATCTGACACTTATGGCATTTCTTCACATATTTGCGGCAGTCAGACTCCATTGTCAGCCAATAGTAGCTTGCTCTCAACATCTTTCTAGCCATGGCATGTCCATTGGAATGAGTACCAAATAAACCCTCATGGACCATAGTCATCAACAGGTCTGCTTCGTGTCTATCCACGCATTTGAGCAGAACCATGTCAAAATTCCTCTTATAAAGCACATCGCCATTGAGGTAGAAACAGCCTGATAATCACCTTAAAGTCTTTCTATCTTTCACAGATGCCCCAGGCGGCTAAATCTGGCTTTGAAGAAAACACTTGATATCACAATACCACAGCTTATCATCTTGCACCTCCTCTACTGCAAATACATGAGCTAGTCTGTCCAAGCGCATCACAGTGATATTGGGAACTTCGTTCCAAAGTCTAACCACAATCATTGAAGCAAGTGTAGCAAGATCATCTGCCATCCGATTCTCATCTCGAGGAATATGATGGAAGTCAACCTCAATAAAGAATGTTGAAATCCTCCTCGCATAATCTCTATATGGGATGAGGCCAGGCTGATTCGTCTCCCATTCACCCTTAATCTGATTAACAATAAGGGCCGAATCACCATAAACATCAAGATGCTTGATCCTAAGATCAATACACTCTTCCAATCCCATAATACAAGCCTCATACTCAGCCATATTATTCGTGCATTTGAAAGTTAGCCTTGTTGTAAAAGGAAAATGTGTGCCCTGAGGAGTAATAATCACTGCCTCAATACCATTTCTATATTGATTTACAGCGCCATCAAACACCAGTCTCCAACAGGAACCAGGTTCTGGCCCTTCATCAAGCGTAGGCTCATCACAATCTTTCATTTTAAAATACAAAATCCCCTCATCTAGAAAGTCATACTGAACTGATTGATAATCCTCAATCGGTTGGTGTGCCAAGTGGTCAGCCAAGATACTATCTTTTATGGCCTTCTGAGCTCGATACTCAATATCATACTCAGCTAACAACATCTTCCAACGGGAAATCCTCCCAGTTAAAGCAGGCTTCTCAAAGATATTCTTGATTAGATCCATTTTGGATATCAACCAAGTCGTATGATTCAACATATACTGGCGTAAGCGCTTAGCAGCCCAAGCCAAAGCACAACATGTTTTCTCAAGCATCGAGTATCGAGACTCACACTCGGTGAACTTCTTACTCAGGTAGTAGATATCATACTCTTTCTTCCCTAATTCGTCTCGCTGACCAAGGACACAACCCATTGAGTCTTCAAGAACTATCATATACATAATCAAGGGTCTCCCTTCCACAGGAGGAGACAGAATCAGAGGCCCAGACAAATACTCTTTAATACTGTCAAAGGCCTTTTGGCAGTCCTCGGTCCAATCATGAGACTGATCTTTCTGGAGGAGCTTGAATATCGGTGCGCATGTGGCAGTCATGTGGGATATGAATCTAGAAATATAATTCAAGCGGCCAAGAAAACCTCGGACTTGCTTCTCAGTTTTGGGTGCAGTCATCTCTTGTATTGCTTTGACCATCGCAGGATCAACTTCAATACCTCTTTCACTGACAATAAAGCCCAATAACTTGCCGGAACGGACTCCAAATGTATACTTGTTCGGACTCAGACGAAGCTTATACTTCCTCAAACACTGAAAAAGCTGCAACAAGTGTTCTACATGCTCAACTTCCGTTCTTGACTTTGCAATCATATCATCAACATATACCTCGATCTCCTTGTGCATCATATCGTGAAACAAGGTAGTCATAGCTCGTTGGTACGTGGCTCTGGCGTTCTTCAAACCGAAGGGCATCACTCGATAACAGAATGTTCCCCAAGGTGTGATGAATGTTGTCTTCTCCATATCCCCGGGTGCCATTTTAATCTGATTATATCTGGAAAATCCGTCCATAAACGAGAAGACATTGAATTTAGCTGTATTATCTACCAACATATCAATATGTGGTAGAGGGAAATCATCTTTCGGACTAGCTTTATTCAAGTCTCTATAGTCCACACACATTCAGACTTTTCCATCTTTCTTAGGCACGGGCACAATATTGGCCACCCATTGAGGATATGTAGAAGTCACCAGAAACCTCGCATCAATTTGCTTCTGAACTTCCTCTTTGCTCTTTACTGCCATATCAAGATGAGTTCTTATGAGCTTCTGCTTCACAGGCACGCACTCAGGCTTCAAAGGCAGGAAATGTTGCACGATATCAGTATCCAAACGAGGCATGTCTTCATATGACCAGGCAAAGACGTCGACATATTCTCGTAGCAACTCAATCAACCCCTTCTTAACAGACTCTTCCAGGAGTGCTCCAATCTTCACCTCTCTGACACAATCTTCAGACCCCAAGTTGATTGTTTCCAGATTCTCAAGATGCGGCTGAATGATCTTCTATTCATGCTCAAGTAGACGGGTAATCTCGTCAGGAATCTCTTCAACATCATCTTCTTCCGCCTCAAATACAGGGGATTCAAAGTTGGGAGATGGTGTTGGATCATTATGTTCAATGGGTTTGATCAACCTGCATAATGATTTTGGATATAAAAGAGATTTTAGAATTCAAACAAGGCAAATCATTATGCAGATGAAAAGATTGATTTTTATTCTTTTTATTTTTTAGGGTTTTATGTGATCACCAATTTCATGCAAAAGCGAAAAGGGAAAATAATTGGAAAGACAAACATTTAACATGAATTTATTGAATGAAAATATCATTGTATTTATGCGCCAACAATGTCATCACTTCTCCTTTTCGCATGGGAGATGGGTTTTTTAAACACAATGAACATTACTTTGACTTATGGATAACTATTGGAACATCAACAGTGACCCAATTATTGCAGACCCCTCCAGGGATGATGAAGTTGCCAGAATCCTCTGCATCCTCTTCCAGAAAGGCATCAGCCACTTCATCTTGACCAGTGTGGATGAATCCACCACTCTTGAACAGCCCTTGCTTGTTGAAGACACCATAAGAATACCCTATGCCAGCCCGGGATTTGTTGTCTTCTAGCTTAATCATTTTCCCCAATCCAGCAGTTGTACCATGCTCAATGGCCAACTTAGCATCTTTATAGGACGCAAATGAAGAAGCTCCTCTCTTAATAGGCTCAGCAATAGATAAAGCTTGGAACGGATTTCCAACTTCATCCTCAGCGTCTATATAAGAGAAGGAAGACAAATGGCTAACCAAGAGAGCCTTTTCTCCCCCTACCACCACCAGCTTCTTATTTTTGACAAACTTTAATTTTTTGGTGTAGGGTGGATGTCACGGCGCTTGCCTCGTGAATCAATGGTTTGCCCAAGAGACAGCTATATGATGGGTGAATGTCCATGACCTGAAAGGTGATCTAGAAATCACTTGGTCCAATTTTGAATGGGAGCTCAACCTCTCCAATCACAGTTTTACGACACCCATCGAAAGCTTTCACTACCACTCCACTCTGCCTCATGGGAGGCCCCTGATATGACAATTTTGCCATAGTGGATTTTGGAAATACATTCAATGATGACCCATTGTCCACCAGCATATTGGACATGGCATCATCTTTGCAACTCAAGGAAATGTGTAGTGCCGGGTTGTGGTCTCTTCTCTCCTCGGGGAGATCAGCATCACAAAAACTCAAATTGTTACAAGCAGTGAAGTTTGCAACAATACTGTCAAATTGTTCTATCGTGACGTCATTATGATCTACATACGCCACATCCAACACCTTCTATAGAGCTTCTCGGTGTGGTTCTGAATTCATCAGCAGGGATAGTACAGAGATCTTTGATGGCGTCTGTAGAAGCTGATCTACTACGTTGTACTCACTTCTCTTGATGAGCCTCAACATCTCATCATAGTCTTCTTTCGCATTGCCACTCTGGCCAGCAGAGGCAGGAGCTCTTACAACGGAGGTAGGTTTGGCGACAAGTGTCGGATTCAGAGCGTTAACAACAACCGCAACCGGGCGTTCAGCATAATCAGCAGTATCAACCCTTTGAACATCAGCTTGAGGTTTCGGCGGAGCCGAGAAGACACGACCGCTACGGGTCAGGCCACTGATGTCGGCAATATTAACAACAGATGAAGAGGGTAGAGGCACTTCTTTCCCATCCTCTAATGCTACAGCATTGTAGCGATAAGGAACTGTTTTCTTAGAAGAATATGGCACAGGGCCAGCTGGTTTGATGATCAAAGAAGGAGAAGCCTTTTGCTTGTTACCATCGTACTTGATAATAACAGGCTTAGGGATCCGAAATACCGGAGAAATTACGTTGACGTCATCAGCATCTTCGTCAACATTTCTGTTTTGAAGTATCTCAATGACTCCTTCATCCAGCATTTCTTGAACATCTTTGCGCACTTGGCGACATCCTCTTTGATTAACAGCGCAAACTCGGCATCTATCATGGTCATGCTCGTAATGACTATACTCATACAGCAGTCTATGCATCTCGACCAGAGATTGTCGAATATGATTGACATATTTGACTTTGTATTTACTAGGACAACCCTGAACCATGTTGACAGATTTCCCATGCTCGCGCAATGGGTTCTTCTTTACATTTGGACCTACGTCCTCGAAACACAAAATACCACATCTCACAAGGTCTTGAACCTTGGTCTTCAGTGGTTAGCAGTTTTCCACGTCATGTCCGGGAGCTCCAGAATGATAAACACAATGTAATTCGGGCTTATACCACCGCTGAGGGTTGGTAGGTATAGCCGGTGGGTCTCGTGGAGTAATCAACTTCCTCTCTATTAAGGAGGGATATAATTCTGCATATGTCATGGGAATAGGATCGAAGGTGACCCTCTTCCTCTCGTAACTTGTACTGGCTTGATTACTGTTTCGAGGCTGGTAGGCCTCCTGTTGAGGACGGTGTTGTTGTTGTTGATATTGCCGATGTGGTTGTTGCTGATTATTGTTGTGATGTTGATATTGCTGATTACCGGTAGGACGCACGGTCTTCCTCCTCACCGAGGGTCTTCTTGGTTTCACATGGGAGGTCATAGCATGTGCCTCGCCATCTTTCTTCTTTCCAAACGTCCCATTCCATTTGGCAGAAGAGCCTTCTTCTCTGGTCAGTCGGCCTTCCCTGACTCCCTCTTCCAGACGCATCCCCATGTTCACCATCTCGGTGAAGTCAGAAGGAGCATTGGCGATCATCCGTTCGTAATAAAAAGAACCCAGGTCTTCAGAAAGATCTTGGTCATTTCTTTCTCCTCCAGCGGGGGCACAATCTGTGCTGCTACCTCTCGCCACCTCTGGGCGTAGTCTTTGAAAGTTTCCTTGTCCTTTTGGGACATGGCTCTCAATTGATCCCTATCGGGAGCCATATCCACGTTATATTTGTATTGCTTGACGAAGGCCTCGCCAAGATCATTGAAGGACCGGATGTTCGCACTGTCCAAGCCCATGTACCATCTTAGGGCAGCACCAGACAAACTGTCCTGGAAGTAGTGAATGAGAAGCTGGTCGTTGTCGGTCTGAGTCAATATTTTTCTGGCATACATGACCAGGTGGCTGAGAGGGCAAGTATTTCCATGTACTTTTCAAAGTCAGGTACTTTGAACTTTACAGGGATTTTCACATTAGGGACCAAACAAAGTTCAGCAGCAGACTTGCCGAAAAGGTCTTTTCCTCGAAGAGTTTTCAATTCCTTGCGGAGCTCAAGAAACTGATTGTTCATAGCATCCATCTTTTCATAGACATCTGGGCCCTCAGATGGCTCAAAATGATAGATGGTGTCGTCTACTCTGGTTATAGTATGCACGACAGGAGGAGGAACGACTATGACCGGGCTAGATGTCGGCAGAGAAGCAAAAGTGGGTGCAGGACCCTCAGGCGTGAAGTTGGGAGGCATCCCCCATGGAAACCCGGTTGGCATGGCTGTTGGTGCGAAGTGGGCGCTGGCCGCAGGCACAGTTGAAGAGACAATCTCAGAGATGACTATCCTCTTGGGAGGAGTTGAAGGTGTCGGAGATGACTGGCTCTGGGCAACCATGAATGACTCTATCAGGGCATTCAATCTGGCTACTTCCTCCTTAAGCTCACGGTTCTCTAGTTCCAAATAATCCATTAGTCTTGATGCGTTGGCTCGGGGTGTAGTATCGCTGAGTCAGCTTGTCTTCAAAATAAATGAAGAACACAGAGTTAGACCATAGAACAAGAAGCCTGGAGCAAAACCTGCTTATGCACATGATGCATGCAATGCTTGTGCATATGATTTGTTTTTTATTTATCAGAGGAACTTTAGAGTTCTATTTGCAAATATTGGAACTATTATCACATATGGAAATATTATATCAATAACATTTAGAAATATTTTTACACCAAAGAAGTACAGTATTGGTAACCAAATACAATACAAGAGAGAAGGAAAATGAACATCTTATGGAACCCTATAAGCAATCATCTAAAGCTCTGGAGACTGGAAGATAGGATGCACGAAGCCTCTTCACCTCCCTCTCATAGGCTGCCTCCATATC
The DNA here is from genome assembly GCF_024323335.1 of Lathyrus oleraceus. Classification (NCBI taxonomy): domain Eukaryota; kingdom Viridiplantae; phylum Streptophyta; class Magnoliopsida; order Fabales; family Fabaceae; genus Lathyrus; species Lathyrus oleraceus. The sequence goes on along the minus strand of NC_066582.1, from coordinate 458,929,318 downwards.
CGCCTTCTCTTTGGCGAGTCGATCATACTTCCTCTTCCAAAACTTGGAAGACTGAGGAAGTAGAGAAGTTCATGCATCATCAGGATCATCAATAACTTGGTGCTCGAGGAACTCTATCAAAGCATCCTTCTCCTTGATCTGCTGAAGCAACTTCTCCTATGGATCTTGCGCCAAGCGCGGACCATCCTTCCCTTCAAGCATTGGGGATCTTTACCCTCCAGAAAGATCACACCCTCTAATAGAATGTTATTGGGTTTATCCTTTAGGGGGAACCCAAGATGACGGCGTGACAAAACGGGGTTGTAGTTAATCCCACCACATGTACCAAGAAGAGGCACATTGGAGAATTCACCACAAGAGTCGATAATCTGCACACCATCATATACACGATTGTACCTAGAGATATCATCATTGGTGAGAGACATGAGTCTCGTGGACCACCGTAGATATCCTTTGTTCTCCTTGAAGGCGACCGTCTATGGCAAGTGTGAAATAAACCACTTGTACAACATAGGCAAATAACACACAATGGTACCACCACCCTTTGCATTCCTCATATGCAAAGAAAAGTAGGTGTTACCCAACAGAGTCGGAACGAGATTAAGAGTACAGGAAATCCTAATAGCATTCATATCCACAAATTTGTCGATGTTGGGGAATAACACTAGCCCATGGATGAGAAGTACAAATATGGCCTCAAAGGCATCCTCACTCATGGCCTTCCCATACATAGTAGCTTGAGCAATGAGGAACTCAGAAGGGAAACCTTGAATTCCACCTTTGGTAGTCATATGAGCACCAACCAGAGATTCATCTATATGCAACACATGAGCAATCTCTTGAGAAGTAGGAACACTCTCTAAGCCACTGAACGACAACTGGTCTAGAATAGGTATACCCACAAGGTAGGCATGCTCTTCAAGCGTAGGCAAAAGCTGAAAATCCGGAAATGTGAAGCAACGGTACAAGGGATCATAAAACTCCACCAATACACTCATCAATCCTTCGTCCACTTGAGTAGTCATAATAGATAGAAGCTTCCCAAAACGAGCCTTGAAACCCAAGGGATCTAATACATAGGATGTCAAATTCCTTAGCTCTTTCAAGTCGGGTTGTCTGAAGCTGTACTTCTTTGTATTCCTTCTTTGTCTTTCCATGTCTGAAAATTTGCAAATAGACCTCCTAAGTTCCTGGAAAATTTTCTCATTATCGATGATATGGATGCAAATGGGTGCATGAATGCATGGATGCAACAATCACACTCAAGGATCAAGCAAAGCACACCAAACAAAGGTCATGGGATGGATCATGTCATCCTTAATATCAATCATCAATTTTGGTGGATTATGGTTTACACCTTATCAACACCCAAGTTCCATTGATATTAAGGATACAAGAATGGATCAACCATGAATCAAGGGTTTGTTGCAAGTCACGAGCATTGAGTCTCGGTTAAGAACCACCCAAAGGGAGTGTACTAGGGTTTAAACCTGCCAAACATGTTCTACAAGAGGTTCCCATAGTCATCATCCCATCTTTTGGATATTATCGGAGAAACGACTACTCGTATTCCAAAAAATATTCTCAAGAATAGGCCAAGATGGGCTTGGTAAACTAAGGTCCTTGGCTTCTAAGGTCTATATTGGAAAGAGTAATGTCTAACCACAACTACTTGTGTGACATTATTGATCCAGACATGACCTCCACCAAGTGATTGGGCTTGCAAGTCAACTTGCTATGGAATAACTCCACACAAGTCAACAAGACTATGCCATTCTCCTATCCTAAGTGCACTCGAGTTCGGGTATAGAACTCATCTCACAAAGATCACCAAGCATACAAGGAATTAATATTCAAGCAATTCAATCATTACATACAATACAGTAATCCCAAATTGCACAAAAATATGTCACAAAATATTATACAATACAATACAACAAATATGAAAAGTAGGCAAAACCCACTAGGCAAACCTCCTCAGTAGAGTCGACACTTTTCTGTAGCGTGGTATTCGTTACCATTAGATATATTGACTAAATCTAAGGTAAACCATACAATTCGAGTCGCCACCGCACTTCTATTTATCCAAAGGAATGGTTAGAAAGCGAACAAAAACCTAAAAGTTTTATCGAATCAAAAACTAGTAAAAATGTCAGAGATCGGGGTAAGGGGGTTGGTTATGCAATGGGAAGGTTTTAAGCACCCAAAACATCCTAGGTACTCCTATGGAGCCCTTTTCATATTTGTTGTAAGGTTGGTATTTTGTGAAAATTTATTTGTGCAAACATGATTGAAGAGATGAGAAGAGAATATACAAGTTATTTACATTTTGTGTTTGGATGGATAAACCCATTGCCTACATACCATCTTAAAAAAGATTAGGATCAAAACCTCGTAGTTCGGGGTAAAAATCTCAAAACAAGTTGGTGAATTGATTGGTCCAAAAGTCTTAAGGTCATTTGTTATCCAAAGGAGAAAACTCAACCTAAAACCACAAATCCACCATGTGAGGATAGCTTCAACATGCTAGTGAGGGGTTAACCCTATAATAAGCATGGAAGACTCATTGTCCATCACTAAGGATATAGGTGAGTATTACATCTACCTCAAGGATAACTCAAACCTAATAGCTAAAGGTTATGAAAAAGTTTTGATTAAGAGAGTGGCCATTGAAACCACAAAAAAAGGTATTTGAATGAGTGGTATTTACCAACGAAAAGTATTTACAAAATATGGTCAAAGTTGATTTAAAGATTCAATTCAAAATAAGTGTTATGAAAAGAAAGTTTGAAAATCAAAAGCATAAGGCTTAGGTTTCTAATGTTTGAAACAAGTGTTAAATGTTTGCATAAAAGTTTTGGCTTGGGTTAGAGTGGAGGAAAGAAGAAGAATGGCTAAAGTCCTAATCATACAAGAGATGAGGGATAAGAAACAAGACCACAAATGGAGTTCCTCTCTTGAGATCATATTGATGATCCAAGTAGCTCCCATCCTTTGGAATATGCAAGTAAAATAAGTGTAAGCTCAAGCAATCAACATAATCAAACAAGCTCTTAGAAGATCCCCAATGTCTCTTGTATCTTTCACTTTGGATGAACATGGCAATGGTTCTTCAATTTGAGCTCACATAGGATCCCCTAGCACAAAAGCACACACACATCAAAGAGTTTAATGAAGCTAATCAAGAATGGACAAGAGTGAGTTTAGAGGTTTGGTATTTCTAATCCATCTTCCACATAAAGGTCCTTTTACTCCAATTTTGCATAGGGAATTTCCTAGAAACTAAGTCCTTTTGTCCATTTCTTTGCATTTGGTCCACAACAATCACAACAAAACACAAGCACAATAATATATATACAATTATGTGCTCAAGTGAGCAAAAGGCAAATTGCATTAACATAAACATGTGCTCAAATGAGCAAAGGAAAAAGCAAATGAATAATATGTACAAGAATAGTAAATTGCATAAATGTAAAGTGCAAGAAGTAAATGTTAATGGTTAATAGTTAGTGTTAATAGTTAGTGTGTCATAAGGCAAATTTAGCGTTATGTTAAGCAATCGTAATTGGACTTATGTAGAAGTCACAACTATCTGAGGCCGGTCAATAATAATGTAGGCAATTACACAAGTTAGAGGTCTTGATTAGTGAATCAAACTTCAACAACTTGCCATGCCAAAAAAGAAAATGAGAAATGATCTTGTATTGATTTAGGTTCTTTGCATGATTTAGGAAGCAATCTATCCTTAATGCAAAGCCATTCACTTGATTCATGATCAAGATGAATTAGATTTGAATCAAGGAAGATTAAACCTCCATGTATCAATGCTAACCATCAACCTTTAACTCATTGATCAAAAAAGAAAAAGAAGAAGGAGAAGAAGAATATGAAGAATTAAAGTGCATTAATGGAAATGGTATGTACTAATCAACAAGTGTTTATGTAGAAGTCACAACTATCTGAGGCCGGTCAATAATAATGTAGGCAACAACACAAGTTAGAGGTCTTGATTAGTGAATCAAACTCCAACAACTTGCCATGCCAAAAAAGAAAATGAGAAATGATCTTGTATTGATTTAGGTTCTTTGCATGATTTAGGAAGCAATCTATCCTTAATGCAAAGCCATTCACTTGATTCATGATCAAGATGAATTAGATTTGAATTAAGGAAGATTAAACCTCCATGTATCAATGCTAACCATCAACCTTTAACTCATTGATCAAAAAAGAAAAAGAAAAAGGAGAAGAAGAATATGAAGAATTAAGGTGCATTAACGGAAATGGTATGTACTAATCAACAAGTGCTGACCAAAGATAGAGAAGATCAAGGTCAAACAAATGAAAACATAAGCAAAATGAGAATTAGAAGTCAAGAAGCAAATAAAATATTTTTGGCATTTTTAGTATTTACAATAAAACTTGAATTAAAATAATAAAGAAAGGTCAAACTTCAAACTCACTTCAAATCAACTTTGAAAAGTCCAAATGAATTATCCCAAGTTCAACAAGGTCAAACAAAGTTTGACAAAAAATTTAAGTATTTTTAAAAGTCATAAGCTATTTTAAATCAATTAAAATTGCATAAAAATAACCTAATTGAACTAAAATCTCAAATAAATCTCAAATCAATTAATAAATTGATGAGAATATTTTTCATAGATCTATCATCATTCAAAAAGGTTGGAAAAATATTTTTGTATTTTTTGAATATCAAAAATTATTTTAAATGAATTAAAAATAACCAGAAAAGAGAAAATGACTAAAAAATAGTAAATGATAAAATAAAAAATATTAAAAATCATTTTTAGAAATTAGAAATTAAAAGGATAAGAATGAAATTTGTCCCATAATTTTTGGACCAATAATGAGAGAGATATGAATTTTTAAAATAAAATGGAATTAAAAGAAATTAAAGAAATTAAAATCAGAAAATAGAAAATGAGAAAAAGCGTGCAGCGTTGGATCTGAGCTCATTAATTGAACTGGCACATCATGTGGATCACATCGCGCGCCTACCAAACGCTTTAGTCATATGAATCACACGTAGCCAAATAAAAAGTCCTGATCTGATCTGGAGACTAGACGGTGGCCAGCGCCACCGTCTTCTCCGGCCATCTTCCGGCCACATCCAACTCCGCTTGAATCCCAATAAGTGTACTTTTGGTGTTCCTTCTTCTAAGTTGTTGGGATTTATTGTTAGTGAGAAGGGTATTGAAGTTGATCCTGCCAAGGTCAAAGCAATACAAGAAATGCATGCGCTCAAAACTGAGAAACAAGTTAGAGGTTTTATCGGCCGCTTGAACTATATCTCAAGATTTATATCGCATATGACTGCCACGTGTGCGCCTACATTCAAGCTTATTCAAAAAGATCAATCTTGTGATTGGACCAAACATTACCAGAAATCTTTTGACAGTATCAAGGAATATCTGTTTGAGCATTTGGTTCTGTGTCTGCCTATTGAAGGAAGAACATTGATCATGCATGAAATTCTGGTGTAGTCAGGATTCAGATGTTCTACTACAAGTTATGACATCTGATCTAACATTGTACCTATTACAGCAAGACAGTTATTACACTCTGTACTACTGTGCACCTTTTCACAGTGTCACGACCTCTCCTTCTATGTCATCCTAGAATGGAGGGACACCTAGTTATGTGCACCTTATCATTCACTTCTGTTGTTTTCCTACACAGATATCTGCAAGATGTCTCAATCCTGTTTTGGACATTATCTGTTACATTGTTCCAGTTTGTTGGTCATGTACTTGTGTTTCCTAAATTTAAGGTTGTAACAAGTTAAACTAATCTCCACTTATTAAGGAGCTAACAAATAGATTATTTGCCAGGTTCATTAATCGAAGCTTAGTTGTTAGTTTCCTAGATTTTAGATCAGCTGGTGGATTCCTGAAGAATAGCCTGAGAAAAATCCTGAAACAGAAAAACTAACCATCCAACAATTTAGCATATGCAGTCAGGAGTGAATGTCACAACATTCCGTTTGACATCCAAGTCCAGAACCATATGCTAAGTCTGCTTGGTTTCTGAAAACAGACTGTGCTAAATTTGTTGTACTGTAAAAGACCAACCAGTCTCTACTTCAGTATCAGCTTACTGGAAGAACTGTCAAGACATCCAGTTTGACAGTTTCACACTGATCTTTTGGCCAGGTCTGTTGTGCTTTTGAACTCCAGACTTCACTACATACTGAACTGAAATCATCAGCTTATTAAACAGTATGTGCTGTTGTTGATGAATGTCAAAACATTCTGATTGACATTCCAACAGAGGGCTATGTATCAGGTCTGCTATTATCTTGATGAACAGACTGGAATACATGCTAAGTTATGGCAGACATGATTATATCATACAGAAGGAAAACAAACACAGGAAATTGTTAACCCAGTTCAGTCCAACATGACCTACATCTGGGGGCTACCAAGCCAGGAAGAAGATCCACTATTAGTAGTATCAATTCAGAGTTAAACTCCCCCGTTTACAACTCATCACTTAATCCCTACCCAATGCAATCTATACCTAGGAACTCCTAGATAGAAACCTCCAGTTTCCATTCCTATCACTACAAATACAATGTAATGTGCAAACACCTTGAACTTGCTTCACAGCTTCATTCAAGAACATAATTACTCTTGCCTACAGGCTTTGAGTAACAAACACTCTCGGGTTTACCACTGAGAAACACATGGTAACCTTCCCACAGATTGGGAGGTTTACCTTACACACACCCCTAAAAATTCATTCTAAGAGGCTTACAAATACTAGATTACAATCAGCTATTTATAACCTAATCACCCAACTGGATTTGGGCCTTCAGAAAATTGCAGCAGACTTGTTCTTGCTGTTGCAACTTCAGCAGAAAAATTCTGCTACAAACAAGGTCTTCAAGTTCCTAAATTCTCTCCGTATATATCTCCATATTTAGAGCCTATATATATTCTGATTTAGTCTTCAAGACCTCCACAAGGGAGTTAGGATATTCACCAGATATCCTTGCTGATCCCATGACATATACTGAATTAATTAATTCAGTTTCCTACACATGTGCGATGTCACAGACCTGATGTCGTGACATCGTACATGACATGTTGGTCCAGATGTTGAATTTCTTCAACCCAACATATTAAAACAACAGAGATGATTACATTATTTGTTTTCTAAAATTAATGCCACTCCTAAGGAATCAACAATCTCCCCCTTTGGCAAATTTTAGCTAAAACAAATAAACAATACACTGGACAAAACATCCCAATTTGGGAATGCTCTTCATCTCCGTCATTGGCTCCACCACCACAAACACCAAAGTTGGTGTACATGGGGAAGAAGAGGGACAATACTCAGTTGTACCAGAACCCTTCCCCTCAACCGGAGAGCTTCCAGAAGAATATGTAATGCTGAGTACACAGACAATGTAACTCAGATCACAAGGCACAACTGTCTTCTTAACTCAGATCACAAGACACAAGTGGAAACCCCAGTTGGTGGATTTTGTGCCTGATGCCAACGTCTGTTTGCTGCCACATCCACAGTTGGCTTGCTTCTGGTACATTCTCAGCCCTAGGACTGTATTTCTCTCCCCCTTTTTAGCTAAACATTTGTAAAGGAACCCTTCACAAAACCAGATCCAGGCGCAGCTTGCCCAAACCTTAACATACCCCATGATTCTGAGAATGGAGTGTTTTTCTTGTGAGAGGAAGAGGGCTATTGCATCCTTTAAATAGTCCAGCCCGTGCCTAGGAATTTCCGGTAGAAATAAATGCTTGGTCAAGATGCATTTATTTTTGCTGAGAAACAGTCAGAGACTCACCAACAAAATCTCAGACTATCTTTGAATACCTTTTATAGCTCTTGACTGTTTCTTTTCCAAAACAGCCGTTCCAGTGCATGGAGACCATTCCATATATGCAGTCAGACACGTTGCACTCGATGTCTTAACATTCCTGCATTCAGCCAGTATTCAACAAGACCTCTGTCATACCTCCAGTAGAGACTTGACACCTAGCACTGCTACAACCAACTTTTCACACTCTGTTGATGGTTACTCCCCCTGTACCACACAGCTTATTCTGGTTTATCAGACTTAGCCACATCACCCTCATAATTCCTAATGACTTTAAGATTCAGAAGGAATTGACAGCAATGTCCAGGGTAATGTCATGACATCCGGTCAGACATTCTTCTGCTCACTCAGCCTTGAGATACATCACAGCATCCTGATAACTATCTAGTCATCTGAGAGCACATAGACCACAAGCTTGGTGATTGCTTGCAGCACAAAGGCACAACTCCCCCTGTTATGGACAACCTACTCTCTTAGAGGTCACACATATCCAACATGGTTGGACCTTCACCTTCTTCCTGATTCAAAAAGAACTCAACCCACTTGATGAATGGAAAACATAAGACTCATCTTCATGTCTTCAAGAGCGCACCCTCTGTTCAACCCTCTTGGTTGAACACATCCACACCCTGTGTCAATCTCTCTTCTAACCAGAACAGAAAGCCACTTCACAAAATGCTCTAACATTCGTTAGGACATCCTTCACACATAACAGGGAACACCATCTGATAGTCTTCAGATATCACTGAGTCACCAGCTTGATCAAGAAGAATCCAGACATAAATTGGGACATATACCTTTTCATCCCATTACATGAGATAATCTTCCATAGATGGCTCAGAACTCCTACCACAAGTTCCAAGGGATGAATAGAAAACACCTCCTTTTGTCTTCAACTTAATACTTTTCTGCTCAAAAGTAATTTGTCTCAGACTTTCCTCAAGAATAATCAGCTGCCTTATGTTGATTATCTTGATTCTTCGAACTCACTTCTGAGATAGACCAACTGCCACTGGATGATTACCTCCTTCATGAATTCTCATATGAAAAGGTCAAATGCTGCTTTTTGACCTCCCCAAGTTTATCAGACTTCTCCCTAAGATATTCTGACCTCTCAAGTGAGACTAGAACTTCAAGATTTTGAAGTATCCAATCTACAACCCTGTAGACCTTTCTATCTCAAGTTGATGTGCCACATCACCAACTAAGGGTCTGATGTTGAACCAAATGTCACAACATTGTGTTTTGACATCTAGCTGTTGAATTCAGCTCCTTCTTCTGCCACTTGAAAGAACTTCCTCCCTTCACAGAACAAGAGTTCAATGTTCTCATAGACTTGATTGTGGAACCAAGTTTGAGTAAACAACCTCCATCCTGCTGGTTTGCAATTAAGTCATCCAAGCTCACACCTTGATGAATCCCTGCTTCTTCTCCAAAGACATCAAACATTCTGATGTATGAGTCTTCAGAAGGACCAGTTAGACACTAACCCTTCAGCTCTACCAAGGATTTCACATCCTAAGGCAAGGCTGTTTCCATGATGTCAAGATTGCTGCCACTTGTTCTTGACTCCACAGTGTGCATAAGCTAATGCACTTCCTTACCTAGATCAGAAATAAACTGATCCAAGTAACCACCATCAAGACTATGATGTCTTCTTCTTCTTGTACATACCAAGGCTGAATCAAGTTTCTTTCCAGGAAACCTTTTCAGAGATCATATGCTTTTGCTGCCACCAAAGAGATAGATCCTACGCCAATGTACTATCCTTCCTGTGATTCTGCACAGGGTCTTGAAGAAGTGATGTTCCAACATCTTTAAGAACATCCGTTATCTTGAGCTCCAAGGATAATCAATTACACACTTGTACTTGGCACAAGTAGAAATTGATCTTAAATCCTTTCCCAATTTTCCTTTCAGATACTTCCACCATAAGAATACGTTGAAGGTACTCTTCTTGTGTCAACATCTTCTGCTTGCAAGCACCTCAACAGTCTTGAGACTCTTTTCAGATTAGATTCACCCTTAGGAATGAGAGAGATGAATCCTTCCTTGCAAATGTGTCACACAACAACCAGAACCCATGTGACACAGGTCTACAGCCAACCAGACCCTAGGCTGACCAAACGTGAGGAGGTTAACCAAAACTCCCCCTCAAATTAACAATCATGGAAACTCCACACCAATATCCATGCATTGTACACAAATGTCTCAACATGACATCCACCATCCCTTACCAGTGGCAACTAACTCCTCCAATCACACCAATCAGACTTCAGCTGACCATGAGTACTAGTGAGACACACAACACCAGTCAATAGTAGATATGCATTGCCAGAGCATATTACCTCAACCACCATCTGAATCTTCATATTCTCACTCCTAGTAAGAACTGCCACTTCTGAACGTGGTGTTTGAATAACAAGATTCATGGTTCCAACCCCCTTAAATGATATCACAATCAGGTTACCCCATTATTGACTGCTAACATCCAGGAGACTTGTCTTCCAACACACCATAGTACTTCAGGGAACAACTATCCAATCCTGATCAAACTGCAGGAAGATGCCTAACAGCAGGAGATTGCACAATGTCACATCTCAACCAGCTCAACTTCTAGGGATGACCTTCTTGAGCACACACCCAGTTGACCCTGCTCTTGTCAACTTAGCACACACAGATGTCTCCTCTTCCAGGTCAGGAGTAGGTTCCAAACAGAATTATCCCTTTGTTTGAATCCTATAAACATCTGCTCTTCAACCAGTAGCTGCATACTTGTTGAACAACATGTTCTAACATCACATAGAACATTGGTTCCACCTCCTTGGAACAACCCTTCCTTGAAGGTCTTCAAGGTCTTCATATACACTACTCAAGAGAGTAAGAGAATCTGGGATTAAGTGACTCTTACCATCCTGAAGTGAGAACGTCATGATGAGTGGACTTGAGGAGACTCAAGTATCTTTGACATCTTCAGTAGATTCTGATGAGATCTTGAACACAGCAGCCTTTCATCCACATGAAGGGAAACTACATCAGAGTTTGAGTTTTGCCATGTATTATGTAGCGGAAATCATAGTACAACTCAACCTATGAACACACACTTCACCAGATTGGCCTCCAAGACCATACCAGGTTTGAATGTGATTTAGTACTGGCACAGCTGTCCCACACACAGGCCAATAGCCAACCTCCAGAGACAGGTACACTCCATTCCTGTCATGAACAGTCCATCCACCTACTTCAAGGGACCATTCAGGGAATTACAGAACCTTACACAGGTTCCAGCATCAGTACTAACATAACTCCTTGCCAGCTACCAGAAAGTATCACCCATGGATCTCATCCAGAGACAGAATAGGATGCCTGCTCTGATACCAATTGAAATTCTGGTGTAGTCAGGATTCAGATGTTCTACTACAAGTTATGACATCTGATCTAACATTGTACCTATTACAGCAAGACAGTTATTACACTCTGTACTACTGTGCACCTTTTCACAGTGTCACGACCTCTCCTTCTATGTCATCCTAGAATGGAGGGACACCTAGTTATGTGCACCTTATCATTCACTTCTGTTGTGTTCCTACACAGATATCTGCAAGATGTCTCAATCATGTTTTGGACATTATCTGTTACATTGTTCCAGTTTGTTGGTCATGTACTTGTGTTTCCTAAATTTAAGGTTGTAACAAGTTAAACTAATCTCCACTTATTAAGGAGCTAACAAATAGATTATTTGCCAGGTTCATTAATCGAAGCTTAGTTGTTAGTTTCCTAGATTTTAGATCAGCTGGTGGATTCCTGAAGAATAGCCTGAGAAAAATCCTGAAACAGAAAAACTAACCATCCAACAATTTAGCATATGCAGTCAGGAGTGAATGTCACAACATTCCGTTTGACATCCAAGTCCAGAACCATATGCTAAGTCTGCTTGGTTTCTGAAAACAGACTGTGCTAAATTTGCTGTACTGTAAAAGACCAACCAGTCTCTACTTCAGTATCAGCTTACTGGAAGAACTGTCAAGACATCCAGTTTGACAGTTTCACACTGATCTTTTGGCCAGGTCTGTTGTGCTTTTGAACTCCAGACTTCACTACATACTGAACTGAAATCATCAGCTTATTAAACAGTATGTGTTGTTGTTGATGAATGTCAAAACATTCTGATTGACATTCCAACAGAGGGCTATGTATCAGGTCTGCTATTATCTTGATGAACAGACTAGAATACATGCTAAGTTATGGCAGACATGATTATATCATACAGAAGGAAAACAAACACAGGAAATTGTTAACCCAGTTCAGTCCAACATGACCTACATCTGGGGGCTACCAAGCCAGGAAGAAGATCCACTATTAGTAGTATCAATTCAGAGTTAAACTCCCCCGTTTACAACTCATCACTTAATCCCTACCCAATGCAATCTATACCTAGGAACTCCTAGATAGAAACCTCCAGTTTCCATTCCTATCACTACAAATACAATGTAATGTGCAAACACCTTGAACTTGCTTCACAGCTTCATTCAAGAACATAATTACTCTTGCCTACAGGCTTTGAGTAACAAACACTCTCGGGTTTACCACTGAGAAACACATGGTAACCTTCCCACAGATTGGGAGGTTTACCTTACACACACCCTAAAAATTCATTCTAAGAGGCTTACAAATACTAGATTACAATCAGCTATTTATAACCTAATCACCCAACTGGATTTGGGCCTTCAGAAAATTGCAGCAGACTTGTTCTTGCTGTTGCAACTTCAGCAGAAAAATTCTGCTACAAATAAGGTCTTCAAGTTCCTAAATTCTCTCCGTATATATCTCCATATTTAGAGCCTATATATATTCTGATTTAGTCTTCAAGACCTCCACAAGGGAGTTAGGATATTCACCAGATATCCTTGCTGATCCCATGACATATACTGAATTAATTAATTCAGTTTCCTACACATGTGCGATGTCACAGACCTGATGTCGTGACATCGTACATGACATGTTGGTCCAGATGTTGAATTTCTTCAACCCAACATATTAAAACAACAGAGATGATTACATTATTTGTTTTCTAAAATTAATGCCAATCCTAAGGAATCAACAATGCATTTGACTCTGCTTGATGAAGTGTATGGGTTGTGTTCTTGGTCAGCAAGTTGAATCTGGAAAGAAAGAGTATGCAATTTACTACTGTAGTAGGGTTTTCGTTACCTTTAGGTTTATTGACTAAACCAAAAGTCAACATACAATTTGAGTTGCCACCGCACTTTTATTTGTCCAAAGGAAAGGCTAAAGAGCGAACAAAAGCTAAGTAAGAAGTTTTTTCAAATCAAAAACTAATAAAATGTCAGAGATCTAGGTAATGGGGTTGGTTATGAAAAGGGAAGGTTTTACGCACCCAAAACATCTTTAGTACTCTAAGGGAACCTCTTTTTTCAAATATGTGTTGTAGGTTGGTATTTGTGAAAAGATTTGAACAAAATATTGGAGGGATGATAAGAGAATAGATTATATTTACAAATTTTGTTGTTTGAATGGATGAACCCTTTGCCTACGTACCATCACAAAGGAGGATCAAAACCTCGTAGTTCGTGGTAAAAGTCTCAAAGATTGGTGAATTGATTATAATCAAAAGCCTTAAGGTCTTTTGTTATCGAAGGGAGAAAACTCAACCTAAACCAACAATCCACCATGTGAGGAAGGCTTCAACATGCTAGTGAGGGGTTAACCCTATAATAAGCATGGAAGGCTTATAATCCAACACTAAGGATGAGGTGAGATTTACATCAACCACTATGATAACTCAAACCTATGACTAATGTTTTTGAAAAGGTTTTAACCAATGGCCATTGGAACCACAAAAACAACTTGAAATGGGTTATATTTACAAGTTAGATTTATTTTCAAAATGAGGTCAAAGTTGGATTAAAGTTTATTCACAATGAGTATTTATGAAAATGGTTTTGAAAATTCAAAGGCTTAAGGCCTAGGTTTCTAATTTGAAACAAAGTCAAAGTTTTGAAAATGATTTTTGGCTTGGTTAGAGTGGGGAGAAGAGAGAAGGGCTATTCCTAAAGAATACAAAGATAAGAGGGGGAAAGATAACCCTTAGAGTTCCTTTTCTTGGAGTCATATAGATGACTTAAGATGCTCATTTCCTTTGGATTTAGCACACAAACAAGCAATCAATAAATTGAATTCAAGCTCATAGGATCTCTATTTGGCTTGGGTCTTAACTTGGCTACTCATGACAATGGTCCTCTTTTCATAATCTTAAGTTGAGGTTCCTATCACACAAAATCACACATCAAAAAGCTCACAACATAATAAAGGGAATGGACAAAGAATAAGTTTAAGGAGAAGTCCTTTGAGGTCAACTTTGAATTTTAGCATTCTAAAGGCATGAGGCCTAGTTGCTCTTCAACACATTTTGCATTCTAAAGGCATGAGGCCTAGTTGCTCTTGAACTCCTTTAAGCATGGGTAAATCCTAATTCTAAGTCCTTTCTCCTTTTGCATTTCGGTTCACATCAAAACAAACACGAACATTACAAAATAGCAATATATTTATATACAATAATTGGCTCAAATGAGCAAAAGAAAAATGACATAAACATAAGACATGTGCTCAAGTGAGCAAAATGTAAATCAAGATGAATAATGAGCAAGAAATAAATGACATTAAAAGTAAATGAGAAGAATTTAAAAGCTCAAATTAAAGTTAGTAGTTAATAGAGTTATGTTAGCTTGTCATGAGACAATGTAGCGCTATGTTAAGCAATCGTAAGTGGACTAATATAGTAGCCACACCTATCTGAGGTCGGTCAATAAGAATATAGGCAAAGAACACAAGTTAGAGGTAATGACTAGTAAACCAAGCTCTATAAACTTGCCATGCCAAACAAAAGGGGAAGGGCCTTGTATTGACTTTTGGTTATTTGCTTGACCAAGAAGTAACCTATATTTGACACAAAATAACTCACTTTATCATGGATCAAGTTGAGTTTGGTTTGGATCAAAGAAGATTAAACTCCTATTTGTCAAGACCAACCTCAAGACTTTAACTCATTGGCCATTGAGGGGAAGAAAGGGATGAAGATGAAAGGGAGGGGGTAAGAAGTCAATAACCAATCCCAGTTGATCAAGGGATAACTCATCCTTGATCAAATTCATTCATCTTTCTAGGTGATGATCCTTAACGACTCTCAAACCACAAGATCCAATGAATTTGATCAAAGTTGGATTAATTCAACCTTGATCAACACCAAACAGAAGAAGAATGAAGATAACAAGTCAAGAAGTCAATAATATTTTTTTGGTATTTTTTTTGAATTAAAAGAAAATACAAATAAAAAGTAAACAAACAAAGTTGAACCTCAAATTCAATTCAAAGCAACTTCAAAAAGTCCAATTAAATTCTCATACGTTCAATATAGTCAAACCAAACGTGACTAATTTTCTCACAAATTTTGAAGGTCAGAAGGAAATTAAAATCAATTAAAAACAACTAAAAATAGCATAATATGAATTAAAATCTCAAATAATCTCAAAACAAACAAGAAATTGTTGAGACTATTTTTCATTGACTTATCATGACCCATAGATGCTATGAAAATATTTTTGTATTTTTTAAAAGTCAGAAAGTATTTTAAAATGAATTAAAATCAATAAAAACCAACTAATTCATAAAAAATATCAAATGAAGTCACAATAATAATAAAAAAATCATAATATGAAACTAGATTTTTTAAGAAAAAATTCAAAGTTAGTCTCATATTTTTCTGACTTCATATGATTTATTAATGAAATATTGAAAGTGGAATGAATTAAAAGAAAATAAAAGAAAAAATGAAATAAGCGAAAAAAACAGAGCCATCGGATCCAGTTCATTAATTGACGTGGCAGTGGTGTATGGTCTAGATCTGATGATGCACGGTAGGCTCAAGTCAAACGTGCAACACAACGAATTAAAACATGTAATTAAAACGAACGCGTGAGATTAGATCGTGAGAGAGGAATCCAAGGGCCAGGGATCAGAACACATGGTGGTGGTTGTGGAAACCACCGTCTTCTCCGATCAACCATACAAACTCCGGCCAGATTTGCAGAAAAATGAAACTTATCAAAAAGGAAAAACAAAGGCATAGAAATGAAGCTCGTGTGATGTAGATCATCATTGTACCATTGGATTTCTTTCATGCTTCCTATATTGAGAGAAAGATGAAGGAGAAAATCATGGTGTCCACACGGATTATTCATGAAATGAAAATTGAATGCACTAAAAGCTTGCCTCAAGTATAAGGACTTCAGAGAACCACCAAAACACAAGAAAACTACATTGAATTAGGAGTTTTAGGTCCAAACAGTTTGAGTTTATATCTTTGAATTCGTAAGTTTTTGGCCACGAATTCTTCAAACTTTTTGCTCCTCTTTGATCTTTGAATGTATGGAAGATGATTAGCAAAGGAATCTAGCTTTGAGGCTCAACTAATGTTACTGAATTTCAAGCTCGAAAATCTGAAAAAAATGGTGAATGATTCCTTTGGTAAGGGTGTGGTTTTAGTGCAACAGCATATGGGATCTCCAAAAAGGTTGTGAAATGAAGCTCATGAGGCCCTTATTTATAGGTGAATGCAGCTGAGTTCACACTTTGCTCATGTGCATGGAAATTGAAATTTGAATGCATGGGCCTTTGTGGACGTGTGAGAGGCCTATGGATGGTTGAAGAAGCTTGCTGAGTTCACATAGAAGGCATGTGGTTGTGTACATTGGGTGGAAAGGACTTGCATTTCAAGTTTCAACATAAAATATCAAGAATGCACATAAATGAAAAGAAATTTGAAACTTAAAAATGGTAGACCCCAAGGACTATAGTGAGTAATGGTTGGAAAGTTCTTGAAATAAGAAACAAAATTCATGTTGGGCAAAAAATCATTTGGCATGTGCAAATTGATCAAAACTGGCTTGGAAAGTTCAAGTATAAAACATATTCAAATCACTTTGAAAAAGTTAACCAAAAGCAAGTTTAATCAAACCCCTCTGTCCTCATGATACAAGCTTCAAATGAAAAAATCTCCAACATCCAAGTTATATTATTTTCAAGGTAGTCAATTTAGACTACAAGTTTGCATCATTTGGATATTCTATGACAAAGTAATGAGAATTTGAAGTTGGGTACTTTTTCAAATTCAATGAATTAGGTCAAAGATGACCTATAATGTTTTGCAATATCACATGTATTTCCTTTAGGATTATTAAATTTTGTCCAACATAACATTTTAAGTATACATCTCAAGCTTTCCAATTCCTTTGGTATCACCTAAAAATCATAAAAATAAGGAAGTTATGTCCTTGGCAAGTTGATCCAAAATTAGGGTTTCAGTCAAAATGACCTATAATGTGTTGAAACGAATGATGACCTTCCAAGCTTCAAATGGATTTTTTTATGAACATGAAAATTGTGCATATGGTTCTTAGGAACATTTTTTCTTTTGGGGTCATCTCCATTTGACAAACACATCAAAAAGTATAGCTCATTGAACATCAAAGAGTATAACACATCAAATGAAACGTAAGGACATCAAAATGAAGCCTAGGTGATGTACATCACCATTGTAACCATGTA
Organism: Lathyrus oleraceus; assembly: GCF_024323335.1. NCBI lineage: Eukaryota > Viridiplantae > Streptophyta > Magnoliopsida > Fabales > Fabaceae > Lathyrus > Lathyrus oleraceus. The sequence goes on along the minus strand of NC_066582.1, from coordinate 458,911,836 downwards.
TCATCCTCACCATTCCTATTTAGAGAGAAATGTGAGCTTGAAAATCATGGTGTGTGAACTGAAATGGCACGATTTACAAAATTAAGACCACCACTAGCCTGCCTCATGCATGAGGACTTCAGAAAACCACAGAAACCAAAGAAATTCACATTGTATAGCAAGATCTAGATCAAAAAGTTTTGAGGTTCTACCTCTGAAATGAAGCTTCAAACAACACGAATCCTTCAAGATCTTGATCTGCTTTTGCTCTAGAAGTGTGATGGAGATGATAGGTTAAGGAATTGAGCTTTGAAAATCAACTAATGATGTTGAATTTCAAGCTTGAAAGAGAAAGAGAAAACTGAAAATTCCTTTAGTGAGGGTTGGGATTTCAATTCAGCAGCAATTCAGATCTCCAATTGGTTCCCAATTGAATGATAATGCACACTTATTTATAGCTAAAATGGATTGCAAGGCATGGTTCCCTCGTGTGCATTGAATATGAATTCTCCTTGCATGGGCCTGTACAGGCGCATGTAAGGCCCAATGATGGGTGCAAATCCTTGTTGATACCACCTGGAAATGAATTGGACATGCACAATGGATTGCACAAGCTTGCACATCCAGTTTTAATGTGAAATGCAAAAATGAACCTAAATAGAAAGCTCTTCGAAACTCCCATATGGAAAGTCCAAAAAAATTAATGTTAGTAATGGTTGGAAAGCCTTTGAAATAAGGAACAAAAGTCATGTTGGGCAAAAAATAATTTGGAGTTTGGAACTTAATGAAAACTAGTTGTGAAAGTTTGGGTACAAAACATGTTTAAGTCACCTTTGAAATTTTTTACCAAAAGCAAGCCTCTTCAAGCCCTTCTGTTTCAATGATGCAAGCTTCAAATGGAAAAACCTCCAACATAAAAGTTGTAGATATTTTCAAGATTATCAATTTAGACTTAAATTTTGCATCATATGGATTTTTCATGATAAAAGTTATAGGCACTTGAAGTTGGACATTTTTCAAATTCAATGACTTAGGTCCAAACTGACCTATAATGTTTTGTATTATCACATGTATTTATTTTAGGATTATGGAATTTTGTCCAACATAACATTTGAATTAGAAATTTTAAGATTTCAAATGCATTTAATCTCACCTCAAAATCACAAAAAATTAGGAAGTTAGGTCCTTAGGAAGTTGACCCAAAATTAGGGTTTCAATCAAAATGACCTATAATGTTTTGAAATGAATGATGACCTTAAAAGTTTCAAATGGATTTTTTATGAACCTGAGAGTTGTTCATATCGTTCTTAAGAACATATTTTCTCTTGTGTTCATCTTCATTTAACAAACACATCATAAGTTATATCTCAATGATCTTCAGTTTAGTCAGATGACTTGACTGGTCAACTTTTCAAGGCCAAACTTCCAATCTTGACGAATGAATGATTGAGAATCCTCAAATAGGCTCATATATGCATAAAATAATGAATGAAAGAACTCCCATTGATTAAATTTGATCATAGGTTGTGGTTGCTTCATGAGCAAGGCACAGTCAAACCACAGTTGAATTAGGGTTTCCTTGGGAAACAGTCCTCAAGCCCTTTGGGTTATATTGATCAAATTGGAAAATTGAGATACTTGGGAGACATATATGATGATTAGGAACTTTGTGGACCATTTTCATGCTTGTTCTCATCTTCATCTAGCCATTTCATTGAGCTTAGGAGCCTCAAAGGAGCATGGGAGCACATGATCACTTAAGCTTAAAAAAAAAAGAGTTAGTGACATTTTTTTGTGCTTTTGGTTAGTAATCAAAATAAGAAAAGTAATAATATATAATACAAGCATGCTTGGTGGTCTCAAAACACACACACAAGTCCCAACCCTAGGGTTAAGGAGCCAAACATGCTATGATCCTTGAGGCAATGCACTGAGCAATGATATGATGCCATGAGGGATCTTAGGGTCAAAATTAGGGTCTTACACTTGTTCCATTGTTCCTCAGCCTTCTTATCAGTTGTAACTTCTCCTTCCTTAGTAATAACTGGATGTTCCCAGCTTGTTAGAACAACCTTCCAAGCCTTATTATCCAAATATTCCAGGAAGGCTACCATTCGAGGTTTCCAGTAGTCAAAGTTACATCCATCCAGAATTGGTGGTCTGTGAACAAATCCTCCGTCTCTATCTAAAGTACCAGAAAGTAACGTCCCTAGATCTCACCCAGAACCAGAGCAGGATGCCTGCTCTGATCCCAATTGAAATTCTGGTATCAAATATGAGATGTCGAAGGTAATGTCAGGACACTAATATCTGAATAATATAAACAGGATAAAAGATAAAGAACAGTAATACAAGTGTGTAGCGGGGTATTCGTTACCATTAGATATATTGACTAAATCCAAGGTAAATCATACAAGTCGAGTCGCCACCGCACTTCTATTTATCCAAAGGAATGGTTAGAAAGCGAACAAAAACCTAATAGTTTTAACAAAAAAACTAGTAAAAGAAAATAGAGATCTGGGTAAGGGGGTTGGTTATGTAACGGGAAGGTGTTAGGCACCCAAAACATCCTAGGTACTCCTAGGGAGCCCTTTTCACACTTGTTGCAAGGTTGTTGTTTTGTGAAAATTTTGTTTGTGCAAACATGATTGAAGAGATGAAAGGAGAATGTACAAGTTTATTTACATTTTGTGTTTGGATGGATAAACCCACTACCTACGTACCATCTTAAAAAAGATTAGGATCAAAACCTCGTAGTTCGGGGTAAAAATCTCAAAATGAGTTGGTGAATTGATTGGTCCAAGAGCCTTAAGGTCTTTTGTTATCAAAGGGAGAAAACTCAACCAAACCACAAATCCACCATGTGAGGATAGCATTAACATGCTACTGAGGGGTTAACCCTATAATAAACATGGAAGACTCATTGTCCATCACTAAGGATATAGGTGAGTATTACATCTACCACAAAGATAACTCAAACCTAATAGCTAAAGGTTATGGAAAATATGATTAAGAAAGTGGCCATTGGAACCATAAAAATACATTTGAATGGATTATATTTACCAATTAGAAGTATATATAAAAATGGTCAAAGTTGACTTAAAGATTCAATTCAAAATAAGTGTTATGAAAAGAAGGTTTGAAAATCAAAAGCATAAGGCTTAGGTTTCTAATGTTTGAAAACAATGGTTGAATGTTTGCACAAAGAGTTTTGGCTTGGGTTAGAGTGGAGAGAAGAAGAAGAAGGACTAAGTCCTAAGTAAAACAAAAAGGAAAGGGGGGGAGGAAACAAAACCACAATGGAGTCCCTCTCTTGAGATCATATTGATGATCCAAGTAGCTCCCATCCTTTGGAATAAGCAATCACAAAGCATAAGCAATCAAACAAGTCTCTTAGGAGATCCCCAATGTATCTGGTGTCTTTCACTTTGGATGAACATGGAAATGGTCCTTCAATTTGAGCTCTCATAGAATTCCCTAGCACAAAAGCAAACACATCAAAAAGCTCCATGAGGTAAATCAAGAATAGACAAGAGTGATTTTAGAGATTTGGTCCTTCTAATCCATCTTCATCATTAAGATCCTTTTACTCCAAATTTGCAGAAGGAAAGTCCTAGGATCTAAGTCCATTTCTCCATTCTTTGCATAGGGAAGGTCCTAGAGACTAAGTCCATTTATTTGCATTTTGGTCCACAACAATCAAAACAAAAACACAAGCACAATAGTATATACACAATTATATGCTCAAGTGAGCAAAAGGCAAATGGCATTAACATAAACATGTGTTCAAGTGAGAAAAGAGAAAAGCAAATGGATAATATGTGCAAAAATAGTAAATTTCATAAAAGTAAAGAGCAAAAAGTAAATGTTAATTGTCAATAGTTAGTGTTAGTAGTTAGTGTGCCATACGGCTTATTTAGTGCTATGCTAAGCAATCGTAATTGGACTTATGTAGAAGTCACAACTATCTGAGGCCGGTCAATAATAATGTAGGCAACAAACACAAGTTAGGAGTCTTGATTAGTGAATCAAGTCCCAACAACTTGCCATGCCAAAAAGAAGAAGAAAATTGATCTTGTATTGGTTTAAGTCTTTTGCATGATTTAGGAAACAACCTATCCTTAATGCAAAGTCATTCACTTGATCAATTGATCAAGATGAATTAGAATTGGATCAAGGAAGATTAAGTCTCCTTAATCAATGCTAACTTATCAACCTTCAACTCATTGATCAAAACGAAAAAAGAAGAAGAAGAAGATGATGAATAAGAGAAATAAAAGAAGGCAAAAATACAAATGCATTAAATGAAATAGAATGTACCAATCATCATATGTTGACCAATGACATTGAAAGTCAAAGTCAAACAATCAAAAACAGAAGTGAGATGAAGATTGGAAGTCAAGAAATGAACAAAATATTTTTTGGCATTTTTAATATTAAAATAAACTTGAATTAAAAATAATGGAAAGGTCAAACTTCAAAATCACTTCAAATCAACCTTGAAAGGTCCAAGTAATTTATCCTAAGTTCAACAAGGTCAAACCAAGTTTGACAAAAAATTTCAGCATTTTTAAAAGTCAAAAACAATTTTTTATCAATTAAAAATGAATAAAAATAACCTAATTGAACTAAAATCTCAAATAAATCTCAAATCAATTTAAAAATTGATGAGAATATTTTTCATAGATCCATCATCATTCAAATAGGTTAAGAAAATATATTTGTATTTTTTGAATATCAAAAACTATTTAAAATGAATTAAAAAGAACCAGAAAAGAGAAAATTCACAAAAAATATCAAATGACAAAATAAAAAATTTTAAAAATCAGAAATAGAAACTAGAAATTATTTGGAGACTAATGCAATTGGTCCCATAATTTTTGGATTATAATAAAGAAGTTATGAATTTTTGAAACAAAATGGAATTAAGAAAATAAAATGGATTATATCAGAAAATAGGAAAAAAGCACGAGCGTTGGATTCATTTCATTAAATGACTTGGCAGATCCAAGGGCTCTCAGTGCGCGTGTACCATATGCCTTAGTCAACTGAGACACACGAGGCAATATAAAAAGTCATAACAATGGAAGGTCCAGATTAGATCTGGAAAAGAGATCACACGGCCAGGGATTGATCTGGAGTTGGGGCGGCCACCGGAGCCACCGTCTTCTCCGGTGAGACCTCCAGTTCCGGTGAGAATTGCAGACATGGCAAACTCAACCAAATGGAGCGATCTATACATCAATCGAAAGAGGAAGTCATGTACATCACTTCTATACCATGCACTTCCACTCTAGATCCATATAAATGGAGAAATCAGAGCTGGAAGTATGATGGTGTTCATCATGAACTTCATGTTTTTTCAAAATTAAAAGCACAAATCAAATGCCTCTATTGAGAGGACTTCAGCCAGACCAAGGAACTCAGGAAATAAGCAAAGATTAAAGAGTTTCGAAGAGAAAAAATTATGTTATCCACCTTTGAAATGCAGGTCTTGAGAGCACGATTCTTCACAACCAAAGTTTGCAATGAGATCTAGTGATGAAGAGGAAGCAAGGCTGAGGAATTATAGGTCTGAAAATCAACTAAGGTAGTTGAAATTCAGATCTGAATTTTTTAGAGAAAAGTGGAAATTCCTTTAGTGATGGCTAGGGAGAGATTCGTGCAGCATAACAGGTTGAATCAGGGTCCAGAATAGTGGAGCTGAGCACACTTATTTATAGCAAATGGCAAGACAAGCAAGGTGAATTCTCATGTGCATGGAATTTGAACCCTTCATGCATGGGCCTGTACAGGCGCGTGCAAAGCCCAAAAAGTGATGCAAATGAATGCTGAACACCAGCCAAGTTGAACTGGACGTGTAATTTGAATGGCAATTGCTTGTGTATCAAGATTTCATGTGAATTCCATAATTATGCCTAAATGTTCAACTCTTCGAAAATACCATTTTCCAAATCCAAATATGATCATGTGAGTAATGGTTGGAAAGGTCTTGATGTAAGGAACAATTGTTATGTTGGGAAAAAATCCATTTGGAGTGCGAAAATTTATGAAATTTGAGTTTGAAGTGCAAGGTGTATGACATGTCAAAGCAAGGTTTCCAAATTTGGCCAATTTTCAAGCCCCTATGTTTTAATGATGAATGCATAAAATGGAAAAACCTCCAATATCAAAGTTGTAGATATTTTCAAGAAAATAAAAATGGACTTAAATTTTGCATCATTTGGATTTTTGATGAAGACGTTATGGGCACTTGAAGTTGGACTTTTTTGCCGTTTAATGCATTTGACCCAAAAGGACCTATAATGTCTTGCATTATCACATGTATTTCCTTTGAGATTTTGAAATTTTGTTCAACATAACATTTTAAGTGGACATCTTAAGCTTTCCAATTAATTTGATCCCACCTCAAAAACATAACAAATGAATGAGTTATGTCCTTGGGAGGTTGACCTAAAATTAGGGTTTCAGTCAAAATGACCTATAATGTATTGGAATGGGAGATGACCTTCCAAGCTTCAAATAAATTTTTGATGAACATGGAAGTTGTTCACATTGTCCTTAAGAACAGTTTTTCTTTTGGAACCATCTCCATTTTACCAAAACATAAAAAGTTAGGTCTTCCCTAGATTGTATTTGATCATGGGTTGAGGTTGCTTGAGGAGCAAGGCATTGTGGTGCATAGATGAATTAGGGTTTCCTTGGGACACAAACCTCAAACCCTTTGACTTGCTTTGATCAAAATTGATGAATTGAGATACTAGGGCGGCATACTTGATGAATGAGAGCTTTGGGAACCATTACCATGCTTGCTATCATCTTCTCTTGGCCATGTCTCTACACAGATGATCTCCTTGAAGCTTTGGACCTTGTGATTGCTCAAGCTACAAGCAAAAGATGTTAGTGACATATTTTGGTGCTTTTGGTTAGTAAACAAAATAAGAAAAGCAATGATATATAATTCAAGCATGCTTGGTGATCTCAAACCACTCTCAAGAAGTCCCACCCAAAGGTCAAGGGAACCAAGATGCTTATGATCCTTGAGGCAATGAAAATGCAATGTTATGATGCCATGAGGGATCTTAGGGACAAAATTGGGGTCTTACAGATGCCCCTATTTAAGGTCATTCTAGTCGGATAAGTGACGGTAAAAATCTTCGTCTCGACGAGGTAGAATGGGCTTAAATAATAACAAAGAGATGAATTTTGGTCCCTAAGAGGCCTCATGATGCAGATGTATGCATGCAAATGGTAAAACTCTGTGGGGATATGTGTCCACAAAGGTAATGATCAGGAGGAAACTGACAACCCCTATGAATAAATCATTCTATGGGACAGAGACTTTATCGGGGAGTAAAAGGATGAAAACGCGTGAGCAGGTCACGCCTTGAGACTTGCTGAGAGACACGGAGAGAATCCATGAAATAAATCTATGGAAGAACTCGAGCTGACTCGAAGATGCATGTATTGGGGAATATGCCAATACAGCCAAAAATTATCTGCAATGGATACTTCGGATGCAAATCCGGACTCAGGTGGGGATGTCCCCTAAGGACTCAATTGAGGAAGATCCCAACAGAAACTCCTGGGGAAGCAACGGGGCGAGATATTACCGGTTATTGGGTAATAAGCTCAAGGAGACGTGTGATCTAAACACCGGTATAAGGGTGAGAGATATCAATAAACAAATCATCTAAGGAAAACCTAAAAGGTATATTTCAACTAAGGAAAATCTGACTCCACAGGGGACATAAGTCATAATAGGGAGCAGAAGGGGAGGAACACCAGGGATGCCGGTTACTGGGCATATAATAGGTGACCAACCAAAGCGTGAATTGGGGAATATTCTCAAAACACTCATCACCCGAAAAGAGGGCAAAAAGCAAACTCGATTATGGGATGGACATTCGATTCCAAAACAGGGATACGAATCTTACTCAAATGGGGAAGAACAAAAGGCTTCGACCAAAGAGTGCATGAGATACATTATCTATTACCGTCAGAACATAGATAATATACTCGCATGGAAGATTATCCACAACCGGTTACTTGGTTAATAAAGGATAAATCGACCGACAAAGAGAAAGGCATAGGGATACCGAAACTAGGTATATAATGATGACCATTCAAGGTGAGCAACCAACATTACCGACAACCGGTAAATGAAAGAGGACTTGTTGGGGATGAAATTGCCTAATCAGAGCAAATATCCAAAAGAATGAGGGAATATCACCACCGAATGTTGGATAATGATAACCGTCAAGGAGGGGATTACATCTACCGGATACTGGGTAGAAAACCACGGAAGAGTAACCGTCATCAACTAGGATGAACAAAAAAGTTAACTCTGCAAAGGGGAGAACAATAGGGTTTACAACTATCGGTATAAGGGTAGAAAACCACAGACTCCGCCGGGGATAAGATGAATGATTATTGATTACAGAGTGTAAGACCCTAATTTTGTCCCTAAGATCCCTCATGACATCATAACATTGCATTTGGCATTGCCTCAAGAATCATTAGCATCTTGGTTCCCTTTGCCTTTGGGTGGGACCTCTTGTGAGGTGGTTTGAGATCACCAAGCAAGCTTGAATTGTATATCATTTGCTTTTCTCATTTTTGTTTACTAACCAAAAGCACAAAAATATATCACTAACATCTTTTGTTTGTAGCTTGAGCAATCACAAGGTCAAAAGCTTCAAGGAGATCATTGGTACAAAGACATGGTCAAGAGGAGATGGAAGCAAGCATGGTAATGGTTCCCAAATCTCTCATTCATCAAATATGCCCCCCTAGTACCTCAATGCATCATTTTGATCAAAGCAAGTCAAAGGGTTTAAGGTCTTGTTCTTCAAGGAAACCCTAATTCATCTGTGCACCACAATGCCTTGCTCCTGAAGCAACCTCAGCCCATGATCAAATACAGTCAAGGGAAGTCCTCTAACTCTTCATTTCATGCATATTTGAACTTATTTGAGTGTCCTCAATCATCAATTCATCAAGATATGGGTTGTGGACTTGAGAAGTTGATCAGTCAATTCATCTGACTATTTTGAAATGCACTAAGACCTAACGTTTTATGTGTTGGTCAAATGGAGATGGTTCCAAAAGAAAAAATGTTCTTAAGGACAATATGAACAACTTTGATGTTCATCAAAAATTTATTTGAAGCTTGGAAGGCCATATCCCATTCCAATACATTATAGGTCATTTTGACTAAAACCCTAATTTTAGGTCAACTTCCCAAGGACATAACTCATTCATTTTTTATGTTTTTAAGGTGGGATCAAATGAATTGGAAAGCTTACGTCTACTTAAAATGTTATGTTGAACAAAATTTCAAAATCTCAAAGGAAATACATGTGATAATGCAAGACATTATAGATCCTTTTTGACCAAATGCATTAAAAGGCAAAAAAGTCCAACTTCAAGTGCCCATAACGCTTTCATCAAAAATTCAAATGATGCAAAATGTAAGTCCATTTTGATTGTATTGGAAAGATCTACAACTTTTATGTTGGAGATTTTTCCATTTGAGGCTTGCATCATGAAAAGATAGGGGCTTGAAAATTTGCCAATTTTAGAAACCTTGCCTTGACATGTCATGCACCTTGCACTTTAAACTCAAATTTCATAAATTTCCACACTTTAAATGGATTTTTGCCCAACATAACAATTGTTCCTTACATCAAGACCTTTCCAACCATTACTCACATGATCATGTTTGGATTTTTTCATTAGGACTTTCGAAGAGATGAATGTTTAGGTACAAATGAGGAATTCACTTGAAATCTTGGTACATAAGCAATTGCCTTGCAAGTCACACGTCCAATTTCATTTGGCTGATGCATAGAATTCATTTGGTAAAGCAAGCACAACATCAAGTCCAATTCTCCATAAATCAAGCTTACTCTTCAACTGGTATTTTCTTCGAATCTCTCATTTCTGTGATCTATTTGCTTGACCAAAATGTTTTCTGAAGTCCTCACTTGAGAGGCAAGCTAGTGGTAGCTTCAATTTTGCTTTTCCTTGATCTGCATTTTGCATACATGAATCTTCCACCTCAGATTTCTCCATTTATAGGAATCTTGAGTGTGATTCAAGGTTCAAGGATCGTGCATTTTCATTAAGGTTTGAAAACCTGCAAAATTGACCGGAATCTGGAGGCTCACTGGAGAAGAAGGTGGCTCCGGTGGCCGCCTGTTGCCAGTTTGAATTCTGGACATTGGATGTGTTTCCCTGATCGAATCCTGACCATTCCTTGTTATGACTTTTTATTCTTTCCCATGTGATTGCATTGACCGTGGATTACCATGAGCGAGCATCTGGATCCTTGGATCTGCCAACTCAATTAATGAGCTCAGATCCAAGGGCTCTCGTTTTTTCCCATTTCTAATTTCTGTTTTTATTTTCTTAAATTCCATTTTATTTCAAAAATCAATATCTCTTTCATTTCTAATCCAAAAATTATGGGACCAATTGCATTATTTCCCAAATAATTTCTAGTTTCTATTTCTGATTTTTAATATTTTTTATTTTGTCATTTGATATTTTTTGTGAATTTTCTCTTTTCTTGTTATTTTTAATTCATTTTAAATAGTTTTGATATTCAAAAAAATACAAATATATTTTCCTAACCTATTTGAATGATGATGGATCTATGAAAAATATTCTCATCAATTTTCAAATTGATTTGAGATTTATTTGAGATTTTAGTTCAATTAGGTTATTTTTATTCATTTTTAATTGATTAAAAATAGTTTCTGACTTTTAAAAATGCTGAAATTTCTTGTCAAACTTTGTTTGACCTTGTTGAACTTGGGATAAATTACTTGGACCTTTCAAGGTTGATTTGAAGTAATTTTGAAGTTTGACCTTTCCATTATTTTAATTTAAGTTTAATTTTAAATATTAAAAAATGCCAAAAATAGTTTATTCATTTCTTGACTCCCAATCTTCGACTCACTTCTGTTTTTGATTGTTTGACCTTGATTTTCAATGTTATTGGTTAACATATGAAGATTGGTACATTGTATTTCATTTAATGCACTTTAATTTTGCCATTTCTATTTCTCTTATCCATCTTCTCCTTCTTCTTCTTCTTTTTTCCTTTTGATCAATGAGTTGAAGGTTGATAAGTTGGCTTTGATTAGGGAGACTTAACCTTCCTTGGTTCAAATCCAATTCATCTTGATCAATTGATCAAGTGAATGGCTTTGCATTAAGGATATGTTGTTTCCTAAATTATGCAAAAAGGCTTAAACCAATACAAGATCAATTCTCATTTTCTTTTTGGCATGGCAAGTTGTTGGAACTTGGTTCTCTAATCAAGACTTCTAACTTGTGTTGTTGCCTACATTATTATTGACCGACCTCAGATAGTTGTGACTTCTAAGTCCAATTACGATTGCTTAACATAGCGCTAAATTTGCCTTATGGCACACTGTAAGACCCCAATTTTGACCCTAAGATCCCTCATGACATCATAACATTGCATTTGCATTGCCTCAAGGATCTTTAGCATCTTGGTACCCTTTGCCTTTGGGTGGGACTCCTTGTGATTGGTTTGAGATCACCAAGCATGCTTGAATTATACATCATTGTTTCTCTTACTTTTGTTTACTAACCAAAAGCACAAAAATGTGTCACTAACATCTTTTGTTTGAAGCTTGAGTATCATCCAAGACACTTTGTGGGTTCTATTTAGATGATCAGTCAACACATGGGAATGGCTTGAGATACTTCCAACAGGTTCAAATGGGGTCTGTAGCGGTGTATTCGTCGCTATATGATCTATCGATTAAATCATAAGCAAGGTATACAATGAAATTTCGAGTCGCCACCGCACTTTTATTTATCCAAAGGACTGGCTAAAAAGCGAACAAAAGCCTAAGAAGTTTTACACGTAGAAAACTAATAAAAAGATCAGAGAGTCTGGGTAAGGGGTAAATTACGCAATGGGAAGGTGTTAGGCACCCACTACGTCCTAGGTACTCCTAGGGAGCCCTTTTCACACTTGTTGTATAAAATTGTTATTTGTTATGACATAAACATTGTGCAAACATGATTGGGATGATGAGAAAAGAATATACAAGTTTTATTGGGTTTGAACGGATGAACCCGCTGCCTACGTACCTTCCATCAAAGGTAAGGATCAAAACGCCGTAGTTCGGCTAAAAGATTTCCAAAAGTTGGTGGATTCAATTTTAAACAATAGCACTGAGGCTTTTCATTATCAATGGGAGAACACTCGACCAAAACCAACATCCACCATGCGAGGATAGCTTCGACGTACTAGAGGGGTTAGCCCTGTTTTCAGTACGGAAGTCTTACTGTCGACTCACTAAAGATAAGGTGAGGTTTACATCAACCACAATGATAATTGAAACCTATGGCTAATGCATGAAAAGATTAACAATGGACAAAGCCAAAACAAGTGAATGAGTGAAGTTAATTCATTGTGATTATGAAAATGGGGTCAAAGTATGATTAAGATTGATTTGAAAGAAGTATTATGAAAATGGAGTTTGAAAAAAAAAGTCAAGGACTTGGGGTCCAGGTTTTTAATTTGAAAAACATGAAGATGTTTGCACAATATCTATGTCAAGTTTGAAATCAAAGTGTGAAAAGGTTTAGGACATAATGAGGATGAATGGATGAAGATGGATTGTAAAACTTCTTAGAAGGTTCACTTCTTGAAATCATATAGGGGATGATTCAAGTGTGTCCTTTGGAATAGCAATGGATAATAATAAACAAACAAGAAAGTCAACAAAAGCGGATATCGGATGCCAATCACTGGGCTTATACCAATCTCCTAAAATAAAACTGGATATCAGACGCCACTCAATGGTCTTACACTAATCTCCTCAAACAAAGAAATAAAAGGTGGATACCGGATACCAATAGATGGATTTACACCAGTCTCCTGAAACAGAAATGGATATAGGAGGCCACTCAATGGACTTATACTAATCTCCTAAAACAAAATGAAACTTGGATATCGGATGCCAATCTGTCTGGACTTATACCAATATCCAACATATGATCATAGGAAAGCAAATGCCAACTTGCAGGGACTTACAGTTGCATCCTCACATAAACAAAGAAAAAGCAAAACATGGATGTCAGATGCCAATCTATCTGGGCTTACTCTAACCTCCACAGTATGGTCCTAGGAATACAAATGCCAACTTACAGGGACTTACAGTTGTATCCTCACATACAAACAAAACAACAGAAGATATGAGTGACCAATAAGGTCTTACACTCTATCCTTCCATATCATAGGAACAAAGGCCAAAGAAATGGACTTACAATTGTCCTCAATGGGCAAACAGCAATGACAATATCACAAAGACAAATGAGATGATTGTGCATTAATGAGCAGTTAATGATGATGATAAATGCATGAAGCATACAAGCAAACATGTGCATATGAAGTAATCAATCAATCAATGAGAATCAAACAGCACACTCTATAACCAAACAAAGAGGGCTCATACAAGAGGGTTAGGCACTGAGGCCAACTGGAATAGGGTCAAAGATTGCTCTTAACCTTGCCATTGAGGGGGCTAAGGTGAAGCAGATGAAAGGAGATGAGGGGTGTGCCTCATTGCTCTTATCCCTGATCAGGGAGAGCATTGAATATCAGAAAGTGTGGGAGTTCAGAAAGTAGGAACTCTCTCCACATATTATTGACTCGATTGATCTTGGGCTTGGATCTCAATGCTACAACCATGTAATGGGAGCAAGGAGAAGACTCACAGAATAGTAGGGGATAGGTTGCTTATCCCTTTGATCTACCAATTGCCTTATTTGAAGGACTTTTCCTACTTGGGACAAATATAAACACACACAAGCATTGCCTCTTAAGGAGGACTTCAGACAGTTGCCTGGCCAAGTAACAGGCCAGGTCTTCCAGACTACATGAAGAAAGAGGGATTACCTCAAAGCAAATTGCTAAATAGCAAAGCAAAGCAAGTTCAAAGAACTTAAGCAACTAATGGTACCTGAAATAGTCAAACAAATCAGTACACAGTTCAACAGTTAAAGCAAAAGGAAACAGAAGTCAACAGTCAAACAGATAGACAAATGTGCAAAGCACAAGGCACAAGGCTTATGAGCCAAGCAACCTACAAAACAAAGAGGTTAGCACATGATAAACAATCAAGCTCAAACAAATTGGATTGTTCTCTTTGAAGCATTTGTAGCTCAACCTGAAACAATGAACTCAAACATAAGCCAGGAGACCACTAGGACAAGCCTAGGGTCAAAAATAAATGAGAAAGTCAAAACAGCAAATGAAAGTCAACCAAAATCAAGTTCAAACATTTAAGAATCAAGCACAATTGGTCTCAAGTTCATATCATGCATCATCATCATTTTATAGACAAAAGAAGTCAAAGCATGGCAAATGAAAGCTCATAGAAGTCAACAGCAAGACTTAGCTCAAAACCAATCATAATCAATTCCAAAAATCATCAAATAAATCATGATCAATCATAATCCATAACATGACATGCATATCAAATTTCAGCTCATTTGGATCATGGGAAGATGGTCAATTAAAATCAGGAAGTCAAAACAATTTCAATCATGCCCAAAGAAGTCAAACATACATGTATCAACTTCAAAATATCATACTAAATGAAAATAGATGAGAAATGAATGGGATCAACCCCAATGCAAAGCTTGAGATGTCTAGTATGCACATGTAAAATTTCATGATCATCCAATAAGGTATGAGAATTTCACAAAGGAAATGGCAACATGTATCACACAAGTCAACATTTTGGTCAAACAGGGGATAAAATCTCAAACAATTAGGAAATGGCATGATTAATTCCAAGAAAAATCACAAGTGAACTAGACATATGAGAGAAGGTTCATGCAAAATTTCACATCAATTAGAGGTCAGGAAGCATGTCAACAAAAATCATGAAATTGCATATCAATGGTGTGACACAAATTGTCACACCCTACTTCAAAAATTCATATCTTAACAACCACATATGATAAATTCAAGAACTCTACATCAAAACAAACATGAATGAGTGTAGATTAAGCACAAAAAATTTCAGAATCATTGGATACATCTTCATCATTTCACAAAAGAATTGGCAAAAGGTACAAAATGTGCATACATGTCAAGAAACCTAATACCATTTAAAATCCAACCAACCAAAAATTCAGCAAAAATCATGATAAAAAAGTAGACATTCATGTGAACATGATGAAAAAATTTCATGAATTTTGGAATTGAAACGAGTGAAATATGATTTTTTGGAAGTTGAGTAACAATTTGGAATAACATGAGCAAAGTAACATGGTTTAGTGAGTCAAACAAGTTGACCGATGGCACGCTGGTAAATAAGTTGTCATTAATCAAAACGGTGCGCTTAAGGGAGGCAGAACGAAATGTTCTGATTGGCCATCACCAATGAAACAGTAACAAAGCAAGCTGATACACGTGAAAACAAATTTTCTGGAAAAATGGCTAGGGTTTGCTACAGTAACACTACACACTCATCTTCTCCAACAATCGTGGAATACAATCATGCCCAGAAATCGACAGCAAGCATATCAATCGATTCAGCAAACCAAGCACAAGCATAATCCAAACATGGTTTTCATGAAATCATCATCATCAAAGCAAATCGACTGAAAACATATTTGAGCATACAAATGAAAATCCAGATTTCTCATGCATGACACAACCATTTCAAGCAATCCATAGTTCATTAGAATCAGCAAAGAGTAAACTATCATAAGCATAGCATGGATTAGAGAAAGAAGGTGGTCGAAACCTTACTTGATTTTGAAGAAAGGAGTGGAGCAGTGGTTATTTTGGCGATGCAGCTCGAAACAGATGAAGCTCTTGGTTTGAAATGATGGCTGGAGGGTGGCTTGAAGCTCAGCAACTCTTGGAAACACCAAAATCGAAGATCACCATTGTTGGATTCATGGAGAAACAGAACTTGAAATGCTATTCCAGTTGGTATTTTATGCTTAGAAACAACTCTCAATGGTGGTTAGATGATGGAACAATGAAGGATTGTTCGAGTTGTTTGGAGATTTTGAGCAGAAATTGCAAAAATGTCAAAATCGAAATTGGGAGAGAATGAGAGTTTTCTGATCTGGGGAGGCTGCAGCTAGGTTTAGAATCACAGAAAATGACTTATATATGGACTGTTTAGCATTAGTTAATGAAGTGTTAAGCTTGGTTAACTTAAATGAAGCCAATTTGCATTTTTGCTAATTTGAACCAATGTGCACATGGAGGTATATGGTCTGCACGAATTGGGCCTTGGACAAGTTGCAAATACTATCTTAAACAGATCCCAAATGGCCAAATGTGCTGAAAATTGCTAAATCAAAAAGTCAACTTTTTTCCACACTTGAATTTTAATGAAGTCAAGTCCAAAAATGGCATTTTGCATGGTAAGGTTTTGGTGAAAGATGAATGAATTTTTGGAAAGAGGGGAACGAATAAGACTTGTAGGAAAAAACCCCATCAAATTTGGCCTTGTGGTTCATGAGATATGGCTCTTTGAAGTTCATGAGTTTGTGAAAATGAATTGATCATATCTTGACAACCATACATGGGATTTGAGAGTTCTTGGACTTTTTGAAAATGGGAGAACAAGATCTTCAACTTTCATGTTGGGCAAAAATTCATTTGAAGCTTGTATCATGATGTAGGTTGAGGATCAAGAAGTTTCCATTTTTGGCAGTTGAAATTACAGGTCCACTTTCTATTTTGGGAAATTTCTGATTTTGCTCCAAATTCTTCCATGATGAGGTTTGGCATGATATATGAGGCTTATATAAGCATGAATGAACTCCTTCAAATCAATTCCATCCACCAAATCACTGATTAAATCCACAGTTGACCAAGTTTGACTTTCTGTTGACTTTTCTAGGGTTTTGCATGATTGAACCACTTCTGATGAATTCCAAACCCTAATTCCTTGAGACCTTGATTCCAAATGATGTCCCAAGATATATGAACTCTTGATTATTGATCATGGTGCCCAAATTCTGCAAGAATGGTCACCATCCACTGCAATGACTGACTTTGACTGGTTTTGACCTAATTGCTGATGATTGCTTCAACTGCAAGCAACAAGGTTAGATGACAATATTTTTGTACTTTTTGATTAGTAAACATATGAAAAGCAAAGATATACAAATGCAAAACATGCTTGGTGATCAAGAACCAACCACAAGGCAACCTACCCACTAAGAGGGAAGCTAGGGCATGCAATGATCCTTGAGGCCATGGTATGATGATATGGGCCATGAGGGATCTTAGGGCCCAAAATTGGGGTCTTACAGATGCCCCTATTTAAGGTCATTCTAGCTGGAGAAGTGAAGTTTAGAAATCTTCATCTCGACGCGGTAGAATGGGCTTAAATAACAGTAATGAGACAAATTTTGGTCCCTAAGAGACCTCATGATGCAAATGTATGCACGCAAAAGACACAAATTCTGTGGGGAATATGATTCACACAGAAGAAAAGACGATCCATCGGAGTAATACACTCACCAGGAACAGAGACTCTAACAAGACTCTAGTTGGGGATAGACAAAACTGACACAGCGTGAACGAGACACGACTCTAATTAGGGAAACAGAAAACAGACTGGAGACCTCACTGGGAATTGAAGGACTCACACTGGGGAAAAGAATTCCAAAGGAAAATAAATCCATTGGAAAGATACAAGCTGACTCCTGGGGAGAAGCAAAAAGAAACTTCACTGAGGAAGCACCAAAGAAAATGAGGTGTTACCGGGTATAAGGGTAACAAAAATCAGGAAGGAACACCAAGGATACCGGGTTGTAGGTATGTAACAGGTGACCGACCAAAGACGTGAATTGGTGTGTGTTCCAAAACACTCATCACCCTGAAGAAAGCGAAAGCAAACTTGTTTATAGGATGGATATTTGATTCTGTAAAGAATGCAAATCTTACTCAGTTGGGGAAACAAACAAAGTGTTCGACAAAAGAGTGCATGAGATATATTATCTATAGCCGTCAAAACGTAGATAATGTACTCGCATGGAAAGTTATCCTGAACCGGGTTGTAGGTTGTTTATAGGATAAAATCCGAAATCGTGAATTGGTTTGTGTTCCAAAACACTCATCACCCTGAAGAAAGCTAGAACAGCAGACTTGTTTATAGGATGGACATTCGATTCCACAAGGAATACGAATCTTACTAAAGGAAGATTATCCTGAACCGGGTTGTAGGTTGTTTATAGGATAAGATCCGAAGACGTGAATTGGTTTGTGTTCCAAGACACTCATCACCCTGAAGAAAGCTAGAACAGCAGACTTGTTTATAGGATGGATATTCGATTCTACAAAGAATACGAATCTTACTCTGAGGGGAAAGCAACAAAGGATTAACCCAAGAGTGCATGAGACATATTATTCATTACCGGCAGACCGTGAATAATATACTCGAAAGGAAAAGACACCAGAGATACCGGTTACTGGGTATATAATAGGTGACTAACCAAAGACGTGAATTGGTATATATGCCAAAACACTCATCATCCGAAAGGAGGGCTTGAAAAAAGCAAATCGACTTACAGGATGGACATTCGAATCCACAACGGGAAAACGAATCTTACTCAACTGGGGACACAAACCCAAAGAGTGCATGAGATATAATATCCATTACCGGCAGACCGTGGATAAGAAACTCGCATGAGATATATTATCTATTACCGTCAGAACGTAGATAATAAACTCGCATGGTAAGAAACACCAGAGATACCGGTTACTGGGTATATAATAGGTGATCTACCGAAACGTGAATTGGATTTCACTTCCAAAACACTCATCATCCAAAACACAAACTGGTTAAAGGATGGATATTCGATTCTACAAAGAATACGAATCTTGCTCAGCTGGGGAAAATCAACAAAGGATTCCAACCAAAGAGCGCATGAGACATATTATTCATTACCGGCAGACCGTGAATAATATACTCGAAAGGAAAATTATCCTGAACCGGTTACTGGGTTGTTTATAGGATAAGATCCGAAATCGTGAATTGGTTTGTGTTCCAAGACACTCATCACCCTGAAGAAAGCTAGAACAGCAGACTTGTTTATAGGATGGATATTCGATTCTACAAAGAGAAAACGAATCTTGCTCAGCTGGGGAAAATCAACAAAGGATTCCAACTAAAGAGCGCATGAGACATATTATTCATTACCGGCAGACCGTGAATAATATACTCGAAAGGAAAATTATCCTGAACCGGTTACTGGGTTGTTTATAGGATAAAATCCGAAAAGAAAGGCATCGGGATACCAGAATAGGTATATAATGATGACCAATCAAAAGGAGCAACAGACATTACCAACAAAAAGGGTAAATGAAAGAAGACCTGCTGAGGATTCATTGATGAAAATCAAAGATCCGGGGAACACAATCACTGACACAAGGTGAAAGGACCCGCTGGGGATAAAATTGCTAGCATACGGCAATTATCCACAAAAGATTTGCTGGGGATATAAGTGCTGATTTGAGCAACTTATCCAAGCAAAGGAAAATCGACATCAAGAACTAGATGAAGATATCCACGAGGGAAATTGTCATCGGTTGGGATGAACAACAAAGTTAACTCTGCAAGTGGAGAGAACGGGGTTTACAACTACCGGTACGAGGGTAGAAAACCAACAACTCTGGCTGGAGAATAAAAGGTGTATAACCACAAATTCTGCCAAGAAAGCCAGGAAAGATAGGACTTATAACTACCGGTTCGTAGGTAGAGGCCCAAAAAAAATATTCCGCTGGGGAATAACCCACTGGGAAACACAAGACTTTTGACAAATAGTCAATTCGGGAATAATCCGAAAAGACGGACTGAATAAAGACACGTCCTAATGAGGATGTAACTCAAATAGGAAAATCCATCCCAATATATGTGTTGGGAGGAAACGGAAGAAACCGTCATCCACGAGGATATATCTCAGTGGGGAACTGCAGAAGGAAAGACAACATTTTCTGCTTATGGGGCTGACTCTATATGGAGAGATTTTAAACACCCGACATCTGCTTGGGGAGATCCGTAAAGAGATCTATATCACCATAGCAGGAGACACGACAAACGAAGATATATGGCAAGAAATGCAACATGAATATCTGAATGTTTATGAATATGCATGAATATACGTGATTTATGTTTGATGAATGCTGACAAAACAGACAATTCAAACACAAACAGGTTCAGGAATCAAACGCCCGGTATTATACTTCCAGGGGAAAAACCAGCTGGAGAGCCAATCTGCGGAGATCCATATGCTGTAAAGCAAAGATCTACGAGTACTGCTAAAGAAGCAGAGGATCAAAGATATCAGGAAACAACCCAATCAGGGTACAGAAAGTCACAACAGGCAAAGCAGCCACCAAGACAAATCTGTAGGGGAACAAGAGAAGTCCCAAAGTATCTGCAGGGGATCCCAGTGTCAACTGAGAAACAAAAAGGTGCATAGCACGAACTGCTGTAGAAGCAACTCCACATAACTCCGCTGGGAAATAACCCACTGAGGGAGAATGATATCATCCAAATAGAATCTAACTGCATAAGCAACTCTATTGGGGAAAAACTGTCAGCCACTCTCTTGGGGAACAACCCACTGAGGGAGGACAGATCAAACAAGTAGATTCTGCAACGGACCAACCTACTTGGGGAGAATACACATAGCAATCTGATCACAACAAATAGATTCTGCAATACAAGCCACTCTACTGGGGATCACAAACAGTCAGGAAATCAATCCGTTCACTGGATGGTAGAGCCATCATCCGACCATACTGGGGATTGAAGGAGTATTCAACAGGCGAAACTGCCACAACAAATACTCTGCAGACTAAGCTGAGGAAAAGATGGTTGCAATACTGGGATGTCAACCCAAATCAACCACTGAGTAGGAAAATAAATCCTGCTCTGCTGAAGAGAACCACTCTGATGAAGAGATAGCAACAATTCCGCAGACGACTTCGCCGGGGAAAAGGTAAAGTACCGGGTATCAAACCGCTGACTTACCAGGTCTTCAAAAAGAAAGCTACCATGCTGAGGAAACAGATAACTCTACTGGCAACTGCACTGGGAAGAGTGACAACAACTCTGCTCGCGAATCCGATGGGGATATCAACAACAGCTCTACTCGTGACTGTGCTGAGGAGACAAAATAAGGTCTGGAGAAAGTGACGGGGCACCAAGATGACAAACCATCAACCGCCGAAACTTCTACAAGAAACACCCATGCTGGGGAGAACTGCTGCTGGAGAAAACGAAGTCTTCAACAACATTCTGCTTGCGACTATACTGGGGAACAACCCCAACAACAACTTTGTTTGAGGAACAACCCCAACAAAGATCTGAAGAAAGAAGATACGACCAAACCAGGAATATGAACCAATGTCTTACCTGCTGGAAATCATGCCACCCTTGGGAGAGCACTGAGATATTCTTGAGTATCCTTTCAATCTTGTGAATGTTCACTTTGTTTAGAATAATATATTTTTGAAAAATTTGATTTGTTTAAAACAATGACATTTTATCAATTAAAACATGCAAAACATTTGTTGAATTGAAACAAATAAGAATGCAAATAATTGGATAAAAAGCTCAAATTGATTTGATAGAATGGTAGTCTGCAAATGGCAAGACTCCATAGATCTGTACAAATTTGAAATCAGTGATATATATTGGAAGAGGGCTACATTGAACATAATGATCCTTTCTCTACCAATTTGAATCTCGATGTATCCGAAGCTTCGGTTGACGACGAATCGAGAATCTTCTGACGAAATGACAGCTGATGGAACAGAAAGTCTTGTCAGGATGCAGTTACTTGCCAAATCCCTAATTTTTGCCTACATTGCCCCAGAGTGAGGTACTCAATCTAGCGGGATGCAAATTTTTTTTTTTCAAGTCTCTAATTTTTGCCTGGATTACCCTTGCGGGTTCTCCACCGAGACGCTCATTTTTGCCTAAGCCGCCCTTTCGGGTTTTCAACTTAGCGAGCTATTCTGTTTTTTTTTTTTGCATATACTTTTTTTCTAGGCAAAGTATCTCTTAACTGCATCTGAATTCACAGGACGAGTGAAATCCTCCCCATCCATTGTTGTAAGCATCAAAGCTCCGCCTGAAAAGGCTCTCTTAACAACATATGGACCCTCGTAATTTGGAGTCCACTTGCCCCTGGAATCGGGCGCGAAAGACAAAACTTTCTTGAGCACGAGGTCTCCTTCTCGGAACACACGAGGCTTGACCTTCTTGTCGAATGCTTTCTTCATTCTCTGTTGATATAACTGACCATGGCACATGGCAGTCAATCTCTTCTCTTCAATCAAATTCAGTTGGTCGTAACGACTCTGAATCCATTCAGCATCAGTCAACTAGGGACTTGAGGGTATAATTTTTCTTTTTCTTTTGGAAAAATGTTGAAAAAATTTTCCTGATTTTTGATTTTTTTTCTTTTTCACCCTCTTTTTTCCTTTTTTTTTCTTTTTTTTTTTTATTGATTTTTTTTTATTGATTACATTATGCAATGCCCCAGTTTGACTGTTCTGCTGATTTTTATGATACAGCTGAATGAGCTTCTTTTGTGCTCAAGAAGGCGAGTAATCTCATCAGGAATCCCCTTCAACATCATCTTCCTCTGCTTCAAATACAAAGGATTCAAGATTGGGAGATGGCGTTGGATCAGTATGTTCAATGGGTTTAGAAATCCCTGCATAATGATTCTGGATAATGAAAAGCTTTTGAATTAAATCATTATGCAGATGAAAAAGCTGTTTTATTGTTTTTCAGGGTTTTTTGTGATCACTGATTTCATGCAAAAAAAGAAAAAAGTGAAAACAAATGGAAAAACAAATGTTTAACAATGCATTAATTGAATGAAAACATCATTGCATATATGCTTTGCCAACAATGTCATCACTTCTCCTTTTGGCATGGGAGAAGGGTTTTAAACAAAGTGAACAATTACTCTGATCTATGAATGACCGTAGGAACATCCACAGCGACCCAATTGTGGCAGACACCACCAGGAATGATGAAATTGTTCAGATCTTCTGCATCTTCTTCTAAGATAGCAGCAGCCTCTTCTTCAGGTTGATCAGCATGGATGAATCCTCCACTCGTGAACAAACCTTGCTCCTTAAGTGCCCCAGAACAGTAGCCAATGCCAGCCCGGGATCGGTTAACCAGGAATAAATCCATCAACAGGAATAAATCCATCAACAGGAATAAATCCATCAACAGGAATAAATCCATCAACAGGAATAAATCCATCAACAGCACTAAGGCTGGCAAAATCCTCTTTGAATTCACAACTCTCTAGCTCCGGATGATCCATCAATCTGGCAGAGATGGCTCTGGTATAATACCGGCAAAGTGCGTCTTCAAAATAAATGAAGATCGCAGGGTCAGACCACAGGACGGGAGACCGGAACAAAACACCTGCTTATGCAAATGATGCATGAAGTGTTTGTGCATATGCTTGTTTTTTATTTCAAAGGAACTCAAGGGTTTTATTTGCAAACTTTGAAATATTTAAGCATTTTGATCATATATGAGAATATCTCATCAGATATATCAGGTGAAAAAATTTTCCCGGTTTTTTTCATGTTTGAGAATTTTTGCAAATAAACTCCTTTGAGTTCTTTGAAAATTTTCTTTTTTCTGATGATATGGATGTAGATGAATGCATGAATGTATGAATGCAACAATCACACTCAAGGATCAAGCAAAGCACACCAGACAAAGGTCGTGGGAAAGCTCATTGTATCCCTAATATCAATCATCCATTTTGGTGGATTTAGGTTTTCACCTTATCAACACCCAAGTTCCATTGATATTAACGGTACATGAACCGGTTCTAACATCCTTAATATCAACCAGCCGCTTTGGTGGATTTTAGGTTTTACCCCGGATCCGGGATCCATTGATATTAACAATGTTTGAACGACTCAACCACGAATCATGGGTTTGTTGAGAGTCACGAGCATGGAGTCTCGGTTAAGGACCACCCAAAGGGAGTGTACTAGGGTTTAAACCTGCCAGACATGTTCTACCAGGGGTTCCCATAATCATCGTTCCATCTCTCGAATATTATCGGAGGAACGAATACTCGTATTCCAAGAATATTCTCAAGAGAAACTCTTATGAGTGTAGTATCGCGTAACAATCGTATCAGAACTGACATCTGAACGACCTCCGCACTACGGTCCTAAAAATAGGCCAAGATGGGTTTGGTAAACTAAGGTCCTTGGCTTCTGCGGCACATGATTGAAAGAATAATGCCTAACCACAAATAACTTGTGTGACATTATTAGTTCAACATGACCTCCACCAAGTGAATGGGCTCGCAAGTCAACTGGCTAAGGAATACTCCACACCAGTCGACAAGACTATGCCATTCTCCTATCCTAGAGTGCACTCGAGTTCGGGTACAGAACTCATCTCACAGATCACCAAAGCAAACAGCAATTGTATATCAAGCAATTCACACATTACAATCAATACAGTGATCCCAAATTGTACAAAAATATGTCATATAACAAATAATAATATAGCACAACAAGGGTGAAAAGTAGGCAATACCACCAAGGATTCTGGTGAGTCTTCCCCAGCAGAGTCGCCACTTTTCTGTAGCGGTGTATTCGTCGCTATATGATCTATCGATTAAATCATAAGCAAGGTATACAATGAAATTTCGAGTCGCCACCGCACTTTTATTTGTCCAAAGGACTGGCTAAAAAGCGAACAAAAGCCTAAGAAGTTTTACACGTAGAAAACTAATAAAAAGATCAGAGAGTCTGGGTAAGGGGTAAATTACGCAATGGGAAGGTGTTAGGCACCCACTACGTCCTAGGTACTCCTAGGGAGCCCTTTTCACACTTGTTGTATAAAATTGTTATTTGTTATGACATAAACATTGTGCAAACATGATTGGGATGATGAGAAAAGAATATACAAGTTTTATTGGGTTTGAACGGATGAACCCGCTGCCTACGTGCCTTCCATCAAAGGTAAGGATCAAAACGCCGTGGTTCGGCTAAAAGATTTCCAAAAGTTGGTGGATTCAATTTTAAACAATAGCACTGAGGCTTTTCATTATCAATGGGAGAACACTCGACCAAAACCAACATCCACCATGCGAGGATCGCTTCGACGTACTAGAGGGGTTAGCCCTGTTTTCAGTACGGAAGTCTTACTGTCGACTCACTAAAGATAAGGTGAGGTTTACATCAACCACAATGATAATTGAAACCTATGGCTAATGCATGAAAAGATTAACAATGGACAAAGCCAAAACAAGTGAATGAGTGAAGTTAATTGATTGTGATTATGAAAATGGGGTCAAAGTATGATTAAGATTGATTTGAAAGAAGTATTATGAAAATGGAGTTTGAAAAAAAAAGTCAAGGACTTGGGGTCCAGTTTTTAATTTGAAAAACATGAAGATGTTTGCACAATATCTATGTCAAGTTTGAAATCAAAGTGTGAAAAGGTTTAGGACATAATGAGGATGAATGGATGAAGATGGATTGTAAAACTTCTTAGAAGGTTCACTTCTTGAAATCATATAGGGGATGATTCAAGTGTGTCCTTTGGAATAGCAATGGATAATAATAAACAAACAAGAAAGTCAACAAAAGCGGATATCGGATGCCAATCACTGGGCTTATACCAATCTCCTAAAATAAAACTGGATATCAGACGCCACTCAATGGTCTTACACTAATCTCCTCAAACAAAGAAATAAAAGGTGGATACCGGATACCAATAGATGGATTTACACCAGTCTCCTGAAACAGAAATGGATATCAGAGGCCACTCAATGGACTTATACTAATCTCCTAAAACAAAATGAAACTTGGATATCGGATGCCAATCTGTCTGGACTTATACCAATATCCAACTTGCTTCTTGGATATCGGATGCCAATCTGTCTGGACTTATACTAATCTCCTAAAGCAAATGCCAACTTGCAGGGACTTACAGTTGCATCCTCACATAAACAAAGAAAAAGCAAAACATGGATGTCAGATGCCAATCTATCTGGGCTTACTCTAACCTCCACAGTATGGTCCTAGGAATACAAATGCCAACTTACAGGGACTTACAGTTGTATCCTCACATACAAACAAAACAACAGAAGATATGAGTGACCAATGAGGTCTTACACTCTATCCTTCCATATCATAGGAACAAAGGCCAAAGAAATGGACTTACAATTGTCCTCAATGGGCAAACAGCAATGACAATATCACAAAGACAAATGAGATGATTGTGCATTAATGAGCAGTTAATGATGATGATAAATGCATGAAGCATACAAGCAAACATGTGCATATGAAGTAATCAATCAATCAATGAGAATCAAACAGCACACTCTATAACCAAACAAAGAGGGCTCATACAAGAGGGTTAGGCACTGAGGCCAACTGGAATAGGGTCAAAGATTGCTCTTAACCTTGCCATTGAGGGGGCTAAGGTGAAGCAGATGAAAGGAGATGAGGGGTGTGCCTCATTGCTCTTATCCCTGATCAGGGAGAGCATTGAATATCAGAAAGTGTGGGAGTTCAGAAAGTAGGAACTCTCTCCACATATTATTGACTCGATTGATCTTGGGCTTGGATCTCAATGCTACAACCATGTAATGGGAGCAAGGAGAAGACTCACAGAATAGTAGGGGATAGGTTGCTTATCCCTTTGATCTACCAATTGCCTTATTTGAAGGACTTTTCCTGCTTGGGAAAAATATAAACACACACAAGCATTGCCTCTTAAGGAGGACTTCAGACAGTTGCCTGGCCAAGTAACAGGCCAGGTCTTCCAGACTACATGAAGAAAGAGGGATTACCTCAAAGCAAATTGCTAAATAGCAAAGCAAAGCAAGTTCAAAGAACTTAAGCAACTAATGGTACCTGACATAGTCAAACAAATCAGTACACAGTTCAACAGTTAAAGCAAAAGGAAACAGAAGTCAACAGTCAAACAGATAGACAAATGTGCAAAGCACAAGGCACAAGGCTTATGAGCCAAGCAACCTACAAAACAAAGAGGTTAGCACATGATAAACAATCAAGCTCAAACAAATTGGATTGTTCTCTTTGAAGCATTTGTAGCTCAACCTGAAACAATGAACTCAAACATAAGCCAGGAGACCACTAGGACAAGCCTAGGGTCAAAAATAAATGAGAAAGTCAAAACAGCAAATGAAAGTCAACCAAAATCAAGTTCAAACATTTAAGAATCAAGCACAATTGGTCTCAAGTTCATATCATGCATCATCATCATTTTATAGACAAAAGAAGTCAAAGCATGGCAAATGAAAGCTCATAGAAGTCAACAGCAAGACTTAGCTCAAAACCAATCATAATCAATTCCAAAAATCATCAAATAAATCATGATCAATCATAATCCCTAACATGACATCCATATCAAATTTCAGCTCATTTGGATCATGGGAAGATGGTCAATTAAAATCAGGAAGTCAAAACAATTTCAATCATGCCCAAAGAAGTCAAACATACATGTATCAACTTCAAAAAATCATACTAAATGAAAATAGATGAGAAATGAATGGGATCAACACCAATGCAAAGCTTGAGATGTCTAGTATGCACATGTAAAATTTCATGATCATCCAATAAGGTATGAGAATTTCACAAAGGAAATGGCAACATGTATCACACAAGTCAACATTTTGGTCAAACAGGGGATAAAATCTCAAACAATTAGGAAATGGCATGATTAATTCCAAGAAAAATCACAAGTGAACTAGACATATGAGAGAAGGTTCATGCAAAATTTCACATCAATTGGAGGTCAGGAAGCATGTCAACAAAAATCATGAAATTGCATATCAATGGTGTGACACAAATTGTCACACCCTACTTCAAAAATTCATATCTTAACAACCACATATGATAAATTCAAGAACTCTACATCAAAACAAACATGAATGAGTGTAGATTAAGCACAAAAAATTTCAGAATCATTGGATACATCTTCATCATTTCACAAAAGAATTGGCAAAAGGTACAAAATGTGCATACATGTCAAGAAACCTAATACCATTTAAAATCCAGCCAACCAAAAATTCAGCAAAAATCATGATAAAAAAGTAGACATTCATGTGAACATGATGAAAAAATTTCATGAATTTTGGAATTGAAACGAGTGAAATATGATTTTTTGGAAGTTGAGTAACAATTTGGAATAACATGAGCAAACTAACATGGTTTAGTGAGTCAAACAAGTTGACCGATGGCACGCTGGTAAATAAGTTGTCATTAATCAAAACGGTGCGCTTAAGGGAGGCAGAACGAAATGTTCTGATTGGCCATCACCAATGAAACAGTAACAAAGCAAGCTGATACACGTGAAAACAAATTTTCTGGAAAAATGGCTAGGGTTTGCTACAGTAACACTACACACTCATCTTCTCCAACAATCGTGGAATACAATCATGCCCAGAAATCGACAGCAAGCATATCAATCGATTCAGCAAACCAAGCACAAGCATAATCCAAACATGGTTTTCATGAAATCATCATCATCAAAGCAAATCGACTGAAAACATATTTGAGCATACAAATGAAAATCCAGATTTCTCATGCATGACACAACCATTTCAAGCAATCCATAGTTCATTAGAATCAGCAAAGAGTAAACTATCATAAGCATAGCATGGATTAGAGAAAGAAGGTGGTCGAAACCTTACTTGATTTTGAAGAAAGGAGTGGAGCAGTGGTTATTTTGGCGATGCAGCTCGAAACAGATGAAGCTCTTGGTTTAAAATGATGGCTGGAGGGTGGCTTGAAGCTCAGCAACTCTTGGAAACACCAAAACCGAAGATCACCATTGTTGGATTCATGGAGAAACAGAACTTGAAATGCTATTCCAGTTGGTATTTTATGCTTAGAAACAACTCTCAATGGTGGTTAGATGATGGAACAATGAAGGATTGTTCGAGTTGTTTGGAGATTTTGAGCAGAAATTGCAAAAATGTCAAAATCGAAATTGGGAGAGAATGAGAGTTTTCTGATCTGGGGAGGCTGCAGCTAGGTTTACAATCACAGAAAATGACTTATATATGGACTGTTTAGCATTAGTTAATGAAGTGTTAAGCTTGGTTAACTTAAATGAAGCCAATTTGCATTTTTGCTAATTTGAACCAATGTGCACATGGAGGTATATGGTCTGCACGAATTGGGCCTTGGACAAGTTGCAAATACTATCTTAAACAGATCCCAAATGGCCAAATGTGCTGAAAATTGCTAAATCAAAAAGTCAACTTTTTTCCACACTTGAATTTTAATGAAGTCAAGTCCAAAAATGGCATTTTGCATGGTAAGGTTTTGGTGAAAGATGAATGCATTTTTGGAAAGAGGGGAACAAATAAGACTTGTAGGAAAAAACCCCATCAAATTTGGCCTTGTGGTTCATGAGATATGGCTCTTTGAAGTTCATGAATTTGTGAAAATGAATTGATCATATCTTGACAACCATACATGGGATTTGAGAGTTCTTGGACTTTTTGAAAATGGGAGAACAAGATATTCAACTTTCATGTTGGGCAAAAATTCATTTGAAGCTTGTATCATGATGTAGGTTGAGGATCAAGAAGTTTCCATTTTTGGCAGTTGAAATTACAGGTCCACTTTCTATTTTGGGAAATTTCTGATTTTGCTCCAAATTCTTCCATGATGAGGTTTGGCATGATATATGAGGCTTATATAAGCATGAATGAACTCCTTCAAATCAATTCCATCCACCAAATCACTGATTAAATCCACAGTTGACCAAGTTTGACTTTCTGTTGACTTTTCTAGGGTTTTGCATGATTGAACCACTTCTGATGAATTCCAAACCCTAATTCCTTGAGACCTTGATTCCAAATGATGTCCCAAGATATATGAACTCTTGATTATTGATCATGGTGCCCAAATTCTGCAAGAATGGTCACCATCCACTGCAATGACTGACTTTGACTGGTTTTGACCTAATTGCTGATGATTGCTTCAACTGCAAGCAACAAGGTTAGATGACAATATTTTTGTACTTTTTGATTAGTAAACATATGAAAAGCAAAGATATACAAATGCAAAACATGCTTGGTGATCAAGAACCAACCACAAGGCAACCTACCCACTAAGAGGGAAGCTAGGGCATGCAATGATCCTTGAGGCCATGGTATGATGATATGGGCCATGAGGGATCTTAGGGCCCAAAATTGGGGTCTTACAGGGTCTATTCGTCAATCAAAACGTTAATCTTGAAGGAGCAAAAGTTTGTTCATAAGCTGTCATGCTCGCTAGGCGAGCAGAATGGATCGCCTAGCGAGTCCCAAGAAAAGCCACCAGAATCACCTACGCTCAGAGGAATTTCTTGAATTGTCATTCTCGCTAGGCGAAGCCCACGTGTTTTAAAAAAAAAATAACGAAAAAAAAATAACAAAACGAAAAAAAAAAGTAAATAAATAAAAAAAATATAACAGAAATATTTTGGACTTGGGCCTCTCTCATTTGAGCCCACAGGTCCACAAAAATCAGGTTATAAATTCAGAGTTTCAGTGAAACAAAAGGCAATTCTATTCCTATTACCCTAGTAGGGAAAAAGATAGTGAGAGAAGAGCTAACAGAGTTCAGAGCAACCTCCAGAGATTGAAGGGAACTCATCGGCAAAGAACAAATTCCCTCTCATATAAACCCTCAGATTGCTTTGCAAACCCAACCGGGCAATTCAATTTCATTCGATCTCTCTAGTCAGGTTTGCCTTATTCCCCTTACTTTATGCTTTTAATTTGAATGCTCTGAATGTATGAGGTATTATGGGTGAATTTGATACCCTTTTGATGCATGTGTTTGACAAAAGGTTTAGGCTTCTACCCTTGGTTGCTTTTTGTGAGCTTTTTGTGAATTTTAATGGCATGATTCATGTGGTTACATTTGGATTTAGGGGCAACTCTTGATTACCCTATCTTGTTTCTCTAACCTGTTTGTTGAGTTTTGTTTTTTGAGGGCTCATATGATTCTTGCAGAGATGGCTTGCCTGGTGTTCCACTTTATTTGTGGGATACCACCTGGAGGTTTATTCCGATTACCTGTACTGACTCACTTTCTTTGATGGTGCTAGCTTGAGAGATCTCTGGGTTTCTTATTCCTTTATTTGCTGTTACTTCGGATCTTTATCCGTACGGTAGATCTCTCGATCCCTTTACTTTTCCCGCATGTTACCGATTTCTTAGGTTTCATATAGCCTCTCGTGGCATGTCATTTAAGGTAGCGCGGTTCCTTCATATAGGACTACCTTTTTGCATGAACATCCCTAACACCCCAAACTCATTGATTTTTCTTCTCCTAAGAACACGTTTACTCCTTCTACTACAGGCGAGTAAGTCTCCAAAGGTCGAGCATCCGGTAGATTGCGTAGTAACGTCGTTCACCCCAAAACACAACCCTTACCCCGTAGTTAGTCGAACTACGTTTTGCTCTGATTTTCATCCCAGATGAGATACGTAGGCATAATACGCGATGTCTTAGCGAGCACACTCCTCTTTAACCCATAGGTAGCCGAGCTACGAAGACTCTGATTTTTAGATTCTGATGGGATACGTATGCAGTGGATGCGACATCCGTGCGAGTCATTTTCTTTTGACCCTTCTTTTAGTAAGTAGTACATTAGATAAACATACACGCTTTTCTCATCCCTTCAATCATGTTTGCACAAATAAATTTTCACAAAAAAACACCAAACTTTGCAACAAATGTGAAAAGGGCTCCCTAGGAGTACCTAGGATGCTTTAGGTGCCTAATACCTTCCCATTGCATAACCAACCCCCTTACCCAGATCTCTGACATTTTTACTAGTTTTTGATTCGATAAAACTTTTAGGTTTTTGTTCGCTTTCTAACCATTCCTTTGGATAAATAGAAGTGCGGTGGCGACTCGACTTGTATGATTTACCTTGGATTTAGTCAATATCTCTAATGGTAACGAATACCACGCTACAGAAAAGTGGCGACTCTGCTGGGGATAATAATTTGCCTAGTGGGTTTTGCCTACTTTTCATATTTATTGTATTGTATATTTTTTTTTGTGACATATTTTTGTGCAATTTGGGATTATTGTATTGTATGTAATGATTGAATTGCTTGATATTAATTCCTTGTATGCTTGGTGATCCTTGTGAGATGAGTTCTATACCCGAACTCGAGTGCACTTAGGATAGGAGAATGACATAGTCTTGTCGACTTGTGTGGAGTTATTCCTTAGCAAGTTGACTTGTAAGTCCATTCACTTGGTGGAGGTCATGTTGGGATCAATAATGTCACACAAGTAGTTGTGGTTAGACATTACTTTTTCCGATATAGACCTTAGAAGCCAAGGACCTTAGTTTACCAAATCCATCTTGGCCTATTCGTAGGATGTAGTGCGAAAGTCGTTCAAGTGGAAGATTTGATACGATTGTTACGCGATACTACACTCATAAGAGTCTCTCTTGAGAATATTTTTGGAATACGAGTAGTCGTTTCTCCGATAATATCCAAATGATGGGATGATGACTATGGGAACCTTTTGTAGAACATGTTTGGCAGGTTTAAACCTTAGTACACTCCCTTTGGGTGGTTCTTAACCTAAACTCCATGCTCGTGACTTGCAACAAACCCTTGATTCATGGTTGATCCGTTCAGGTATCCTTAATATCAATGGAACTTGGGTGTTGATAAGGTGTAAACCATAATCCACCAAAATGGATGGTTGATATTAAGGATAACATGATCCATCCCATGACCTTTGTTTGGTGTGCTTTGCTTGATCCTTGAGTGTGATTGTTGCATTCATGCATTCATGCACCCATTTGCATCCATATCATCAATAAAAAAGAAAATTTCCAAGGAACTTAAGCGGTCTATTTGCAAAATTTTCAGACATGGAAAGACAAAGAAGGAATACAAAGAAGTATAGTTTCAGACAACCAGACTTGAAAGAGTTAAGGAATTTGACATCTTATGTATTAGATCCCTTGGGTTTCAAAGGTCATTTTGGGAAGCTTCTTCCTCTTCTGACTACCCAAGTGGATGAAGGATTGATGAGTGTATTGTTGCAGTTTTACGATCCTTTGTACCGTTGCTTCACGTTTCCGGATCTTCAGCTTTTGCCTACACTTGAGGAGTATGCTTATCTTGTGGGTATACCTGTTCTGGATCAGTTGCCGTTCAGTGGCTTGGAAAGGGTTCCTATTTCTCAAGAGATAGCAGACATGTTACACATAGATGAATCTCTGGTTGATGCTCATATGACTACCAAAGGTGGAATTCAAGGTCTCCCTTCTGAGTTCCTCATTGCTCAAGGTACTATATATGGGAAGGCCATGAGTGAGGATGCCTTTATAGCCATATTTGTACTTCTCATCTATGGATTGGTATTGTTCCCCAACATCGACAAGTTTGTGGATGTGAACGCTATTAGGATTTTCTCTAGTCTTAATCCCGTTACGACTCTGTTGGGCGATACCTACTTCTATTTGCATATGAGGAATGAATAGGGTGGTGGCGCCATTGTGTGTTATTTGCCTCTGTTGTATAAGTGGTTTATTTCTCACTTACCTCAGACGGTCGCTTTCAAGGAGAAAAGGGAATGTCTACGGTGGTCCACGAGACTTATGTCTCTCACTAATGATGATATCTCTTGATATAACCATGTGTATGATGGTATGCGGATTATTGACTCTTGTGGCGAATTCTCCAATGTACCTCTTCTTGGTACATGTGGTGGGATTAACTACAATCCTGTTTTGGCACGTCGGCAGCTTGGGTTCCCCTTAAAGGATAAACCGAATAACATTCTGTTAGAGGGTGTATTCTTTCAGGATGGTAAAGATCCCCAAGGCTTGAAAGCTAGGATGGTCCGCGCTTGGCGCAAGATTCATAGAAAAGGAAGGAAAGAGTTAGGTCCTAGGAATTGCATCGCTTTGGAGCCTTACACTGTTTGGGTTAGGAAGAGGGCGTTTGAGTATCTCATGCCTTATGAGTATCCGAGACCTACACCTATGATTATGGTTGAGAGACGAAGACCGTTCACGTGCCTGGATCCGTGAACGTGAAGAGTTGCTTCAGTAGATTAAGGAGAAGGATGCATTGATTGAGTTTCTTGAGCATCAGGTTATTAATGACCCTGATGATGTATGGACTTCTCTACTTCCTCAGTCTTCTAAGTTCTGGAAGAGGAGGTATGATCGACTCGCCAAAGAGAAGGCCGATATGGAGGCATCCTACGAGAGGGAGGTGAAGAGGCTTCGCGCATCTTATCTTTCTGTGTCCCGAGCTTTGGATGATTGTTTCTAGGGATCCATAGGATGATTATTTTCCTTTTCTCTTGTATATGATTGACGATGCTGCACTTCTTTTCCCTGATATTATTTGATGAGATATTTCCATATGTGATAAAATGCTTAATATTTCCAAAATTTGCAAATAAAACTCTAAAGTTCCTTTGAAATAAAAAACAAATCATATGCACAAACATTGCATGCATCATATGCATAAGCAGGTTTTGTTTCCGGTCCCTTGCCCTGTGGTCTAACTCTGTGTCCTTCATTTATTTTGAAGACAAGTTGACTCACCGGTACTACACTAGAGCCAACATTTCAAGACTGATGGATCACTTAGAGCAAGAGAACCGCGAGCTGAAAGGGGAAGTGGCCAGATTGACTGCCCTAATGGAGTCACTCATGGCTGCCCAGAGCCAGTCTTCTCCGACACCTTCAACTCCTCCCCAGAGGACAGTTATCTCCGAGATTGTCTCCTCTACTGTGCCCGCTGCCGGTGCACACTTTGTTCTAACAGCCATGCCAACCGGGTTCCCGTGGGGGATGCCTCCCAATTTCATGCTTGAGGGTCCTGTTCCTACCTTTGCTTCTCTGTCGGCATCTAGCCCGGTCCTTGCCATTCCTCCTCCTGTCGTGCATACTTTGCCCAGGGTAGACGACACCATCTATCATTTTGAGCC
Source organism: Lathyrus oleraceus (assembly GCF_024323335.1). Lineage (NCBI taxonomy): Eukaryota > Viridiplantae > Streptophyta > Magnoliopsida > Fabales > Fabaceae > Lathyrus > Lathyrus oleraceus. The sequence continues at coordinate 458,876,801 of NC_066582.1, read as the reverse complement.
GTCTGAGGGTCCAGTGTTTATGAGAAGATGGATGCTATGAACGATCAATTTCTTGAGCTTCGCAAGGAATTGAAAACTCTCAGAGGGAAGGATCTTTTCGACAAGTCTGCTGCCGAACTCTGGTTGGTTCCAAATGTGAAGATCCTTGTGAAATTCAAGGTCCCTGATTTTGAAAAGTACAAAGGAAATACTTGTCCTCTCAGCCACATGGTCATGTATGCCAGGAAGATGTCGACTCAAACCGATAATGACCAACTACTCATCCACTACTTTCAGGACAGTCTGTCCGGTGCCGCTTTGCGTTGGTACATGGGTTTAGATAGCGCGAACATCCGATCCTTCAATGATCTCGGCAAAGCCTTCGTCAAGTAGTACAAGTACGACGTGGATATGGCTCCAGATAGAGATCAATTGAGAGCCATGTCCCAGAAGGATAAAGAAACATTTAAGTAGTACGCCCAGAGGTGGCGAGAGGTGGCAGTAAAGATCGTGCCTCCGCTAAAAGAGAAAGAGATGACTAAGATCTTTTTGAAGACTTTAAGTTCTTTTTATTATGAGAGGATGATTGCTAGCGCTCCTTCTGACTTCACCGAGATGGTGAATATGGGGATGCATCTAGAAGAAGGGGTCCGTGAAGGACGGTTAACCAGAGAAGAAGGCTCTTCTGCCAAATGTTATGGGGCGTTTGCAAAGAAGAAAGATGGAGAGGCACATGCTGTGATCTCCCATGAGAAACCAAGAAGACCCTCTATGAGGAGGAAGACTGTGCGTCCCGCCAGTAACCAGCACCAGGTGGCTCATATAACACTTTTTTTCAGAGACAATCAACAGTATCAGCAACATAGTAACAATCAACAACCACATCCGCAATATCAGCAACAACAGCACCGACCGCAGCAGCAGGCCTACTAGCCTCAAAACAGTAATCAAACTAGCACGAGTTACGAGAGGAAAAGGGTCACCTTCGATCCTATTCCTATGACGTACGCAGTTATATCCCTCTTTGATAGAAACGAAGCTGATTACTCCGAGAGACCCACCGGCTATACCTGCTAACCCTCAGTGGTGGTATAAGCCTGAGTTACATTGTGTTTACCATTCTGGTGCTCCCGGCCATGATGTGGAGAATTGTTACCCTTTGAAGGCCAAGTTTCAAGACCTTGTGAGGTGTGGTATTTTATGTTTTGAGGACGTAGGCGCTAATGTGAAGAAGAACCCATTGCCCGAACATGAGAAATCTGTCAACATGGTCTAGGATTGCCCTGGAAAATACAAGGTCAAATATGTCAGTCATACTCAACAATCGCTGGTCGAGATGCACCGTTTGCTGTGTGATTACAGTCATTATGAGCATGACCATGATAGATGCCGAGTCTGCTCTATTAACCGATTGGGTTGTTGCCAGGTGCGCAAGGATGTTCAGGAAATGCTGGACGAAGGAGTCATTGAGATCCTTCAAAACAGGAATGTTGATGAAAATGAGCCTGAGGTCAATGTGATCTCCCCAGTGTTCCGGATACCCGAGCCTGTTATCATCAAGTACAATGGTAGCAAGCAGAAGGCTTCTTCCACTCTGATCATTAAGCCTGCTGGTCCTGCGCCTTATTTCTCTGAAAAGGCAGTTCCCTATCGCTACAACGCCGTAGCAGTAGAGAATGGGAAACAGGTGTCCTTGCCCTCTTCTTCTATTGTGAATATTGCCGATGTTAGCGGTTTAACCCGTAGTGGTCGTGTATTTTCAGCACCGCCGAAGCCTCAAATTATTGCTGATTTTGGTGAACGCCCGATCGGAAATGCTGTGTATTCTCTGAATCCGGTACTTGCTGTTAAGCCCTCCTCCGTACTGAAAACTCCTACTTCTGTTGGCCCGAGTGGCAATGTGAAAGAAGACTGTGATGAGATGCTGAGACTCATCAAAAGGGGAGAGTACAATGTTATAGACCAACTTCTACAAACGCCATCCATAATATCTGTGTTATGCTTACTCTTAAATTCAAAACCACACCGAGAAGCTCTGCAGAAGGTGTTGGATGTGGCATTACTGCTTGTAATAACCTGAGCTTTTGTGACTCTGATCTCCTTGAGGAGGGAAGAGACCACAACTTGGCTTTACACATATCTATGAATTGCAAAGACGACGCCATGTCCAATGTGCTGATGGACACCGGGTCATCATTGAACGTATTGCCAAAGTCCACTCTCTCAAAGCTATCATATCAAGGGCCTCCCATGAGGCAGAGTGGAGTAGTTCTGAAGGCTTTCGATGGGTCTCACAAAACTGTGATTGGGGAAGTTGATCTTCCAATCAAGATCAGACCAAGTGATTTCCAGATTACCTTCCAGGTTATGGACATTCACCCATCGTACAACTGTCTCTTAGGCAGACCATGGATTCACGAGGCAGGCGCCGTGACGGCCACCGTACACCAGAAATTGAAATTCGTGAAAAACAAGAAGCTGATGGTGGTAGGGGGAGAAAGGGCTCTCCTGGTTAGCCATTTGTCTTCCTTCTCTTATATAGATGCTGAGGTTGAAATTGGAACTCCTTTCCAAGCTTTATCTATAGCTGAGCCTATTGAGAAAAGAGCTCCTTCATTTTCTTCCTACAAAGATGCAAAGTTGGCCATTGAGCGTGGTGCAACCACTGGTTTAGGAAAAATGATTGAGTTAGAAGACAACGAGTCCCGGAATGGCATAGGTTTTTCTTCTGGTACTTTCAACAAGCAAGGGTTATTCAAGAGTGGAGGTTTTATCCACACCGGTCAGGACGAGGAGGTTGTTGTTGTCTTAGAAGAAGATGCAGAGGATTCTGGCAATTTCATCATCCATGGAGGGGTCTGCAACAATTGGGTTGCTGTGGATATTCCAACAGTTGTCCATAAGTCAACGTTGATTTCTAAACCCATTGAACATAACGACCCAACACCATCTCCCAATTTTGAATCCCCTGTATTTGAGGCAGAGGAAGATGATGTTGAAGAGATTCCTAATGAGATCACCCGGCTACTTGAGCATGAAGAGAAGATCATTCAGCCGCATCTTGAGAATCTGGAAACAGTCAACTTGGGGTCTGAAGATTGTGTGCGAGAGGTAAAGATTGGGGAACTTCTGGAAGAATCTGTTAAGAAGGGGTTGATTAAGTTACTACGAGAATATGTTGACGTCTTTGCCTGGTCATATGAAGACATGCCTGGTCTAGATACTGATATTGTGCAACATTTCCTACCTTTAAAGCCTGAGTGCGTGCCTGTGAAGCAGAAACTCAGAAGAACTCATCCTGATATGGTAGTGAAGATCAAAGAGGAAGTTCATAAGAAAATTGATGTGGGGTTTCTGGTGACTTCTACATATCCTCAATGGGTGGCCAATATTGTGCCTGTGCCTAAGAAAGATGGAAAAGTCCGGATGTGTGTGGACTACAGAGACTTGAATAAAGCTAGTCCGAAAGATGATTTCCATCTACCACATATTGATATGTTGGTAGATAATACAGCTAAATTCAAAGTCTTCTCGTTTATGGATGGATTTTCCGGATATAATCAGATTAAAATGGCACCTGAGGATTTGGAGAAGACAACATTCATCACACCTTAGAGAACATTCTGTTATCGAGTGATGCCCTTCGGTTTGAAGAACGCCGGAGCCACGTATCAACGAGCTATGACCACCTTGTTTCATGATATGATGCACAAGGAGATTGAGGTATATGTTGACGATATGATTGCTAAGTCAAGAACGGAAGTTGAACATGTAGAGCATTTGTTGAAGCTTTTCTAGCGTCTGAGGTAATATAAGCTTCGTCTGAAACCCAACAAGTGTACATTTGGAGTCCGTTCTGGCAAGTTATTGGGCTTCATTGTTAGTGAAAGACGTATTGAGGTTGATCCTGCAAAGGTCAAAGCAATACAAGAGATGCCTGCGCCCAAAACTGAGAAGCAAGTCCGAGGTTTTCTTGGCCGCTTGAATTATATCTCCAGATTCATATCCCACATGACTGCCACATGCGCGCCTATATTCAAGCTCCTCTGGAAAGATCAGTCCCCTGATCGGACCGAGGATTGCCAGAAATCTTTCGACAGTATCAAAGAATATCTGTCTGAGCCTCCGATTCTGTCTCCGCCTGTAGAGGGAAGACCTTTGATCATGTATCTGACTGTTCTTGAAGACTCGATGGGTTATGTCCTTGGTCAGCAAGACGAATCAGGGAAGAAGGAGTATGCTATTTACTACCTGAGTAAGAAGTTCACTGATTGTGAGTCTCGATACTCAATGCTTGAAAAGACATGATGTGCTTTGGCTTGGGCTACTAAGCGCTTACGCCAGTATATGATAAATCATACGACTTGGTTGATATCCAGAATGGATCCAATCAAGTACATCTTCGAGAAACCTGCTTTAACAGGGAGAATTGCCCGTTGGCAGATGTTGTTATCTGAGTATGATATTGAGTATCGAGCTCAGAAGGCTATTAAAGGTAGTATCTTGGCTGACCATTTGGCACATCAGCCTATTAAAGATTATCAGTCAATTCAGTATGACTTCCCGGATGAGGAAATTCTGTATTTGAAAGTGAAAGATTGCGATGAGCCTACACTTGATGAAGGGCCAGAGCCTGGTTCCAGATGGAGTATGGTGTTTGATGGCGCTGTAAATCAGTATGGAAATGGTATTGGGGCCGTGATTATTACTCCTCAGGGCGCGCATATTCCTTTTACAGCAAGGATAACTTTCAAATGCACGAATAATATGGCTGAGTATGAGGCCTGTATTATGGGATTGGAGGAATGCATTGATCTTAGGATCAAGCATCTTGATGTTTATGGTGATTCGGCCATCGTTGTTAATCAGATTAAGGGTGAATGGGAGACGAATCAGCCTGGCCTCATTCCATACAGAGATTATGCGAGGAGGATTTCAACATTCTTTACTGAGGTTGACTTCCATCATATTTCTCGAGAAGAGAATCGGATGGCAGATGCTCTTGCTACGCTTGCTTCAATGATTGTGGTTAAATTGTGTAATGAAGTCCCCAATATCACCGTGATGCGCTTGGACAGACCAGCTCATGTATTTGCAGTAGAAGAAGTAAAAGATGATAAGCCGTGGTATTATGATATCAAATGTTTCCTTCAGAGCTAGATTTACCCGCCTGGGGCATTTGTAAAAGATAGGAAGACTTTGAGGAGATTGTCAGGCAGTTTCTACCTCAATGGTGATGTGCTTTATAAGAGAAATTTTGACATGGTTCTGCTCAGATGCGTGGATAGACACAAAGCAGACCTGTTGATGACTGAGGTCCATGAGGGTTCATTTGGTACTCATTCCAGTGGATATGCCATGGCTAGAATGATGTTGAGAGCAGGCTACTATTGGCTGACAATGGAGTCTGACTGCTGCAAATATGTGAAGAAATGCCACAAGTTTCAGATTTATGCTGATAAGATTCATATTCCCCCGACACTTTTGAATGTGATCTCATCACCATGGCCTTTCTCCATGTGGGGAATTGACATGATTGGCATGATAGAGCCGAAAGCGTCCAATGGACACAAATTTATTCTCATAGCAATTGATTACTTCACCAAGTGGGTTGAAGCGGCGTCGTATGCAAATGTGACCAGGCAGGTGGTCGTGAAGTTTATCAAGAATCAACTCATATGCCGATATGGTGTGGCAGATAAGATCATTACTGATAATGGATCTAACTTGAATAACAAGATGATGAAAGAGCTGTGTAGCGAGTTCAGGATTGCACATCATAATTCTTCTCCTTACAGACCAAAGATGAACGGGGCTGTTGAAGCTGCTAATAAGAACATTAAGAAAATTATCCAGAAGATGGTTGTTACGTACAGAAGAGAAGAGAAGAGATTGACTGCCATGTGCCATGGTCAGTTATATCAACAGAGAATGAAGAAAGCTTTTGATAAGAAGGTCAAGCCTCGTGTGTTCCGAGAAGGTGACCTTGTGCTCAAGAAAGTCTTGTCTTTCGCGCCCGATTCCAGGGGCAAGTGGACTCCGAACTATGAGGGTCCGTATGTTGTTAAGAGAGCCTTTTCAGGCGGTGCTTTGATACTTACAACTATGGATGGCGAGGATTTCACTCGTCCTGTGAATTCAGATGCAGCCAAGAAATACTTCGCCTAAAAATAAAAATAGAATAGCTCGCTAAGTTGAAAACCCGAAAGGGCGGCTTAGGCAAAAATGAGCGTCTCGGTGGATTGAAAACCCGAAGGGGCGGTCCAGGCAAAAGTTAGAGACATGAAAAATGAATATAGGTATCCCGCTAGATTGAGTACCTCATCCTGGGGCAATCTAGGCAAAAATTAAGGATTTGGCAAGTAACTGCATCCTGACAAGACTTTGTTCTACAACCGTCGTCCGTCAGAGATCCTTGCTCATTAGCAGCCAAAGCTTCAAATACATCGGATTCAGAATTGGTGGAGAAATGGTCATTATGTTCAATGTAGCCCTTTTCCAATATATATCACCAATTTCAAATTTGTAAAGATCTATGAAGTCTTGCCATTCGCAGACTACCATTCTATCAAATAAATTTGAGCCATTTATCCAATTATTGGCACTCTTATCTGTTTCTATTCAACAAATGTTTTGCATGTTTTGATTAAGAAAATATCATTATTTTAAACGATCAAATTTTTTATTTGTTTTTAAACAAAGTGATCATTCACAATGACCAAAGGATACTTAGGAGATCCTCAGTGCTCTCCCAAGGGTGGTACGATCCCCAACAGGGTAAGATTTTTATCCATATTCCTAACATGACTGTATCTCCTCCCTCCGGAACCTCTTGTGGTTTATCCTACCAAGTGGATTTCTTGTTGAGAGTCGCCTCTCTTCCCTTCAGCAGAGTAGCAATCTTTCTTCCTCAGCAGCTTGGATCTCTTTGGGCAAGAGCGGTATTTGGTGGTTGATCCTGATAAATCCTTTATCTCCTCAGATAGATTCCCCAGTAGAGTTGTTGGTGTGGTGGACCTTGTCTATGATAACTGTCGTCCCCAGCTGGAATGATTGATGATTCATCCCTTGTCTATGATAATTGTCGTCCCCAGCTGGAATATAACATTCATATATTCATGTTGCATTCTTTGCCATATACCGTTGTTTGCTGTCTCCTGCTATTTGGTGAAATACTTCCCCGAGCAGATGTGTGTGTCTGATCTCTCCATATAGAGTCAGCTCCATAAGCAGAAAACGTCTATCCTTTCTTCCATATTCCCCACCGGGTTATATCCTCGTGGATGTTGATTGTTTTTGTTCCGTCCTAACTGTAGCGGGGTATTCGTTACCATTAGAGATATTGACTAAATCCAAGGTAAATCATACAAGTCGAGTCGCCACCGCACTTCTATTTATCCAAAGGAATGGTTAGAATGCGAACAAAAACCTAAAATTTTTATCGAATCAAAAACTAGTAAAAATGTCAGAGATCTGGGTAAGGGGGTTGGTTATGCAATGGGAAGGTATTAGGCACCCAAAGCATCCTAGGTACTCCTAGGGAGCCCTTTTCACATTTGATGTAAGGTTGATATTTTTGTGAAAATTTATTTGTGCAAACATGATTGAAGGGATGAGAAAAGCATGTATGTTTATCTAATGTACTACTTACTAAAAGAAGGGTCAAAAGAAAATGACTCGCACGAATGTCGCATCCACTGCATACGTATCTCATCTGAATCTGACAATCAAAGTCTTTGTAGCTCGGCTACCTATGGGTTAAAGAGGAGTGTGCTCGCTAAGACATCGCGTCTTATGCCTACGTATCTCATTTGGGATGAAAATCAGAGCAAAACATAGTTCGACCACCTATGGGGTAAGGGTGTGTTTTTGGGGTGAACGACGTTACTACGCAATCTACCGGATGCTGGACCTTTGGAGACTTACTCGCCTGTAGTAGGAGTAAACTTGTTCTTAGCAGAAGAAAAATCAATGAGTTTTTTGCGTTTTAGGAACGCTCATGCAAAAGGGCAGTCCTAGATGAAGGAACCGCACTACCTTAATTGACATGCCACGAGAGGCTATACGAAACCTAAGAAAGCGGTAAAATGCGGGAAAAATAAAGGTACCACGCGGATAAAGATCCGAAGTAACAGCAATTAGATAAATAAGAAACCTAGAGATTCCCAAGCTAAACACCATCAAAGAAAGTGAGTCAGTACAGGTAATCGGAATAGACCTCCAGGTGGTACCCCACAAATAAAGTGGAACAGCAAGCAAGCTATCCCTGCAAGAGTATGTGAGCCCTCACAAAAACTCAACAAACGGGTTAGAGTAACAGGATGGAACCAAGAGAAAACAATGCCATAACAAACACAAAACAGGTTAGAGCAAACAGAATAGGGTAATCAAGACTTGCCCCCAAATCAAAATGTAACCACATGAATCATGCCATTAAAATTCACAAAAAGCTCACAAAAAGCAACCAAGGGTAGGAGGCCTAAAGCTCTTGTCAAACACATGCATCAAAAGGGTATCAAATTCACCCATAATACCTCATACATTCACAACATTCAAATTAAAAGCATAAAGTAATGGGAATAAGGCAAACCTGACTGGAGAGATCGAATGAAATTGAATTGCCCGGTTGGGTTTGCAAAGCACTCTTAGGGTTTATATGAGAGGGAATTGGTTCTTTGTCGATGAGTTCCCTTCAGTCTCAGGAGGTTGCTCTGAACTCTGTTAGCTCTTCTCTCACTATCTTTTTCCCTGCCAGGGTAATAGGAATAGAATGGCCTTTTGTTTCACTAAAACTCTGAATTTATAACCTGATTTTTGTGGACCTGTGGGCTCAAATGAGAGAGGCCCAAGTCCAAAAAAAATTTGTTATATTTTATTTATTTATTTATTTATTAATATTTTTTTTTGTTTTCTTTTTTTTTTGTTTTTTGTTTTTCGTTTTTTTTTTTTTTTTTTTTTTGTTTTAAACACGTGGGCTTCGCCTAGCGAGCATGACAGTTCAAGAAATTCCTCTGAGCGTAGGTGATTCTGGTGGCTTTTCTTGGGACTCGCTAGGCGACCCATTCTGCTCGCCTAGCGAGCGTGACAGCTCATGAACAAACTTTTGCTCCTTCAAGATTAATGTTTTGACTGACGAATAGACCCCATTTGAACCTGTTGGAAGTATCTCAAGCCATTTCCTTGTGTTGACTGATCATCTAAATAGAACCCACAAAGTGTCTTGGATGATACTCAAGCTTCAAACAAAAGATGTTAGTGACACATTTTTGTGCTTTTGGTTAGTAAACAAAAGTAAGAGAAACAATGATGTATAATTCAAGCATGCTTAGTGATCTCAAACCAATCACAAGGAGTCCCACCCAAAGGCAAAGGGAACCAAGATGCTAAAGATCCTTGAGGCAATGCAAATGCAATGTTATGATGCCATGAGGGATCTTAGGGTCAAAATTGGGGTCTTACAGATGCCCCTATTTAAGGTCATTCTAGCCGGAGAAGTGAAGGTTAAAATCTTCGTCTCGCTGGGGTAGAATACGCTTAAATAATAACAAAGAGACGAATTTTGGTCCCTAAGAGACCTCATGATGCAAATGTAGGTATGAATTTGCATCATGCGGTCTCTTAGGGACCAAAATTCGTCTCTTTGTTATTATTTAAGCCCATTCTACCCCGTCGAGACGAAGATTTTAACCTTCACTTCTCCGGCTAGAATGACCTTAAATAGGGGCATCTGTAAGAACCCAATTTTGACCCTAAGATCCCTCATGGCATCATAACATTGCATAGCCTCAAGGATCTTTAGCATCTTGGTTCCCTTTGCCTTTTGGTGGGACTCCTTGTGATTGGTTTGAGATCACCAAGCATGCTTGAATTATACATCATTGTTTCTCTTACTTTTGCTTACTAACCAAAAGCACAAAAATGTGTCACTAACATCTTTTGTTTGAAGCTTGAGTATCATCCAAGACACTTTGTGGGTTCTATTTAGATGATCAGTCAACACAAGGGAATGGCTTGAGATACTTCCAACAGGTTCAAATGGGGTTTATTCGTCAGTCAAAACGTTAATCTTGAAGGAGCAAAAGTTTGTTCATGAGCTGTCATGCTCGCTAGGCGAGCAGAATGGGTCGCCTAGCGAGTCCCAAGAAAATCCACCAGAATCACCTACGCTTAGAGGAATTTCTTGAACTGTCATGCTCGCTAGGCGAAGCCCACGTGTTTAAAAAAAACAAAAAAAACAAAGAACGAAAAACGAATAAAAAAAACGAAAAACAAAAAAAAACAAAAAAAAAAGAACGAAAAACGAAAAACGAAAAAATATAAAATAAATAAATAAATAAATAAAATATAACAGAAATTTTTTGGACTTGGGCCTCTCTCATTTGAGCCCACAGGTCCACAAAAATCAGGTTATAAATTCAGAGTTTCAGTGAAACAAAAGGCAATTCTATTCCTATTACCCTGGCAGGGAAAAAGATAGTGAGAGAAGAGCTAACAGAGTTCAGAGCAACCTCCAGAGACTGAAGGGAACTCATCGGCAAAGAACCAATTGCCTCTCATATAAACCCTAAGAGTGCTTTGCAAACCCAACCGGGCAATTCAATTTCATCGGTCTCTCCAATCAGGTTTGCCTTATTCCCATTACTTTATGCTTTTAATTTGAATGCTCTGAATGTATGAGGTATTATGGGTGAATTTGATACACTTTTGATGCATGTGTTTGACAAGAAGTTTAGGCCTCCTACCCTTGGTTGCTTTTTGTGAGCTTTTTGTGAATTTTAATGGCATGATTCATGTGGTTACATTTTGATTTGGGGGCAACTCTTGATTACCCTATCCTGTTTGCTCTAACCTATTTTGTGTTTGTTATGGCATTGTTTTCTCCTAATTCCGTCATATTACTCTAACCTGTTTGTTGAATTTTGTTTTGTGAGGGCTCATATGACTCTTGCAGAGATGGCTTGCCTGGTGTTCCACTTTATTTGTGGGATACCACCTGGAGGTTAATTCTGATTACCTGTACTGACTCGCTTTCTTTGATGGTGTTTAGCTTGGAAGAGTCTTTGGGTTTCTTATTTATCTAATTGTTGTTACTTCGGATCTTTATCCGTACAGTAGATCTCTCGATCCCTTTATTTTTTCCCGCATGTTACCGATTTCTTAGGTTTCGTATAGCCTCTCGTGGCATGTCAATTAAGGTAGCGCGGTTCCTTCATCTAGGACTGCCTTTTTGCATGAGCATCCTGTAAGACCCCAATTTTGTCCCTAAGATCCCTCATGGCATCATAAGCATTGCATTGCATAGCCTTAAGGATCATTGAGCATCTTGGCTTCCTTTCCCTTTGGGTGGGACCTCCTTATGAGTGGTTTGAGATCACCGGGCATGCTTGCATTGTATATCATTACTTTTATCATTTTGTTCACCAACCAAAAGCACAAAAATATGTCATTAACCTTTTTGTTTTGTAGCATCAAGCAAGCACAGGTCAAGCGCTTTAAAAGCATCCTTTGTGCAAGAGCTTAGATATTTTCCTCGGTATAAGGACCACATGATCATCATATTGAGCTTACATGAGCTAAGGTTGCATTTTGAAGCCATTTCATCAAGGGTTTGAGGATCAAATTCAGTCAAGCATTTCATGATCATCTGAAGACCAAATGGTCAACTGTTCAGTCAACTAAGGACTTTGAGTTGAGGAGATGAATTTAAACACCTCATTCATGTTCAAACAAAGTCCATTTGTCATTTAAAACATCTATCTTGAAGATTTTGAAGTCATGGCAAAAGTTTCCAAAAATGGAAAGTGACCTGTAATTTAAAGTTTCCAAAAATGGCAAGTTTTTGGTCCATATTCCACTTGACTTTTCAACATCAAAGAAGCTTCAAATGAATTTTTGGTGACCATGAAAGTTGAAGATCTTTCTCTCCCCTTTTCAAAAAGTCCTATTTCATGTTCATATGATGATTGGTTGAGGAGTTATAGCCAAATGATCACAAGGTGTGCATGGAAGTTCAAAGTGGCATAACTTTTGATTCAAAACTCCAAATTGGTCCACTCTTTTTGTAAAATGCTCCTTGTGACCAATACTTTCCAAATCAACCTTTTCCATGCATGGAAGAAGCTCACATGATCACTTGTTCATACATGTGCAAAATGGAGGGAAATTTAATAATTCAAATTTGGTTTAAGCTACAATCAAAATACCAATTCCATGATGATTATTGAATGATTTTAAGTGAATTTGAACCTTGCATGGGTACTGTTCACGTGTAGCATGTCCATGCTAAGCTCATTTTGGCAATTTTGCAAAATACCTCACATTTCACTAATCATGATTAACCAAATCCTAATTGTGATTTCAGTTTGATTAGTGAGTCATATATAAGGAAAACCCTAACTGTTTTGCAAGGAGAAGCATTTCAGATCTCAAATTTCACATTCCCTCCAATTTTTCTCTCTCTCTTCGAATCTCTCAATTCTCTACACAAACACCAGATTTTATTGCATAATATTGATCATCATCCTTCATTGATCAAGATTCAACCATTACTTTGATCAATTTAGTCCAGATTCGTGCAGTTCAAGTGCAAACTCATGGCTATGGATTTCTGAAATTGAGCTAGATTCAAGGTGTTTTCATTGTTGATTCTTGTTCAAAGCTTCAACGCAAGAATAAAGGAGAAGATCTGGAGCTTGAGGAAGCCTGAGCACGTGAGTTCATCCACTGCCATTTCAAGTAGGTTGAAAATTGATCTTCTCTTTTTTCCAATTTCTTGCTATGATTGTGTAGATCTTGTTATGTTGAGCCTGCTGATATGTTTAGATCTTGATTTGGCTAAATATTGTGCATGATATGTTGATTTAAAGTTTGGATATCCAAAAAATTTTGCTTCGATCCGTGCATGTTAGGAGGAATTAGATGAAATGATTGTGATATTTGGAATCCTGGTGGAAAGAGCTTTCGAACCATATATAATTTGTAAGATTCTGGAAAAAAATTCATGGATCTCCGCCGCAGACGGCCGGAGAAGACGGTTGCTCCGCCGCTTGGTTTTTGCCTAGGGTTTTTGTCCAGTTGGCGTCCACGTGAGGGTTGGCATGGCTGTTCCATTGGGCTTGAATCACTTGACCGATCCACGCGAGCTTTGACTCGCTTATGTGGCTGCCAACTCATTTAGTGAAACGCAGCTTTTTACTTGAGCGCTTCTGTTGCTTTGAGCGTGTGTTCGATACTTGGCGTGTGCGTTTTGTGAATTTAATTTGAGTTCTCATTTCCTGAGCGCGCGTGTTCGATTCCTTGGTTGTGCATTTGTTGATTAATTTCAAATTGCATTTCCCCTCCTATTTTCCATGTTTATTTTATTTTATTTGTTCAACTTTAAAAAATCATAAAAAATAGTAGAATGCATCAAATTGAGTCCAATTTTTTTTCACATTTTTGTTTTGATCTCTAGTTTTTTATAGAATTTATTTCATGATTTGTTGATTGCTGGATTTGTAATGTGTGATTTTAGATTGTACCTTATGCCAAATTGATATGCTATATTCATTACTCTGTGAAATGCTCATCTTTAATCCAATTGATCTGAAATTTTGTGTGCTTGATCTTCACATGTGATATGATTTTTGAGATTTGGTTTGGAATTTTTATCTTATGCTATCACTGTCTTGGACACATGAAGATATGTTGTGACAATTTGTGTCACATTTTTTGCCTTGCATTTGTGCATTTTTGCTTACCTATCATTTAAGCTCTTCTGGATTTGATTTTTTGCACATTGTTTCTTCATGACATGATGAGTTCACATAAAAAATTTCATAGCCATTGGATGCATTTCTGTTTTGATTTGGATTTTCTAATTTGATTATTCATTTTGTGCTCATTTGCTTGCCTTTGCTTTACATTGATCATTTGATGCCTTTGCCTTGTGAATTGATGCTGGTCTTTTTGAGGACATCTTGTGACATGTTTGAACTTGCTTTGTGCAAAAGATTGAATTCTGTTTTCATCATTTGATTTGATTTTGAACTTAGTCTTTGTACTAATGTTTTGTACATAAACTAATTGTGCTTTGTGTTTCAGGTTTGGACATTTAGCATTGGTGTTTGGTTTGATCTCACTTTGTGAGATACAAATGCCTTTGAGTACTAACTCTTGCTGTTTTGTAGGATTCTAAGTGATAGGCTTGAGCTCATTGCTTCATTTGATTGCTTGACCATTGCTCATTGAATTGTGTAACAGTTGGATTGTTTGTCTGTTTGTTTTCTGTCTGAGATATTAACTGTTTAGCTTTTGTACAGGTACATTAGTTGCTAGCTTTTAGCTCTTGCTTGAGCTTTGGATTATGGTTGATACACCATTTAGGTAGCTACTCTCTTACTCCATGTAGTTTGGAACTCCTGTCACCTTTTTGGCAGGCATTTTGGCTGAAGTCCTCCTTATGAGGCTCTATTTGTGATTGTTTACATTTGTGCCAAAGACCTCTAAATGAGGCATGTTATTTGGTAAGTCCTCCTAAGTGAAGAAGCAATTGACGGATAAAAGGGATTAGCAATCAATCCCCCGTTATTCAGTGAGTCGTTCATTATGCTCGCACTACGTGCTGATGCTCTTGAACAAGTACCCAAGATCTTTGTATAGTGTATGTCAAGTGGAATAGGATCCCTCTTTCTGGATCCCCACGCTTTCTTTATTATAAGCTTACCCAGGCCAGGGTTAAGAGCATGAGGTCTCATCCTCATTTCCATTTTCATCAACTTCACCCTAACTCTCAATGTTATTGGTTAAGAGCTACAAACTACACTTGTACAGTTTGGCTTGTTTGTCGAGGTTGATATGACCCCTCTTGACTAAAGCCCACCCATTTGATTGAGCCTCTTGTTTGTATATAGTGTGTGATGCAGTGTTTTCTTGATTGCTTTGCATTGTGTCTGCTTTTGCTCATTTGTTTGTTTTGAGGAGTTAGATATAAGTCCATCTATTGGCATTATGTTTCCTGTTTGTTTTGAGGAGTTAGATATAAGTCCATCTACTGGAATTTTGTTTCCCGTTTTTTTTTAGGAGTTGGATGTAAGTCCATATATTGGCATCCTGTTTCCAGTTTTGTTGTTAGGAGTTGGATGTAAGTCCATTGATTGGCATTCTGTTTCCTCTTTCTGTGGTTCTCATATGAAACTTGATTATTGTTTATACCTTATGTTGCCTTATTCCAAAGGATGGGACTTACTTGGATCATCCATATGATCTCAAGAGAGCAACCCTACTTGTGATTGCATTCCTTTATTCCCCACCTCTTGCATGCTTAACCTTGATCCTTTTCCATCCTTAACCCAAACCAAAAACTTTTGTGCAAACATTTTCACTTGTTTTCAACATTAGAAACCTACGCCTTATGCCTTTGATTTTCAAACTTTCTTTTCATAATACTCATTTTGAATTGAATCTTTAAGTCAACTTTGACCATCTTTGTACATACTTCTAATTGGTAAATTCAACTCACTTCCAATTGCTTTTGTGGTCCATATGTCCACTTCTTAATCAAATCTTTCATGCATTAGCCAGAGGTTTGAGTTATCTCAGTGGTTGATGTAAATCTCACCGCATCCTTAGTGGTTGGACTGTAAGCCTTCCATACTTATTATAGGGTTAACCCCTCACTAGTATGTCGAAGCCTTCCTCACATGGTGGATTGTTGGTTTAGGTCGAGTTTTCTCCCTTTGATAACGAAAGACCTTAAGGCTTTTGTTTAAAATCAATCCACTCACTTGTTTTTTGAAGTTTTTTACCCGAACTACGGGGTTTTGATCCTTATCTCTCATGAGAGGGTACGTAGGCAATGGGTTTATCCATCCAAACATAAAAATGTAAATAAACTTGTATATTCTTTTCTCATCTCTTCAATCATGTTTGCACAAAATAATTTCATAAACAATAACCTTTACAACAAGCGTGAAAAGGGCTCCCTAGGAGTACCTAGGATGTTGTGGGTGCCTAACACCTTCCCATGACATAACCAACCCACTTACCCAGATCTCTGTCTTTTACTAGTTTTGTTTGTAAAACTTTTTAGGTTTTTGTTCGCTTTCTAACCATTCCTTTGGATAAATAGAAGTACGGTGGCGACTCGACTTTGTATGATTTACCTTGGATTTAGTTAATATCTCCAATGGTAACGAATACACCGCTACACATCCCTAAACACCCCAAACTCATTGATTTTTCTTCTCCTAAGAACACGTTATCTCCTTCTACTACTGGCGAGTAAGTCTCCAAAGGTCGAGCATCCGGTAGATTGCATAGTAACGTCGTTCACCCCAAAACACAACCCTTACCCCATAGGTGGTCGAACTACGTTTTGCTCTAATTTTCATCCCAGATGAGATACGTAGGCATAAGACGCGATGTCTTAGCGAGCACACTCCTCTTTAACCCATAGGTAGCCGAGCTACGAAGACTCTGATTCTCAGATTCAGATGAGATACGTATGTAGTGGATGCGACGTCCGTGCGAGTCATTTTCTTTTGACCCTTCTTTTAGTAAGTAGTACATTAGATAAACATACACGCTTTTCTCATCCCTTCAATCATGTTTTCACAAATAAATTTTCAAAAAAAAAACAACAACCTTTGCAACAAATGTGAAAAGGGCTCCCTAGGAGTACCTAGGATGCTTTGGGTGCCTAACACCTTCCCATTGCATAACCAACCCCCTTACCCAGATCTCTGACATTTTTAGTAGTTTTTGATTCGATAAAAATTTTAGGTTTTTGTTCGCTTTCTAACCATTCCTTTGGATAAATAGAAGTGCGGTGGCGACTCGACTTGTATGATTTACCTTGGATTTAGTCAATATCTTTAATGGTAACGAATACCCCGCTACACTAACTACTAACACTAACTATTGACAATTAACATTTACTTTATGCACTTTACTTTTATGCAATTTACTATTCTTGCACATATTATCCATTTGTTTTTCTCTTTGCTCACTTGAGCATATGTTTATGTTAAGGCCATTTGTCTTTTGCTCACTTGAGCACATAATTGTGTATATATTATTGTGCTTGTGTTTTGTTTTGATTGTTGTGGACCAAATACAAAGAAATGGACTTAGTTTCTAGGACTTTCCCTATGCAAAGAAATGGAGAATTGGACTTAGATTCTAGGACCTTCCTTATGCAAAATTGGAGTAAAAGGATCTTAATGGTGAAGATGGATTAGAAGGACCAAATCTCTAAACTCACTCTTCTCCATTCTTGTTTTACTTCATGGAACTTTTGATGTGTGTGCTTTTGTGCTAGGAGTTTCCATTTAAGCTTAATTGGAGGACCATTGCCATGTTCATCCAAGTGGAAGATACAAGATACATTGAGGATCTTTTAAGAGACTTGTTTGATTGCTTATACTTTGTGGTTGCTTATTCCAAAGGATGGGAGCTACTTGGATCATCAATATGATCTCAAGAGAGGGACTCCATTGTAGTTTTGATTCTTCATCCCTTCTCTTTTTGTTTTACTTAGGACTTAGCCCTTCTTCTTCTTCTCTCCACTCTAACCCAAGCCAAAACCTTTTGTGTAAACATTTAACTATTACTTTCAAACATTAGAAACCTAAGCCTTATGCTTTTGATTTTCAAACTTTCCTTTTTGCAATACTTATTTTGAATTGAATCCTTAAGTCAACTTTGACCATTTTTGTACATACTTTTAATTGGTAAATATAACCCATTTAAGTATCTTGTGGTTCCAATGACCACCTTCTTAATCAAATTTTCCATAACCTTTAGCTATTAGGTTTGAGTTATCTTTGTGGTAGATGTAATACTCACATATATCCTTAGTGATGGACAATGAGTCTTCCATGATTATTATAGGGTTAACCCCTCACTAGCATGTTGAAGCTATCCTCACATGGTGGATTTGTGGTTTGGTTGAGTTTTTTCCCTTTGATAACAAAAGACCTTAAGGCTTTTGGACCAATCAATTCACCAATCTTGTTTTGAGATTTTTACCCCGAACTACGAGGTTTTGATCCTAATCTTTTTATAAGATGGTACGTAGGCAATGGGTTTATCCATCCAAACACAAAAATGTAAATAACTTGTATATTCTCTTCTCATCTCTTCAATCATGTTTGCACAAACAAATTTTCACAAAACAAACAACCTTACAACAAGTATGAAAAGAGCTCCCTAGGAGTACCTAGGATGTTTTGGGTGCCTAACACCTTCCCATTGCATAACCAACCCCCCTTACCCAGATCTCTGTTCCTTTTACTAGTTTTTGTTCGCTTTCTAACCATTCCTTTGGATAAATAGAAGTGCGGCGGCGACTCGACTTGTATGATTTACCTTAGATTTAGTCAATATATCTAATGGTAACGAATACCCCGCTACAAGATGAAATATTTCCAAGTTTCACAATGAAATCCAAGATGTCTAATTCAACTTTGATCTTTAGAGAAAGATCTAATTTAACTTTTATGAGCATGTGATATGAGGATACATTATAGGTCATTTTGGACCAATGACATTGAACAAGTGATTTTCCTCAACTTCAAAAATGCATAACTCCTTCATATTAAATCCAAACGAGGTCAAATTTGTAACCATTTTGAATTAATTTTAGAGAGAGACAACTTTGATTAAGGAACGTTTCTCATTTGAATCTCACATAAAAAGTTAGCCAAGGTGGAATAAGTGAACATATGGCTTGACACTTAGAATTTTTTTTGATATGTTTAATTTTCCCAACTTCAACCTTAACCTTCCTCTTGATCTAACCTTTCCAAAAAGTCCAAATTCATCCATTTTGGACAAGATTTGAATGAGTTGTGGATGGCTTGAACATTGCATCATCATTTGGCAAGATTGAACTTCAAACTTCCACACACCAATGCATGGCATTCAAACATATCTCAGACTTGTTTGTATTCAATTATGGACAAAATGACATGATTTCATGGGCCTGTACATGCCCATGCACCCATGCATCACTCATTGCTATTTTTGGATCCCATGTTCAAGTGTGCAAATATCAATTGAATTGGCTATAAGACCTTTTGGCTCAGAATAAAGGACCTTGCGCTCCAACTTTAAATCCAAAACTTCAAACCCTTCCATTTCAAAGGACAACCTTGAGAATTTCCATTGGAAATTGAGTTGGAATTCACTGTGTTGAGATTCAAAACTCCAAGGATCCAAAGCCTTTTGATCATTCTAATCTACTCCTTCAAGCATTCAGAGCAAGATCAAGCAGAAGCAAGAGCAAGACCAATCAAATTCAGACCTACATTGAAGGTATTTTCCAGAAATTTTCATCTCTTCGATTCTCACTTAATTATCCATAATTCTCTTGGATCTTTGGTTGTATGAAGTCCTACCAATGTAGGAAAAAAGATTGACTTGCTTTGAGGTCAAATCGAAGCAACTCAGATCGTGAACCTCAAATTTCAACTCCTTGTATCTCTCAATATACTTGGAGTTAGGATAAATTGAGGTCAGATTCGAGCTCAGTGACATTTTTATTTTGAAATCATGTCCTTCATTTTAATTTTGGTGATGGTTGTGACTGAACCAGTCCGGTGAGGCTCACCGGAGAAGGAGACTAGAGCTTTGGCTCCGGTGGTTATCTGGCAGTCCTCAGAACCATAAGATCCATTTGATTTAATCTAATCTCACGTGTTGGTTTGAATTACCATTGTTGTGGTACGCTGACTCAGGTCCATTGTGGACTGCGCGCTAGTGGCCACTTGATCTGCCACCTCAATTAATGAGGGAGATCAAGTGGTCCACGTTTTTTTCTGATTATTTGATTTTTATTTTATTTTTTCTATTTTCATTAATTCATATTAATTTTAATATTGATCCAAAAAATATGAGAGTTTCACCAAAAAGAATTAAATAAATTCCTCTTTCATTTTCTGAATTAAAATTATTTATTGGATCATTATTAATATTTTTCATGATTTAATTGATTTGTGTATATTTTTAATTATTTAAAAATACTTTTAAGTTTCCAAAAATTATGAAAAAAAATTTCCAAGGTCCTCTGACCTTGTTTGGCCTATGCTAAATCTCTTGGTCAGTTCTTTGGTGTTTTAATGAGATTTTAGGAATTTGACAAACCATAATTTAGTTTTATTCATTATTTAATTGATTTTAATTGTTTAATTGCCAAATAAATTGTGCTGAGCTTCTAATATTGACTTGTTGAGTTTGACTTGTGTTGTTAGGCCTTGGTCAAGGTTGATTTCACTTTGTTAAGATAAAATCATTGGATTTAGGGGATTGATGAAATGTACATTTTATCTCCCAAAATGAATGAATGATTTTAATTTGATAAAAGTCCTCCTTTGACTAATTTGTGTTGATTCCATTTCCCCTCCCTCTTCATATTATTCCCCTTCTCTATTCATTCATGTCATGGACCTATGATATCTCCATATCCTAAGGCTAGTTGATTGAAAAATAAACATGAGTGTGGATGAGATTAGCTCAACCCTTTTGCATATTCTTTTTAAGTGTGGTGTGTTTAAGGAGCATGGTTCATAATACCATGTCTGTAACATGCATTAACACTAGAATTTCTATTGTCTGGCCTCAAATAGTTACGACTTCTACATAAGTCCAATTACGATTGCTTAACATAGCACTAAATTTGTGACACAAAAGGCATAACATTCTAGTAAGTGAGATTGTAAGTCTCCCCTCTTTCATGGTATTGTGTGGAAACTTGGCCTTTTTTCCTTCCTTTGGAAGATGTCTTGGTTTAAGGATCCATACTTGTGATAAGTGGGTTGAGTGTTCTCCAAAGAATGACTTAAACAAAACAAAAACAAAATCAAATGTTAACTTCTAATCAACTAACAACTAACATTTAATTTCAACCCATTTACTTTTATGCAGTTTAACTTTATGTCTTTATTCATTTGCCATTATTCATACTATTCAATTTGTTTACTTTAATGTCATTTTCACTTTTCTCACTTGAGCCATACTTTATGAATATACTGTGTTTGTATATACTTGTTTGTGTTTGTGGTCTTTTGACTTTAATGTACATAATAAGAACCAAAACTCTAAAAAACATTGGTGTGGACTGTTGGATTTGATCTGAGACATTGGACTTAGAATTAGGAAACACTCCGTATGCAAAAGGACTTGCCCAATGCCAACTTTTCTGAAGCCAAGTGCTTGTGATTTGAAACTTCATCTGAAGCGAGTATTGTGATCTAATCTGATTTCATCTGCTACATGGTCTTATTGAAGCGGTTACTTTGAACATGTGCCTAGTGCCTATCTTTGAATTCATCTGATACATGGAAAATTATGAAGAAGATCATGGAGTTGCTAAGCTTGGATGCGGCTATCTTTATTTGATGTCTTGCTCTTCATCTTGCTACTTGTGTATTGATATTGCTTGATTCTAAAGTCCAAGGGAAATTTGGGTTTCTATATGACATTCTTGTCTATTGGATTGCAGCCCATTGGTCAGATCTTTTCAACCCTGAACTTTTAAATTTGTACTTAGGATTAGTCTCTTCATCTCCTCCCCATCTCTTTAATTTAAAATATCTCCCTCCTTTTAAAATCTTCTTTGTTTGTGTTTTCTAAACTTAGACCATATTGAAAATTAGAAACTTTGGCCTGATGCCATTGCTTTTTTTTTTAACTCTTTTCCTAAACAAACTTGTAAATGAACTTAACTATACTTGACTTAAAATTTCAAAAGACAAAAAGAACTAACACTCATTCAAACCCTTTTAGGCCTTTGGTGCCTTTGTTAAACTTAAAATTTTGTTAAAAGTAACTTATTCACTTCGAAATTTATACCACGAACTACGAGGTTTTGATCGCTCATTTTATGTTGGTACGTAGGCACAAGTCCGAAGGTCTTGTCAAACACAAAAATATAATCAATGAATTCTTTTACCATCCCTCCACTCTATTTATTGTAAACATCATTTTGTATAAAAATACATATGCACACAAAAAAGGCCTCCGTAGGAGTACCTAAGACACTTTGGGTGCTAACACCTTCACTCTGTGTAACCAACCCCCTTACCTGTAATCTCTGGCATTTTATTAGTTTTGATTTGAAAACTTCTTATTTTTGGGTTTTGTTCGTACTTTTCCCTTTTCCCTTGGAAACAATAAAAGCGCGGTGGCGACTCTAGTTTAATTAACGTCTAGCTTATACATAGCTTGGTGGTCATGAATTTACCACTACACAATCGAAACCCTGAGCATTAAAGGATAATCTTGAAGGTTTTCATTTGAAAATCGAGCTTCAAATCTCAATTTTTTTAGATTGAAACTCCAAGAGTCTAGGTCATTTTCCGATCTTAATCACTTCTTACAAGCTTCTGAAACAAAGCCAAGCACAATTGGAATCAAGATCAAGCAAGGTTGAAGCTCCCTCGAAGGTAATTTTTCAGAAATTTCATCTCTCTGATTCTCCATCAATTCTTCACCATTCTTTGTGATTTTTGGTTGGCTGAAGTCTTACCAATGTAAGCAAGAAGATTAAGTTGCTTTGAGGTTAAATCGAAGCAACTCAGTTCATGATCCTCAAAATTCAAATCCATGTATATTTTTATATACTTGGAATTGGAGGAAATTTAGGACAAATTCGAGCTCCTGAGTATTTCTTCTTTAAATCCATGTCCTTGTTCTTAATTTTTGTGATGGTTGATGGTGGACCAGTCCGGTGAGGTCCACCGGAGAAGGAGATCGGAGCCCTAGCTCCGGTGGTGTGTTTTCACGCCTCTCAACCATCAAATCTGTTCAATTTGTTTTAATCTTCGCCTTTGGTTTTAAATATCATTGTTGCAGCGTGTTGACTTGGGTGTACCATGAATGACACGCGCGCAACCATCACATCTACCACCTGGAGATCTGATGGCTCTGGTTTTTTCTATTTTTATTTTAATTTCTGATTTTATATTTAATCCATTTATTTTGTTTAATTCATATTAATTTCATTTTTAATCCAAAAAATATGGGAGTTTCACAAAAAATCTATAAATATTTTCCTTTTCCATTTTCAGAATTCAAATTATTTGTCAGATTAACTTTGATATTTTTCATTAATTAATTGTTTTTGTGCGTATTTTCAATTATTTAAAAATACTTCTGACTTTTTTAAAATCGTAAAATTTTTTGTCTAAGGTCATTTGACCTTCATTGACCTAGGGTAAATCTCTTGGCCATTTATTTGGTGTTTTGAAGAGATTTTAGGTTTTTACCAAATTAAATTGAATTTAAATGCAATTTTAATTTGATTTTTAATTGATTAATTGTGTAAAAATCATGTTGATATATTTTTATTGACTTGTGATGTTTGACTATTTATTTGGGCCTTGGGAAAATGTTGATTTGACTTTTGTTAGATTAAAATCATTGGATTTAGTGGATTCATGAAATGTATATTTCACCTCCAAAAATGAATGAATGATTTTAATTTGATAAAATTCCTCCCATGACCAATTTGTGTTTCTCCCATCTCCCCTACTTCTTCATCTTCAATCCCATTCTTTCCGATCCCTTTCATTGACCAATGGAATCTCCAAATCCTAAGGCTAATTTGTTCATCAATAACCTTGTGTTAGATGAACCAATACAAGTATGGATGAGATAGATCCACCCTTTGATCTTTTTATTTTAGTGTGTGGTATGTTTTAGGGGTTTGGTTCATTATACCAAATCCCTAATATGCATTAACACCAAAAAATTTATTGCTCAGCCTCAGATAGTTGTGACTTCTACATAAGTCGAATAACGATTGCTTAACATAGAGCTAAATTTGACCCTAAAGGCATAGCATTCTAGTAAGTGAGATTGTAAGTCTCCCATATTTCATGGTATTATATGGAAACATGGCCTTTTTTCCTTCCTTTGGAAGATGTCTTGGTTCAAAGAGCCATGCTTATGAATAGATGGTTAAGTGTTCTCCAATTGAAAAGCAAAACATCACTAACATCTAACTAACTAACATTTGACTAATTTTTTTTATTAATATTGCTTTACTTTCAAGTCATTTACTTTATGCAATTTAATTTCTAGTCATTTTCCATTCGTTGTCATTTACATATCATTTAACTTGTTTATGTTTATGCCATTTTCACTTTGCTCGTTTGAGCCTTATATTGTGTTTGTATATATTTGATTGTATATTTTGTTTGTGCTTGTGGTCTTAGGACCTTAAAATACCTAATAAACAACAAAAACCCTAAAAAAGTGTTTGTGTGGACTGTTGGGTTTGATCTGAACTTTTGGACCTAGGATTAGGCAACATTCCATATGCAAAAGGACTTGGCCAATGCCAACATTTATGAGACCAAGTTATTGTGATTTGGGTTTTCATTTGATGCAAGTTTTGGATCCACTTGAGTTCATTTGCTTCATGGTCTTGATGCAACTGTTATTTTGATCTCATGCCTAATACCTTATTCTGAGCAAAATCAAGGAGTATTTCATCTGATACATGGGAAGACAAAGAAGACTGTTAGCTATGGATTTGCTTGTTTGGATGTGGCCATCTTCATTTTATGCATTGCTCCTCAGTGATCCATCCTTGATATGTTTACTCTAACCGGTAATGGATGCCTCTCTGTCAAATTATATTATCTTCCTACCCAATAACCGGTAATAGATAATATATTTCGGGTACTCCTGTGTGTAAGATTATTCTTCCCTAGTTGTTTGGTTCAGGTATTTCAGTTTTGTTTTGATCTACCTGTTTCCCCTGCAGATTCTTCTTTATCCCCGAACGAGTCCTTCCATTGATTTATCTTCATGGAATTCCCTTGTGTCTCCAGTAGTTTTTAAGTTGTAGCCTGGCATACGCACAAATTTTTATCCCCAGAGTCTCTGTCTCCCTAGTGAATTTTCCTTATGGAATGCATTATGCTCCTGTGGGCTTTCAGTCTCTATGGATTCTTTTCCTTTGTGTCAACATTTTCCCTACAGAGATTGTTTTTAACATTCATATCATATGCATCATGAGGTCTCTTAGGGACCAAAATTTGTCTCTATTGTTGTTATTTAAGTCCATTCTACTGAGTCGATAAGAAGATTTTAACCTTCACATCCTCAGTTATAATGTCCTTAAATAGGGGCAGTTGTAAGACCCCAATTTTGACCCTAAGAGCCCTCATGTTATCTCATCATATGCATTGGCATTGGGATCACCCCTTGGCATCCTCTTTACGCCTCATTCATTTGGTTTGAATTGGGAGAGATTACATAGCACACTTTTGATTGTATCATACTTTGTTTTTCATTATTTACTAACAAAAATACCAAAAAATATGTCAATTTATAGTTTGTTACTTTTGTAGGTAGTGTGTGTGTTCACCCATGCTATATCAAGCTCATATATAGGGTATGAGACCATCAATGCTTGGAGTTCAATCAAGAAATGGTTGACATTGATTCCAGACATCATATATGGGTCCCTATGATCTTCACATATCATTTTGATCAAGAATTCATTAAGAATTTGAAGATTGTTTGCCTTCGAAACCCTGATTCATTTGGGTATCTTGTGTGACTTCCACAACATGTTTCTTCAAAATTTGATTAAGTATTTCAAGGGATACTTCATATTACGTCATCCTATGAATATAGGATCCTCCATGAGTCCCAAAAATCAAGAGAACATTAAGTTAGAAAGTTGGTTCATGGTGGTTGACCAGAGAAAGTCAATTGGTCAAAACTGGGGTTCCCTAGACCCTATCTCCTACAATTTTTGTCATATGAAAATTATTCCAAGAGCAAAGTTACTCAAAATGACATTCCAAACAAATTTCATGTGCCAAGAGGAAACATTATAGTTCACCTTGGACCATTACCATTGAACAAGTGATTTTCCTTAACTTTTAAAATGCATAACTCCTTCATGCCAAACCCAAATGAGGTCAAATTTCTGACCGAATTGAAGAGGTTTGAAAGAGCTACAACTTTTATGAATGAACTTTTTTCATTTGAAGTCAATATCAAAAGTTATTCAAGGTGGAAGAAGTGAACATTTGACTTGGTACTTAGAAAATTTTCAAACATGTTTGATTTTCCAAACTTCCACCTCAAAATTCATCATGATCCAAGTTTTAAATGAAAAAGTGTTCAACATGAAAGTTGTTCCCCTTGATCTCACCTTTCCAAAAAGTCTAAGATCATCTCATTTGGCCAAAGATTTAAGGACTTTCACATGGGTTCTTTTCAAATGATCAATTGGATGATTTTCACTTTCACAATTCAAACACAAATGCATGGCCAGATGACATGATTTCAGCATGATTCTCAAGCATTTTTGGACCTGATAGCATCACTTGATGGGCCTACCACACGCCCATCCAAGCATGCAAGGTGAATTGCTAAATTTGGAAAAAATTTGAGGTGTGTGGAAATGAATCTCATGGCCTATAAATACAACCCCTCATGCTCAGAATTGAGGACCTCATGCCCAAGCTATAAACCTACAATCCAAACCCTCACCATTAAAGGATAATCTTGAAGGTTTTCATTTGAAAATCGAGCTTCAAATCTCATTCTGTTTTGAGATTAAAACTCCAAGAGTCCAGGCCATTTTTGGATCTTAATCACTTCCTACAAGTTTCTGAAACAAAGCCAAGCACAATTGGAATCAAGATTAAGCAAGGTTGAAGCTCCCTCGAAGGTAATTTTGTAGAAATTTCATCTCTTCGATTCTCCCTCTATTCTTCACCATTCTTTGTGGTTTTTGGTTGGCTGAAGTCCTACCAATGTAAGCAAGGAGATTGAGTTGCTTTGATGTCAAATCGAAGCAACTCAGTTCATGATCCTCAAAATTCAAATCCCTGTATCTTTTTATATACTTGGAATTGGAGGAAATTGAGGCCAGATTCGAGCTCCTGAGCATTTTTTCTTTAAATCCATGTCCTTGTTTTCCATATTGGTGATGGTTGATGGTGGACAAGTCCGGTGAGGTCCACCGGAGAAGAAGACCAGAGCCTTAGCTCCGGTGGTGTGTTGTCTGTAACATCCTAATTTTCCATACCTTAAATAATATATATGATTATAATTGAGATTTTAACATCGATAATTATTACAAACTAAACATTGAAACTAGCAGTTATAATAATTAATTTATCAACTAATTACTCTTTATTTTATTATTAATATTATTATTCAATTTGAATATCATCGTTTTATTTTACAAACTAAACTTTGAAATTAGTCATTTAAATACTTAATTTTAAGTTAATTAATTATCCATATTATTTTTATTATTATTAATTTTGTTGTTTTGTTATTATATTATTTGATGTTATTTGATTTGAATATCACTATTTTACTCAACAAACTAATATTAAAAAAAAATAGTAAATAAAATAACCTTAAGTTAATAAATTTATTAAATAATTATCCTTGTTGTTATTATTATTATTATTATACTTATCATTTCATTTTATAAAAGAAATATATTTTATTTTTCTATTAATATTCAACATGATCATATGTCATGAAATAGTAGAAAATCAAACTTCCATACATTTCTCACCAACTAGTTTCACAAAGTCATATTAGAACATCTATAAAACTATTCATGCAAGACTTGTAAATATTTGATAAAGACATATTTACTAGCAAAAGTTGAAATGTTAGAAAGCATGGGCAAAAGAAGATAAATTTACATTATTTTAATATATTACAACTAGTATAAATAGGGGTCTTAAAGGAGTTTGATACGTCAAAGTTCTTCTTAAATCATTTTCATGAGTAACCGGTAAACCGTTATAATTTAATTATTTTAATTATGTTATTAATATAAAGGTTATTTTAAGATTTCGATTTAAATTTTCATTCGGACGTCGAGATATTGAACTTATAAAGTCCAAGATAAATTTTACCATTTTAAGTTGTTATAATGCCCAAGTATTATTATAAAATTAAAATGTTATTAGGATTATACTCTTGATAATTTTCTAAAACAAACAAATCGAAACGGGAGTATAGTCTAATTTATACTTGAATTTGATAACAATTTAAATATAATGGAGGTTATGATTAAATATTTTAAATAAATAAATATTTTAATTTGTAACGGGATTATGTTTATTTAACCACAAATTATATTCTAATTATTTTATAAATTTCGTACAATTCAACGGTTATCGTAAATTAGGTTCTGGGCAAACATCAGAGAAAACGCTCGTGGACTTTCAACAACGATCAACAACAAAAGGTGGGGGCAAGGTCTCGTATACGTTAGGACGGTTAGCGTAAAATAGCTTAATATATATATATATGTGTGTAGTGGTGACCCAATCCCTACTAGCGATAAATAAGTAAGCAGAGCCTATCCTCGAATAATGATTTTCCCAAATCACTAAGCGAGGTTATGCCGACCTTAATTATTTATCATAAGAATGATCTATGACAATTTGAGGTTGTATTGTGCTTACATTGTTTGATTAATTGTCTAATTATTTATTTTATTTATACTTTAATGATTGTGATTGATAGACTAAGAAAATGATCTATTAAGAAGAGAAACAACAACATTGATTAGATATTAAGTGTTAGATCCCCAATGGAATAAGGGAAGTTGGATACATTGAGTAGTTGTATTCGGTTGGGTTCTGGCTAAGGAAAAGAGTTGGTCGACCATGTCCTTTACAGTCCACCTCTCTTACCTAGGAAGTCAACCCTACATTATTCATTGTATAAATTGAACTAGTTATATAGAGATAAGGATCACACCAAGGAAAAATAGACAAGACATTTAATGGATTTGGCACTCAACCGAAGTAATTAGACAACAACTATGACCTGAAAGGTTGATACGGTATTTCCCAAATATTAACGAAATACTTATGGTTGAGAGTTGCTACAAGATGGTTGAGTGATCATATAGACCTGCATTGAGGAATGTGTAAGTCCACTGCCGTGCGGTATGGGACGTACGAGGTTGATCAGTCACCTATAATCCCGACGGGGATTATTATTTATGCATGCTAGGTAAGACGAGGGTCTTGGCCTGAATCCTCAGGGACGATCGACTTATAACACCTGGACTCCATGTGAAGTTAGGTGGCGTAGCTCTTAGTAATTGGGAGTACGTTGGTGGCATATGGTCTTGTGATATCTGATCTTGTTAAATGGGATAGGTATCCTTAACAGCGTTTAGTGGCCTGAGTCAGCATATAGTTCAGGGATGCATTAGAAGAAAGATTTATAGAGTATAGGTAAATATGGGATAAAGATACGCTTGTTCGAATAATTGTGGGTGTCATATATATATATATATATATATATATATATATATATATACATATATATATATATATATATATATATATATATATATATTACTATTTTACATCCTATTCCCACTTTTAAACTTGTAGGTAAATCTTAGCCCTGTATTCTTTTTGTCTTGCATCTTTGGATTGATCTATGACGATCAGGCGACGAGCTAGACCATTTAGGAGGGAAGGCTATGGAGTGACAGAT
Organism: Lathyrus oleraceus; assembly: GCF_024323335.1. Classification (NCBI taxonomy): domain Eukaryota; kingdom Viridiplantae; phylum Streptophyta; class Magnoliopsida; order Fabales; family Fabaceae; genus Lathyrus; species Lathyrus oleraceus. Next base: position 458,847,326 of record NC_066582.1, on the reverse strand, counting down.
TACGATAATGTCAAGGCTGAAGGTTGCTAGTGTTTTGTCAAACGCTTATCACATTGTTACTACTACGTAATATTATTACAATTGTAGCGGGGTATTCGTTACCTTTAGATTTATTGACTAAACCAAAAGTAAATCATACAATTCGAGTTGCCACCGCACTTCTATTTATCCAAAGGAAAGGATAGAAAGAGAACAAAAACCGAGAAGTTTAATCAAGTCAAAAACTAATAAAAATGTCAGAGATCTGGGTAAGGGGGTTGGTTATGAAATGGGAAGGTTTTAAGCACCCAAAACATCCTTAGTACTCTAAGGGAGCCCTTTTTACAAATGTTGTAAGGTAGGTTGGTATTTGTGAAAAATATTTGTGCAAACATGATTGGGGAGATGAGAAAAGAATATACAAGTTATTTACAATTTTGTGTTTGAATGGATAAACTCATTGCCTACGTACCATCTTAAAAAGGTAGGATCAAAACCTCGTAGTTCAGGGTAAAAATCTCAAAAGAAGTTGGTGAATTGATTGGTCAAAAGCCTTATGGTCTTTTGTTATCAAAGGGAGAAAACTCAACCTAAAACCACAAATCCACCATGTGAGGAGAGCTTCAACATGCTAGTGAGGGGTTAACCCTATAATAAGCATGGAAGACTTATAGTCCATCACTAAGGATATCGGTGAGTATTATATCAATCTCTAGGATAACTCAAACCTAATAGCTAATGTTTATGAAAAGCTTTAACACAAATGGTCATTGGAACCACAAAAAAAACAATTGAGTGAGTTGTATTTACAAAATGAAAAGTATTTACAAACTAAGGTCAAAGTTGACTTAAGATTCAATTCAAAATAAGTGTTATGAAAAGAGTTTGAAAAATCAAAGGCATAATGCGTACGTTTCTAATTTTGAAAACAATGTTAATGTTTGCACAAAAGTTTGGCTTGGCTTAGAGTGGAGAGAAGAAGAGAATGGCTAGGTCCTAAACATGCAAGGATGAGGGAAGAGAAATAAAACCACATTGGAGTTCCCTTCTTGAGATCATAAAGATGATCCAAGTTGCTCCATTCCTTTGGATTTAGGAAGCAATAAGCAAATAACTCAAGCAATCAAGCACACAATCAATCAAGCTCCTAGGAATCTTCCAATTGGCTTTGTATCTCTTATCTTGGATGTCCATGACAATGGTTCTTCTAATTGGCTCAAGTTTGGGATCCGTAGCACACAAGAACACACAAATCAAAAAGTTCCACAATGCAATAGAAAGAATGGACAAGAGTGAGTTTAGAATTAGGATCCTTTCAATTCATCTTCAAGGTTAAGCATTCTAAAGGCATGAGGCCTAGTTTCTCTATGACAATTTTAAAGCATTCAAAAGGCATGAGGCCCAGTTGCTCTTCAAACTCCATTAGCATAGGTAAGGTCCTAAATCTAAGTCCTTTCTCCATTTGCATTGGGTTCACACAACCAAAACAAAATAAACACAATAGTATATACATAATAATATGCTCAAGTGAGAAAAGGCAAATTGCATAAACATAAACATGAGCTCAAGTGAGCAAAGGGCAAAAGCAAATGAATTAATGTGCAAGAAATTAAATTGCATTAAAGTAAATTGCAAGAATTAAATGCTTGAATTAAAAGTTAGTAATTATTAGTTAGTCTTAGTGTGCCATAAGGCAATTTAGCGCTATGTTAAGCAATCGTAAGTGGACTAATGTAGTAGTCACACCTATCTAAGGCTGATCAATAAAACTATAGGCAACAAACAAAACTTAGAGACCATGACTAGTAAGCCAAGCACCTACAACTTGCCATTCCAAAAGAAAAAGAAGAATGATCTTGTATGGATTTAGGTTTTTTGCTTGACCAAGAAGCATCCTATCTCTAATGCAAAGCAATTAACTTGATCTTTGATCAAGATGAATTTGATTTGAATCAATGAAGGTTAAGCCTCTCATATGTCAAGGCTAACCACCAATGATTAACTCATTGATCAAAAAGAAAAAAGAAGAAGAAGAAGAAGAAGAAGAAATGGAATGTACATAATTGAAATTCAAATGACATAAGCAAAATACATTGACCAAATATGAAATGAATCAACATCAATCAATGGCAAACAGAAGTGAGATGAAGCTTAGAAGTCAATAAACAATAAAAATATTTTTGGTATTTTTTTGGAATTAAAATAATGCTTGAATTAAAATAAACAAATAAAGGTCAAACTTCAAATCCAATTCAAATCAACTTGGAAAAGTCCAATTGGATCATCATAAGTTCAACAAGGTCAAACAAGGTTTGACAAAAAATTTCATCAGTTTTAGAAACCAGAAACTAATTTTAAACAATTAAAAATGAAGAAGATATAACATAATTGAACTAAAATCTCAAATAAATCTCAAATAAATTAAGAAATTGATGAGAATATTCTTCATAGACTTATCATCATTCAAAGATGTTAAGAAAATATTTTTGGCATTTTTGAATATTGGAAACTATTTTAAATGAAATAAAAATAACCAGAAAAGAGAAAATTCACAAAAAAATATTAAATGGAATCATAAAAAATATTAAAAATCATTTTCAGAAACTAGAATTAAAAAGGGAAATCATGCAATTGGTCCCATATTTTTTGGATTAAAAATGAAGAAGATATGAGTTTTTGAAATAAAATGGAATTAAAGAAAATAGAATTAAAAATCAGAAATTAGAAAAATCATGGAGCGTCTGATCTTGCCTCATTTAATGACGTGGCTAATCAGGAGGTATTAAAGCGCGCGCTCATGGTGATCCAAGGTCAGCAGCGAATCATGGAGCATTTTAAAAAGTCATAACATTGCATGGCCCAGATTAGATCAGCGCAACAAATCCAATGGTCCAGAGCTCATCCACGTGGGGACGGTGGTGTACACCACCGTCTTCTCCGGCCAGACTCACCGCTCCGGCCAAGATTTGCAGGTTTTCAAAACCTCATTAAAATGCACGATCCTTATATCATTGGAAAGCTGGGGTGATGTACATCACCCCTGTGTCATTAGTTTCCACTCAAGATCACTATAGGAAGATAAATCTGAGATGGAAATTTATGGTGTTCAAATTGAACTTGCTCAATTCATGAAATTAAATGAACAGATCAATTGCCTCTAACATGAGGGCTTCAGAGGTACCAACAAACACAAGAAATGATCAATATCCAAGCAGTTTCAAATTAAAAAAGTTTGAACAACAACCTTTGAAGTGCAACTTTACAAGACACGATCTCCTCCAATTCTTTGATGCAGTGTGTTCTTGAGATGGCAAGGAAGCAAGGTCTTGAAATTGAAGCTCAATGATCAACCAATGAAGTTGAAAATTGAACTTGAAAATTGAAAGAGAAAAGAAAAATTCCTTTTAATGGAGGTTGGGTTTTTACTTCTGCAGCAATTCAGGCGCCTTGAGGTTGGTTTTGAATGAATCCAGGCATGTGTATTTATAGCAAGAGATGATACAAGCAATGGAAAAGTCGTGTGTGCATGAGCTTGGGTCCTCCATGCATGGGCCTGTACAGGCGCATGGGAGGCCCAAACTTGATTAGTTTTGCATGCTGATGATGAAACAAATGAAATTGGACGTGTACATGGCAAGGGAATGTGGTGTGCAAGCAATTTAATCATGTTATGCATAATTGAACACAAATCTTCTCCTCTTCGAAAATGCCTTTTACCAAATTGAAACATAAGCATGTGGCTAATGGTTGGAAAGGTCTTGACATGAGGAACAAATGTTATGTTGAACAAAAATCCATTTGGAGTTGGGAAAAATATTGAAAATTGATCATGAAGTTCAAGGTGCAAAACATGTGTATGAGAATTTTGTCAAAATGGACCAACTTCAAGCCCTTTTGTTTCAATGATGCAAGCCTCAAATGACAAAATCTTAAGCATTAAAGTTGTAGAGATTTTCAAGACAATCAATTTGGACTTACATTTTGCATCATTTGGATTTTGGATGAGAAAGTTATGATCACTTGAAGTTGGACTTTTTCAAGTTTCAATGGCTTTGGTCCAAAGTGACCTATAATGTTTTGTATTATCACATGTGTTTATTTTAGGATTATGAAATTTCGTCCAACATAAAAATTGAAGTAGACATCTTAAAATTTCCAATTCATTTTATCCCACCTCAAAATCATATAAAATGAAGGAGTTAGGTCCTTGGGAAGTTGACCCAAAATTAGGGTTTTAGTCAAAATGACCTATAATGTTTTAAAATGGATGATGACCTTCCAAGTTTCAACTGGATTTTTGATGAACATGAAAGTTGTTAATATGGTTCTTAATAACATTTTTTCTCTTGCGGTCATCTTCATTTAACAAACACATCAAAAGTTAGGTCTCAGTGGATTTCAAAATAGTCAGATGAATTGACTGATCAACTTCTCAAGTCCAAACTTCAAACCTTGATGAATGGATGATTGAGGACACTCACATCAGCTCAAATATGAATTAAATGATGAATTAAAGAACTTCCCTTGATTGTATTTGATCATAGGTTGAGGTTTCTTCATGAGCAAGGCACAATCAATGCACAATTGAATTAGGGTTTCCTTGGGAAGCAATCCTCAAGCCCTTTGATTTATCTTGATCCAATTGAAAATTTGAGATACTTGGGAGGCATATATCAATGAGAATAGGCCACATCAATGAGCATAGGCCTCCTAAGAGCCTTGGATTATCTGATTGCTCAAGTTTCAAAGCAACAAAGTTAGTGAAATATTTTTGTGCTTTTGGGTAAACAAAATAATAAAAGCAATAATATATAATACAAGCATGGTTAGTGGTCTCAAACCAACTCACACAAGTCCCAACCCTAGGGTTAAGGAGCCAAGATACTATGATCCTTGAGGCAAATGCAATGTGCAATGATATGATGCCATAAGGGATCTTTGAGTCAAAAGTAGGGTCTTACAGATGCCCCTATTTAAGGTCATTCTAGCCGGAAAAGTGAAGGTTAAAATCTTCGTCTCGACAAGGTAGAATCGACTTAAATAATAACAAAGAGACGAATTTTGGTCCCTAAGAGACCTCATGATGCAAATGTATGTAGGCAAAAGGTAATAGTCTGTGGGGATATATGTCCACAAAGGAAAGAGAAACCAGGAGAAACTGAGAATCCATAGGAGTAATATACTCATAAATGGGACAGAGACTCTAGGGAGTAAAGGGGAAAAATGCGTGAGCAGGTCACGACTTGAAACTTGTTGAAAGACACGAAGGGATTCCATGAAAATAAATCAATGGAAAGACTCGAGCTGACGCAAAGATGCATGTATTGGGGAATATGCCAATAGAGCAAACCTATCCAAAAAGGATACTTCAGATAAAAATCCAGACTCAGAAGGGGAAAATCCACTAAGGGACTCAAGCTGGGAACATCCACAAAGGACTCAGCTGAGGAAGAGACAAAATGAGGTATTACCGGTTACTGGGTAATGAGCTCAAAGATACATGTGATCAAAAAAACGGTATAAGGGTGAGATAACAACACGCTCGGGGAGAAAGGATATCTAAGACCGGTATAAGGGTGAGAGATATCAATCATCCAAAACATCTGAGGAAGACCTGAAAAGTCATATTTCAACTTAGGAAAATCTGACTCCACAGGGGACAAAAGTCATAATAGGGAGCAGAAGGGAAGGAACGCCAGGGATACCGGTTACTGGGGATATAATAGGTGACCAACCAGGCGTGAATTGGGGACTATTCCCAAGACACTCATCATCCGAAAGGAGGGCTGAAAAAGCAGACTCGATTACAGGATGGACATTCGATTCTATAAGGAAATACGAATCTTACTCAATTGGGGAAGAAAAAGACTTCGACTGAAGAGCGCATGAGATATATTATCTATTATCGTCAGAACGTAGATAACATACTCGCATGGAAGATTATCCACAACCGGTTTCTGGGTTAATAAAGGAAGAATCAACCAAAAAGAAAGGACATCGGGATACCAGCTACTGGGTATAAACTGATGACCATTCAAGGGAGAAATGATCATTACCCACAAAAAGGGTAAATGGAATATGACTCGATGGGGATAAATTGCTTGACCAGAGCAATCATCCAAAAGATATATCACCGGCTACCGGGAGATATACTCAAAAATGAAGGAATATCAATACCGAATATTGGATTAAGATAACCAACAAGGAGGGGATTACATCTACCGGCTACTGGGTAGAAAACCACAGAAGAGAGTAACAGTCATTGGTTAGGATGAACAAAACAAGGTTAACTCTGCACAGGGATAAAATGGGATTTACAAATACCGGTTACTGGGTAGAAAACCACATAAATAGGACTTACAACTACCGGTTACTGGGCAGAAGGCCAAAACATCCGCTGGGGGAAGAATGAACAATTACTGTTTACTGAGCAATTGATCACTTGAACCACAGGGAAGTGCAGGGGATATAATAAGAGCAATAAATCTAGGAACAAACTAGAGAGACACAATGAAATAAGACTCAAACCTATGAGGATACAACTCAGGGGAGTAATTCCATCCCAATACATGTTTTGGGACGAAACTGAAATAATAATCATCCACGAGGACATATCTCAGTGGGGAATATGGAAGAAAGGATAGAAACATTCTGCGTATGGGGTTGACTCTATATGGAGAGATCAAACACAACTATCTACTTGGGGAAATATATATCACCAAATAGCAGGAGACAACAAACAAAGATATATGGCAAAGAATGCAACATGAATATCTGAATGTTATAATTATGCATGTATATGCGTGGTTTATGTATGATTAATGCTGACAAATAGACATATCTAACATAATCAGGTCCAAGAATCAATGGAAAGGAAATCCAGTACTATGTCTCAAAAGAGAAAACCAGGCCCACAGGAGAAATCCAATCTGGCGGGGGCAACAAAATATCAGGAAACACCGATCTCCGCAGGGGATAAAGGACCAATTCTGGGGGAGCAAACAAGATCACCAGGGATCAGAGACCGCTGTTGGGAATAAGCAAGGGATCACAATCACCAAAACTGGGGATCTTGCAACAATATGCAGAGGCGAGGATAAGATCAGTCAGAGAAGAAATCTATTGGGGATATTATCAGGGAGTGATGTGGAATTATGTGGGGAACAACCACCAAATAGAAGCATATCCAACAACATTCACTTCTAATCACGGAAGGAAATATCTCTACTATGGAGAAGGAGAACTAGTCACTCTGCTGGGGAAGAAAACAACGCATCATCCTTAGAAGTTCCAACGGCAAACTAAAATCAGGCAAAGCCTTAGCTGGGGAAGCTACTCCATCACCACTAACGAGCTTAACACAAGTCAGATCCACCGTAGAAGTGACTCTACTGGGGAAGAGCCAAGGAAAGATAAGAAACTCTTCGGGGAATAACCACCCAACAAAAGTTCCAAAAACCAATCACATTTCCTCAAAATGCTGGAGAAACAAATCTCTGCCGGGGAAAAGGGAAACACTGCTCCGCTGGGGATAGGAAAATAAACATTTTCATCACCCACTCTGCTTGGAGAAAAATTATCCGAGAAGGAGGAAGAAACAACAATGAGACTCCGATCAGGCAACTCCACCAGGGAACAACTGCTGAGGACTAAACCAGGAACAACCTGTAGATGATCAGCTGGAGCTAACCTGCTGGTGATCAAATTGGGGAAGTCTAAGATGAACAACCTGTTGGTGTAAGCCCTAGAGGCCAATACTTTTGGTACTTGTATCGAATTGTTTATTAATAATAAAAGGCTTTTTCTTTATTATGTTTGTTTAATAGTGTCCCTGGAATAGATAGTCCGTTTAATGTATCAAGTGTGACTTAATCATGAGAGCACATTAAACATAAGGACATTATTCTTAAAGTATCCGTAGTTGAGCTTTATTATGAAATGGGATAACATTAAAGTATGAACACTATTATGTTTATAGACTGATGATCACATCTCATGGATCATGGATAAGGAGTTATCAAGTCTCAAACATAGGTATGAATATTAAGAGTAATATTTATACTGGATTGACCCGCTATGAGAATACTATATAGAATGTTATGCAAAGTGTCATAAGTTATTCTCATGGTGATAGTGGTGTATACCACCCTTCGACCTGAAACCACAATGGACCCTAGATGTAGAGTTGAGTGCCTTATTGCTGATCAAACATTGTTCGTAACTGGATGACCATAAAGACAGTTGATGGGTACTCCACGACGCATGCTAAGGGACATGAGTGACCTAGATGGAATTTTCCCATCCTGCGTAACAGGATAAATGTCTATGGGCCCAATATTGAACTCGACAAGGATGACACGGTCTATGCCTTGTGTTCAATATAAACATAAGGGAAAAAGGGTAATTATAAACATAATTATTATCACAGAAGGATTTTTCAGATCACATGATATTTTCGTGTCTTGGGTAGCAGTGATGTGTTGCTAGATACCGCTCACTGTTTATTATGTTAAATACGTGATTTAATATAATTACCAATGCCGCGAAAACCTATAAGGTCACACACAAAGGACGGATTGATGAGAGATAGAGTAATTAAGGAATACCGTAATGTACGGTGCCCTTAAGTGAATTATAGAACATCGTAAGGTACGGTGTACTTAAGTAGAATACAAAATATGGTAAGGTACCACGAGCTTAAGTGATTTTGACATATTATAAGATATGGGCCATATACACTTGAGTGGGCCTTTTAGCTTGCAGCCCACACAAGTGGTTCTATAAATAGAACCCTTGGGTAGAAGCATTGTCACTCTTCCAATTTCGTTTCTCTCTCTCTCTCTCTCACTCAAAGCCTTCATTCATAGAAGCTAGCACTGAGATTGAAGGAATCCGTTCGTGTGGACTGAGTAGAGGCGTTGTCATCGTTCAACGTTCGTGATCGCCACAAGACCTAACGATTCTATCACTGATCATGCCCATTCGTAAGGATCATTAAAGGAGAAAATTTTAAATTCCGCTGCGTTTTGGATCGCCATTCTCCTTCAGTGGTATCAGAGCCACTTACGAAACCATGAATCTGATAACTGTTTATTTTCTGTATTAATACAATTAAAGACAAAATGGATCAAAGAATAAACGAGTAATTAAATCGAGATCGATCAAGTTATATATATGATATAAGTAATCCTGATGCAAAATACGGTATATATGATATAATGTTCCTGTTTCATTCATTCAAACACTTAATGGTTGTTTTCCTTTGAGCGATCAATGGTCGTTTGCTTCTTGATCCGACATTAGTATGGTGAAGCAATGACGTGTTGATCAATCATACTGAATCAACAATCGAGATGTGTTTGACGGTCTGAAATTGGTGCATTAGGGTTAGTGACGGCACAAGGGTTGTGTTGTCAAAGAGTTATGCGATTAGGGTTGTGACTGCACAAGAGTTGTGCTTTCTAACAGATTTTCAAACAGTGTTAACTGATTAACGTATATGGTTAACCGGCTAACGCAAGACGGAATACTACTTTCTAACAGATTTTCAAACAGTGTTAACCGGTTAACGTATATGGTTAACCGGTTAACGAAAGACGGAATACAACTTTCTAACAGACTTTCAATAGTGTTAACCGGTTAACGAATTTGGTTAACCGGTTAACGCAAAACAGAATACAAATTATGAACAGATTTTCAACAGTGTTAACCGATTAACGCATTTGGTTAACCGGTTAACGCAACACAAAATACACCTGTTCCCGCTGACCGGGCAGCGGACCCTGGCTAACTCTGCGTAGTGTGATCGATCGTCGAAATTTAATTTGGTTTTAATTAATCAAAAGAATTAAAATTAATAATAATAATAATGTGTTTATTATTGTCTTGTGGTGATCGGTTATGGCCTTAGTTTTCCTTTATTTTGTTTTGGGTTTTAAAATACGACCTGCGTGTCGTGCCTCTCTTTTAATCTCTCAATGTAACTTCTTTTCTCATCTCACTCCCTCGTATGTAAAACGAGTTTCTTTTATGAAATGTAATGTTATGAAGAAAGAGAAGAAGTCAATATCAAAGGAGGACAACCTTGAAGATCTTGCTTGGAGAAGCTTAGATCGTTATTAGGTTAGCTTAGGTTCTCTCATTGACTTGGGAGAACAATTGCGCTAGGGGCCATAACTATTTCATTATATATGTATATTGATGCATGTTAATGTATGTTGATGCATATGAGAGACGATTTATATGATAAATAAGCCGGTGAGATCAGAATAATTGCAAATTCCCTCAAAATAAATATTAAGTTTATGCTTTCCAAGTTTTAACACTCATCAAGACTAGTATCGAATAATGTGGGTTTCGCCTATGCGAGGTGCATGTTCTATATTAGTAAGGTGCGATGGGATAATTGTAATATCCAGTTGTTAAAACAATGGGTCAAACTTGACTAAACCAATTATAATAAGATTATATATGTTTAGAAGCAAGGGTTGGAAATTATCCATGTGATGGATTGGAATAAGGAGTTATTCACCCAACTAAAATATTCGAGAGTTGTATTAGATACAATTGGAAGGAGTTCCTACCTAAATAACCTAGTTTTTTGTAATCCACCTACGTGGACTTAAAACGAAGTGAAATATGGATCTCGACCCACTAGAAAATCTTCCAACGGGATTTTCCGAATCAAATGATGAGGGTCATTTGTTTTGAGTAAAATAGTGGGAGCATATTTAATTAAAGGCCTAATTAAATATGTTATTGATACTTATATTTTCATTAACTCTTATGTAGATTACCATGACAACAAACACCTCTAACAACATCTTGCGATCAATCCTTGACAAAGAAAAATTGTCTGGGACAAATTTTCTGGATTGACACCGAAACCTAAGGATTGTCCTCAAACATTATAAAAAGCTGTAATACTTGGAGAAACCTGTTCCTGAAGAGGAACCTCCTAGTTCTGCACCTAAAGCAGAAAGAGATGCTTATAAGAAGCATGTCGATGATGCCAATGAAATTGCTTGTCTCATGCTAGCTACCATGAACTCAGAATTGCAAAAGCAACATGAGAACATGGCAGCGTTCGATATGATCGAACACCTGAAGATGCTCTATCAAGAGCAAGCAAGGCATGAGAGGTTTGAAGTTTCAAAAGCCCTTTTTCAAGGCAAGTTAGCTAAGGGAGCCCCTGTAGGTCCCCATGTGCTCAAGATGATTGGGTATGTGGAAATCTTGAGAGATTGGATTTTCCCCTCGGAAAGGAACTTGCGCCTTATTTGATCTTGCAATCGTTGCCAGATAGATTTAGTCAATTTGTCCTAAATTTCAATATGAATGATATGGAGAAATCTCTTCCTGAACTGCTAGCCATGTTAAGAACTGCTGAGCAGAATCTGAAGTTAAAAGGGAAGTGCATTCTGATGATTGGAAATGGAAAGAGACAGAACAAAAGGCCCACCAAGCAGGGCGATAAAGGGAAAGGCAAGGAAGTTGCCAAACCCAAACCCATCGTTTCTGCTTTAAAGCCTAGTGGAGGCATAGCAAAAGAAGGCACCTGCTTCCATTGCGATAAGACCGGACACTGGAAGAGAAACTGCCCAAAGTAACTGGAAGATAATAAGAAAGGAGTAGAGACTTCAACTTCAGGTATTTTTGTTATTGAAATTAATTTATCTACTTCTACATCATGGGTATTAAATACTGGATGCGGTTCTCACATTTGTACCAATGTGCAGGGACTAAAAAGGAGTAGAGATTTGGCAAAAGGTGAAGTCGACCTACGAGTTGGCAATGGAGCAAAGGTTGCTGCTTTAGCCGTAGGAACTTATGTATTGACTTTACCTAGTGGTTTAATAATTCAGTTAGAGATCTGTTATTATGTACCTGCAATTAGCAGGAATATTATTTCCGTTTCTTGTTTGGACAAGTTTGGTTTTTCGTTTATAATAAGGAACACTTGTTGCTCAATTTATTTGAATGATATATTCTATGCTACTACACAAATGAACAATGGACTATATGTCCTTGATCTTGAAATGCCTATTTATAACATTAATACTAAAAGGATGAAACTTAATGAGTTAAATCCAACTTACCTTTAGCATTGTCGATTAGGCCACATAAATGAGAAACGCATTTCAAAACTCCATAAAGATGGACTCCTGGACTCCTTTGATTATGAATCATATGAGACATGCAGATCTTGTTTAATTGGAAAGATGACAAAGTCTCCATTCACAGGAAAAGGTGAAAGAGCTAATGATCTTTTGGCCCTCATACATACTGATGTATGTGGACCACTGAACATACCAGCCAGAGGAGGTTTTTAGTACCTCATCACATTTTCTGATGATTTTAGTAGATATGGTTAAATGTATTTAATGAAACACAAATCAGAGTCCTTTGAAAATTTCAAGGAATTCAAGAATGAAGTACAAAACCAACTAGGTAAGAATATTAAAACTCTTCGATCAGATCGAGGTGGTGAGTATTTAAGCCTAGAGTTTGATGACCATCTGAAAGAGTGTGGGATCCTATCCCAACTTGCTCCTCCTGGAACACCCCAATGGAATGGTGTATCTGAGAGAAGAAATCGAACCTTGTTAGACATGGTCCGATCCATGATGAGTCACGCCGATCCTCCAAACTCCTTTTGGGGACATGCACTATTGACAACAGCTTACACATTTAACCGTGTTCCATCCAAAAAGGTTGAGAAGACACCATATGAGATATGGAGTGGTAAGAAACCACATATGTCTTACATGAAGATTTGGGGTTGCGAAGTTTATGTGAAATGACAAATTTCAACTAAGCTTGAGCCCAAATCTGACAAATGCTTATTTGTCGGGTATCCTAAAGAAACAAAAGGGTATTACTTCTACAATCCTTCAGAGGGCAAAGTGTTTTCCTAGAAAAGGATTTTATTTCCAAAGGAATCAGTGGGAGGAAAGTAGAGCTTGAAGAAACTCAAGAATCACAAAGCATCGATACACCTATGGAGGAATTAGAGCAGGAAACACAAGTAGTTATGGAAGAGCAACCTGCTCAAGTAGCACAAGACCAGCGTAGGTCAAGCAGGATACGTCACATACCTGAGAGATATGGATATCTCATAACTGATTAAGGTGATGTATTACTCATGGATCAAGATGAGCCTGTGACCTACCAAGAGGCCATAACTGGTCCCGAGTTTGAGAAGTGGCTAGAAGCCATGAAATCTGAAATGGATTCCATGTACACAAACCAAGTTTGGACCTTGGTAGAGCCTCCTGTAGGAGTTAACCCTATAGGATGCAAGTGGGTCTAATATGGATGGTAAGGTACATACCTATAAGGCAAGACTGGTTGCAACATGATATAAACAAATTCATGGGGTTGACTATGATGAAACCTTTTCACTAGTTGCAATACTCAAATCTGTTCGGATTTTACTTGCTATCGCTGCATATCATGATTATGAAATATGGCAGATGGATGTCAAAACTGCTTTCCTTAATGGGAATCTTCTTGAGGATTTGTACATGACACAACCTGAAGGATTTGACATACCAGAAGAAGCCCAAAAGATATGTAAGTTACAAAGGTCAATCTATGGATTGAAGAAAGCTTCCAGAAGCTGGAATCTTCGTTTTGATGAAACAGTAAAACAATATGGATTCATCAAGAACGAAGATGAGCCTTGTGTCTACAAGAAGGTTAGTGGGAGCATGATCGTGTTCCTGGTATTATATGTAAATGACATATTACTCATTGGAACCGATGTCCCTACCCTGCAACAAGTAAAGTCTTGGTTGGGGAAATGCTTTTCTATGAAGGACCTAGGTGAAGCAGCCTATATATTAGGAATCAGAATCTATAGAGATAAATCACAAAAATGCTTGGCCTAAGTCAGAGTACATACATAGACAAAGTGCTGAGACGCTTTAATATGCATGATTCCAATGGTTATGTGGTTTTTGCTCAAAATGGTGGCACTGTGAGCTGGAAAAGTTCAAAGCAAGATACAGTTGCTGATTCTACAATCAAGGCCGAGTATATTGCTGCCTCAAGTGCAACAAAGGAAGTTGTTTGGTTCAAAAAGTTCATTAGTGAACTTGACATAGTTCCTAGCATTGTGGATCCCATTGGTCTCTATTGTGATAACAATGGTCCTATCGCACAAGCTAAGAAGCCTAGATCTCACCAACGATCCAAACACATACTTAGGCGTTATCACCTCATTCGAGAGATAATAGATAGAGGAGATGTGAAAATATGTAGAGTACCTACACTTGAGAATATTGCTGACCCACTAACAAAGCTTCTTGCGCAGCAGAAGCATGATGGCCATACTAGATCTATGGGCATTAGGAGTATGCCTGATTGGCTCTAGTGCAAGTGGGAGATTGGTGGTGTAAGCCCTAGAGGCCAATACTTTTGGAACTTGTATCGAATTGTTTATTAATAATAAAAGGCTTTTTCTTTATTATGTTTGTTTAATAAAGTCTCTGGAATAGATAGTCCGTTTAATGTATCAAGTGTGACTTAATCATGAGAGCACAATAAACATAAGGAAACTATTCTTAAAGTATCCGTAGTCGAGTTTTATTGTGAAACGGGATAACATTAAAGTATGAAGACTATTATGTTTATAGACTGATGATCACATCTCATGGATCATGGATAAGGAGTTATCAAGTCTCAAACATAGGTATGAATATTAAGAGTATTATTTATACTGAATTGACCCGCTATGAGAATACTATATAGAATGTTATGCAAAGTGTCATAAGTTATTCTCATGGTGATAGTGGTGTATACCACCCTTCGACCTGAAACCACTATGGACCCTAGATGTAGAGTCGAGTGCCTTATTGCTGATCAAACGTTGTCCGTAACTGGATGACCAAAAAGACAGTTGATGGGTACTCCACGACGCATGCTAAGGGACATGAATGACCTAGATGGAATTTGTCCATCCTGCGTAACAGGATAAATGTCTATAGGCCCAATATTGAACTGGACAAGGATGACACGGTCTATGCCTTGTGTTCAATATAGACATAAGGGAAAAAGGGTAATTATACACATAATTATTATCACAGAAGGATTTGTCAGATCCCATGACATTTTCGTGTCTTGGGTAGCAGTGATGTGTTGCTAGATACCGCTCACTGTTTATTATGTTAAATACGTGATTTAATATAATTACCAATGCCGCGAAAACCTATAGGGTCACACACAAAGGACGGATTGATGAGAGATAGAGTAATTAAGGAATACCGTAATGTACGATGCCCTTAACTGAATTATAGAACATCGTAAGGTACGGTGTACTTAAGTAGAATACGAAATATGGTAAGGTACCACGAGATTACGTGATTTTGGCATATTATAAGATATGGGCCATATACACTTGAGTGGGCCTTTTAGCTTGCAGCCCACACAAGTGGTTCTATAAATAGAACCCTTGGGTAGAAGCATTGTCACTCTTGCAAATTCGTTCCTCTCTCTCTCTCACTCAAAGCCTTCATTCATAGCAGCTAGCACTGAGATTGAAGGAATCCGTTCGTGTGGACTGAGTAGAGGTGTTGTCATCGTTCAACGTTCGTGATCGCCACAAGAGCTAACAATTCTATCACTGATCATGCCCATTCGTAAGGATCATTAAAGGAGAAATTTTTAAATTCCGCTGCGTTTTGGATCGCCATTCTCCTTCACAACCCTGCTGAGGATGAACAAAAGGAAAACCAGCTGGAGATCAATGTATGCGAATCCATAGGGGATAAGCTACAAACCAACTGCTCATGAAGGGAGTTCCTGCTCACTCTGCGGGGGATTTCCAATTTGAATGAGGGAAATACCAACTTCCTCGAAAAGATAGCATCCAATTTATCAATCTATAGTGGATTTTAGGTCAATCCACACAAGGGATGACAACCATATAATTGATAACACAAATGCTAGATCCAGCCTCACTAGGGAGCTAGAAAATTAGGACCAAACTCCAGACTCCTAGGGGATCTGGGTGGTGTATCACCTTCTCTGTGCTCACTGAGGAGACAATCCTGAAAATGATGAAGAGGATAACCGATATGTTAGGAATATGAACAAATGTCTTACCCTTTTGGAGATCATACTATCCTTGGGGGAGCACTGAAGATGTCCCAATTATCCTTTTCAGTCTTTTGTGAATGTTCACTTTGTTTAAAAACAGTTTATAAAAAAATTATTTGTTTAAAACAATGATATTTATCAATTAAAACATGCAAACATTTGTTAAACAAAAGCAAATAAGAGTGCAAAGAATTGGATAAAGGCTCAAATTTATTTGATGGAATGGTAGTCCGCAAATGGCAAGACTCCATGGATCTTTACAATTTTGAAATTGGTGATATATATTGGAAAAAGGCTACAATGAACATAATGACCATTTCTCCACCAACTCTGATCTAATGTATTTGAAGCTTCAGTTGACGATGACTGAGCGAAATTCTTTGACAGAAGACGGTTGTAGAGCGAAGTCTTATCAGAATGCAGTTACTTGCCAAATCCCTAATTTTTGCTTAGATTTCCCCAGGGTGAGGTACTCAATCTAGCGGGATATATATTCATTTTTTCATGTCTCTAACTTTTTCCTGGATCGCCCTTTCGGGTTTTTAATCCACCGAGACGCTCATTTTTGCCTAAGTCGCCCTTTCGGGTTTTCAACTTAGCGAGCTATTCTGTTTTTATTTTAGGCGAAGTATTTCTTGACTGCATCTGAATTCACAGGACAAGTGAAATCCTCCCCATCCATTGTTGTAAGTATCAAAGCACCGCCTGAAAAGGCTCTCTTAACAACATATGGACCTTAATAGTTTGGAGTCCACTTGCCCCTGGAATCGGGCGCGTGAAAAGACTTTCTTGAGCACAAAGTCACCTTCTCGGAACACACGAGGCTTGACCTTCTTATCAAAGGCTTTCTTCATCCTTTGCTAATATAACTGACCTTGGCACATGGCAGTCAACCTCTTCTCTTCTATCAAATTTAGTTGGTCATAACGACTCTGAACCCATTCAGCATCAGTCAACTTGGCTTCCATCAAGACTCTCATTGATGGGATCTCAACCTCCACGGGGAGCACAGCCTCCATGCCATATACAAGAGAGAAAGGGGTTGCCCCTGTTGAAGTGCGGACAGACATACGATAGCCATGCAATGCAAATGGCAGCATCTCATGCCAATCTTTGTATGTAACAACCATCTTCTGGATAATCTTCTTGATGTTCTTGTTAGAAGCTTCAACAACCTCATCCATCTTGGGTCTATAAGGAGAAGAGTTATGATGTGCAATCTTGAACTCGCTACACAGCTCTTTCATCGTCTTGTTGTTCAAGTTAGATCCATTATCAGTAATGATCTTGTATGGTACACCATAATGACATATGAGTTGATTCTTGATAAACTTTACAACCACCTACCTGGTCAAGTTCGCATATGACGCCGCTTCAACCCATTTGGTGAAGTAATCAATTGCTACGAGATTAAAACGATGACCGTTCGATGCCTTTGGCTCTATCATGCTAATCATGTCAATTCCCCACATAGAGAAAGATCATGGTGATGAAATCACATTCACAAATGTCGGGGAAATATAAATCTTATCCGCATAAATCTGACATTTATGGCATTTCTTCACATACTTGCAGCAGTCAGACTCCATTGTCAGCCAATAGTAGCCTGCTCTAAACATCTTCTTAGCCATGGCATGTCCATTGAAATGAGTAGCAAATGAACCCTCATGGACTTCAGTCATCAACAAGTCTGTTTCGTGTCTATCCACGCATCTGAGCATAACCATGTCAAAATCCCTCTTATAAATCACATCGCCATTGAGGTAGAAACTGCCAGATAATCTTCTCAAAGTCTTCATATCTTTAACAGATGCCCCAGGCGGGTAAATCTGACTCTGAAGGAAACGTTTAATGTCACAATACCATGGCTTATCATCTTTCACTTCTTTAACTACAAATACATGAGCTGGTCTATCCAAGCGCATCATAGTGATATAGGGGACTTCATTCCAATATTTCACCATAATCATCGAAGTAAGCGTAGCAAGAGCATCTGCCATCCGATTCTCATCTCGAGGAATATGATGGAAGTTAACCTCACTAAAGAATGTTGAAATCCTCCTCGCATAATCTCTGTATGGGATGAGGCCAAGCTGATTCGTCTCCCATTCACCCTTAATATGATTAACAACAAGGGCCGAATCACCATAAATATCAAGATGCCTGATCCTAAGATCAATACACACTTCCAAACCCATATTACAGGCCTCATACTCTGCCATATTATTCGTGCATTTGAAAGTTATCCTTGCTGTAAAAGGAAAATGTGTGCCCTGAGGAGTGATAATTACTGCCCCAATAGTGAAATATTTTTGTGCTTTTGGGTAAACAAAATAATAAAAGCAATAATATATAATACAAGCATGGTTAGTGGTCTCAAACCAACTCACACAAGTCCCAACCCTAGGGTTAAGGAGCCAAGATACTATGATCCTTGAGGCAAATGCAATGTGCAATGATATGATGCCATAAGGGATCTTTGAGTCAAAAGTAGGGTCTTACAGATGCCCCTATTTAAGGTCATTCTAGCCGGAAAAGTGAAGGTTAAAATCTTCGTCTCGACAAGGTAGAATCGACTTAAATAATAACAAAGAGACGAATTTTGGTCCCTAAGAGACCTCATGATGCAAATGTATGTAGGCAAAAGGTAATAGTCTGTGGGGATATATGTCCACAAAGGAAAGAGAAACCAGGAGAAACTGAGAATCCATAGGAGTAATATACTCATAAATGGGACAGAGACTCTAGGGAGTAAAGGGGAAAAATGCGTGAGCAGGTCACGACTTGAAACTTGTTGAAAGACACGAAGGGATTCCATGAAAATAAATCAATGGAAAGACTCGAGCTGACGCAAAGATGCATGTATTGGGGAATATGCCAATAGAGCAAACCTATCCAAAAAGGATACTTCAGATAAAAATCCAGACTCAGAAGGGGAAAATCCACTAAGGGACTCAGGCTGGGAACATCCACAAAGGACTCAGCTGAGGAAGAGACAAAATGAGGTATTACCGGTTACTGGGTAATGAGCTCAAAGATACATGTGATCAAAAAAACGGTATAAGGGTGAGATAACAACACGCTCGGGGAGAAAGGATATCTAAGACCGGTATAAGGGTGAGAGATATCAATCATCCAAAACATCTGAGGAAGACCTGAAAAGTCATATTTCAACTTAGGAAAATCTGACTCCACAGGGGACAAAAGTCATAATAGGGAGCAGAAGGGAAGGAACGCCAGGGATACCGGTTACTGGGGATATAATAGGTGACCAACCAGGCGTGAATTGGGGACTATTCCCAAGACACTCATCATCCGAAAGGAGGGCTGAAAAAGCAGACTCGATTACAGGATGGACATTCGATTCTATAAGGAAATACGAATCTTACTCAATTGGGGAAGAAAAAGACTTCGACTGAAGAGCGCATGAGATATATTATCTATTATCGTCAGAACGTAGATAACATACTCGCATGGAAGATTATCCACAACCGGTTTCTGGGTTAATAAAGGAAGAATCAACCAAAAAGAAAGGACATCGGGATACCAGCTACTGGGTATAAACTGATGACCATTCAAGGGAGAAATGATCATTACCCACAAAAGGGTAAATGGAATATGACTCGATGGGGATAAATTGCTTGACCAGAGCAATCATCCAAAAGATATATCACCGGCTACCGGGAGATATACTCAAAAATGAAGGAATATCAATACCGAATATTGGATTAAGATAACCAACAAGGAGGGGATTACATCTACCGGCTACTGGGTAGAAAACCACAGAAGAGAGTAACAGTCATTGGTTAGGATGAACAAAACAAGGTTAACTCTGCACAGGGATAAAATGGGATTTACAAATACCGGTTACTGGGTAGAAAACCACATAAATAGGACTTACAACTACCGGTTACTGGGCAGAAGGCCAAAACATCCGCTGGGGGAAGAATGAACAATTACTGTTTACTGAGCAATTGATCACTTGAACCACAGGGAAGTGCAGGGGATATAATAAGAGCAATAAATCTAGGAACAAACTAGAGAGACACAATGAAATAAGACTCAAACCTATGAGGATACAACTCAGGGGAGTAATTCCATCCCAATACATGTTTTGGGACGAAACTGAAATAATAATCATCCACGAGGACATATCTCAGTGGGGAATATGGAAGAAAGGATAGAAACATTCTGCGTATGGGGTTGACTCTATATGGAGAGATCAAACACAACTATCTACTTGGGGAAATATATATCACCAAATAGCAGGAGACAACAAACAAAGATATATGGCAAAGAATGCAACATGAATATCTGAATGTTATAATTATGCATGTATATGCGTGGTTTATGTATGATTAATGCTGACAAATAGACATATCTAACATAATCAGGTCCAAGAATCAATGGAAAGGAAATCCAGTACTATGTCTCAAAAGAGAAAACCAGGCCCACAGGAGAAATCCAATCTGGCGGGGGCAACAAAATATCAGGAAACACCGATCTCCGCAGGGGATAAAGGACCAATTCTGGGGGAGCAAACAAGATCACCAGGGATCAGAGACCGCTGTTGGGAATAAGCAAGGGATCACAATCACCAAAACTGGGGATCTTGCAACAATATGCAGAGGCGAGGATAAGATCAGTCAGAGAAGAAATCTATTGGGGATATTATCAGGGAGTGATGTGGAATTATGTGGGGAACAACCACCAAATAGAAGCATATCCAACAACATTCACTTCTAATCACGGAAGGAAATATCTCTACTATGGAGAAGGAGAACTAGTCACTCTGCTGGGGAAGAAAACAACGCATCATCCTTAGAAGTTCCAACGGCAAACTAAAATCAGGCAAAGCCTTAGCTGGGGAAGCTACTCCATCACCACTAACGAGCTTAACACAAGTCAGATCCACCGTAGAAGTGACTCTACTGGGGAAGAGCCAAGGAAAGATAAGAAACTCTTCGGGGAATAACCACCCAACAAAAGTTCCAAAAACCAATCACATTTCCTCAAAATGCTGGAGAAACAAATCTCTGCCGGGGAAAAGGGAAACACTGCTCCGCTGGGATAGGAAAATAAACATTTTCATCACCCACTCTGCTTGGAGAAAAATTATCCGAGAAGGAGGAAGAAACAACAATGAGACTCCGATCAGGCAACTCCACCAGGGAACAACTGCTGAGGACTAAACCAGGAACAACCTGTAGATGATCAGCTGGAGCTAACCTGCTGGTGATCAAATTGGGGAAGTCTAAGATGAACAACCTGTTGGTGTAAGCCCTAGAGGCCAATACTTTTGGTACTTGTATCGAATTGTTTATTAATAATAAAAGGCTTTTTCTTTATTATGTTTGTTTAATAGTGTCCCTGGAATAGATAGTCCGTTTAATGTATCAAGTGTGACTTAATCATGAGAGCACATTAAACATAAGGACATTATTCTTAAAGTATCCGTAGTTGAGCTTTATTATGAAATGGGATAACATTAAAGTATGAACACTATTATGTTTATAGACTGATGATCACATCTCATGGATCATGGATAAGGAGTTATCAAGTCTCAAACATAGGTATGAATATTAAGAGTAATATTTATACTGGATTGACCCGCTATGAGAATACTATATAGAATGTTATGCAAAGTGTCATAAGTTATTCTCATGGTGATAGTGGTGTATACCACCCTTCGACCTGAAACCACAATGGACCCTAGATGTAGAGTTGAGTGCCTTATTGCTGATCAAACATTGTTCGTAACTGGATGACCATAAAGACAGTTGATGGGTACTCCACGACGCATGCTAAGGGACATGAGTGACCTAGATGGAATTTTCCCATCCTGCGTAACAGGATAAATGTCTATGGGCCCAATATTGAACTCGACAAGGATGACACGGTCTATGCCTTGTGTTCAATATAAACATAAGGGAAAAAGGGTAATTATAAACATAATTATTATCACAGAAGGATTTTTCAGATCACATGATATTTTCGTGTCTTGGGTAGCAGTGATGTGTTGCTAGATACCGCTCACTGTTTATTATGTTAAATACGTGATTTAATATAATTACCAATGCCGCGAAAACCTATAAGGTCACACACAAAGGACGGATTGATGAGAGATAGAGTAATTAAGGAATACCGTAATGTACGGTGCCCTTAAGTGAATTATAGAACATCGTAAGGTACGGTGTACTTAAGTAGAATACAAAATATGGTAAGGTACCACGAGCTTAAGTGATTTTGACATATTATAAGATATGGGCCATATACACTTGAGTGGGCCTTTTAGCTTGCAGCCCACACAAGTGGTTCTATAAATAGAACCCTTGGGTAGAAGCATTGTCACTCTTCCAATTTCGTTTCTCTCTCTCTCTCTCTCACTCAAAGCCTTCATTCATAGAAGCTAGCCCTGAGATTGAAGGAATCCGTTCGTGTGGACTGAGTAGAGGCGTTGTCATCGTTCAACGTTCGTGATCGCCACAAGACCTAACGATTCTATCACTGATCATGCCCATTCGTAAGGATCATTAAAGGAGAAAATTTTAAATTCCGCTGCGTTTTGGATCGCCATTCTCCTTCAGTGGTATCAGAGCCACTTACGAAACCATGAATCTGATAACTGTTTATTTTCTGTATTAATACAATTAAAGACAAAATGGATCAAAGAATAAACGAGTAATTAAATCGAGATCGATCAAGTTATATATATGATATAAGTAATCCTGATGCAAAATACGGTATATATGATATAATGTTCCTGTTTCATTCATTCAAACACTTAATGGTTGTTTTCCTTTGAGCGATCAATGGTCGTTTGCTTCTTGATCCGACATTAGTATGGTGAAGTAATGACGTGTTGATCAATCATACTGAATCAACAATCGAGATGTGTTTGACGGTCTGAAATTGGTGCATTAGGGTTAGTGACGGCACAAGGGTTGTGTTGTCAAAGAGTTATGCGATTAGGGTTGTGACTGCACAAGAGTTGTGCTTTCTAACAGATTTTCAAACAGTGTTAACTGATTAACGTATATGGTTAACCGGCTAACGCAAGACGGAATACTACTTTCTAACAGATTTTCAAACAGTGTTAACCGGTTAACGTATATGGTTAACCGGTTAACGAAAGACGGAATACAACTTTCTAACAGACTTTCAATAGTGTTAACGTGTTAACAACAATGGGTCAAACTTGACTAAACCAATTATAATAAGATTATATATGTTTAGAAGCAAGGGTTGGAAATTATCCATGTGATGGATTGGAATAAGGAGTTATTCACCCAACTAAAATATTCGAGAGTTGTATTAGATACAATTGGAAGGAGTTCCTACCTAAATAACCTAGTTTTTGTAATCCACCTACGTGGACTTAAAACGAAGTGAAATATGGATCTCGACCCACTAGAAAATCTTCCAACGGGATTTTCCGAATCAAATGATGAGGGTCATTTGTTTTGAGTAAAATAGTGGGAGCATATTTAATTAAAGGCCTAATTAAATATGTTATTGATACTTATATTTTCATTAACTCTTATGTAGATTACCATGACAACAAACACCTCTAACAACATCTTGCGATCAATCCTTGACAAAGAAAAATTGTCTGGGACAAATTTTCTGGATTGACACCGAAACCTAAGGATTGTCCTCAAACATTATAAAAAGCTGTAATACTTGGAGAAACCTGTTCCTGAAGAGGAACCTCCTAGTTCTGCACCTAAAGCAGAAAGAGATGCTTATAAGAAGCATGTCGATGATGCCAATGAAATTGCTTGTCTCATGCTAGCTACCATGAACTCAGAATTGCAAAAGCAACATGAGAACATGGCAGCGTTCGATATGATCGAACACCTGAAGATGCTCTATCAAGAGCAAGCAAGGCATGAGAGGTTTGAAGTTTCAAAAGCCCTTTTTCAAGGCAAGTTAGCTAAGGGAGCCCCTGTAGGTCCCCATGTGCTCAAGATGATTGGGTATGTGGAAATCTTGAGAGATTGGATTTTCCCCTCGGAAAGGAACTTGCGCCTTATTTGATCTTGCAATCGTTGCCAGATAGATTTAGTCAATTTGTCCTAAATTTCAATATGAATGATATGGAGAAATCTCTTCCTGAACTGCTAGCCATGTTAAGAACTGCTGAGCAGAATCTGAAGTTAAAAGGGAAGTGCATTCTGATGATTGGAAATGGAAAGAGACAGAACAAAAGGCCCACCAAGCAGGGCGATAAAGGGAAAGGCAAGGAAGTTGCCAAACCCAAACCCATCGTTTCTGCTTTAAAGCCTAGTGGAGGCATAGCAAAAGAAGGCACCTGCTTCCATTGCGATAAGACCGGACACTGGAAGAGAAACTGCCCAAAGTAACTGGAAGATAATAAGAAAGGAGTAGAGACTTCAACTTCAGGTATTTTTGTTATTGAAATTAATTTATCTACTTCTACATCATGGGTATTAAATACTGGATGCGGTTCTCACATTTGTACCAATGTGCAGGGACTAAAAAGGAGTAGAGATTTGGCAAAAGGTGAAGTCGACCTACGAGTTGGCAATGGAGCAAAGGTTGCTGCTTTAGCCGTAGGAACTTATGTATTGACTTTACCTAGTGGTTTAATAATTCAGTTAGAGATC
This sequence comes from Lathyrus oleraceus, assembly GCF_024323335.1. Classification (NCBI taxonomy): domain Eukaryota; kingdom Viridiplantae; phylum Streptophyta; class Magnoliopsida; order Fabales; family Fabaceae; genus Lathyrus; species Lathyrus oleraceus. Next base: position 458,822,616 of record NC_066582.1, on the reverse strand, counting down.
TGTTATTATGTACCTGCAATTAGCAGGAATATTATTTCCGTTTCTTGTTTGGACAAGTTTGGTTTTTCGTTTATAATAAGGAACACTTGTTGCTCAATTTATTTGAATGATATATTCTATGCTACTACACAAATGAACAATGGACTATATGTCCTTGATCTTGAAATGCCTATTTATAACATTAATACTAAAAGGATGAAACTTAATGAGTTAAATCCAACTTACCTTTAGCATTGTCGATTAGGCCACATAAATGAGAAACGCATTTCAAAACTCCATAAAGATGGACTCCTGGACTCCTTTGATTATGAATCATATGAGACATGCAGATCTTGTTTAATTGGAAAGATGACAAAGTCTCCATTCACAGGAAAAGGTGAAAGAGCTAATGATCTTTTGGCCCTCATACATACTGATGTATGTGGACCACTGAACATACCAGCCAGAGGAGGTTTTTAGTACCTCATCACATTTTCTGATGATTTTAGTAGATATGGTTAAATGTATTTAATGAAACACAAATCAGAGTCCTTTGAAAATTTCAAGGAATTCAAGAATGAAGTACAAAACCAACTAGGTAAGAATATTAAAACTCTTCGATCAGATCGAGGTGGTGAGTATTTAAGCCTAGAGTTTGATGACCATCTGAAAGAGTGTGGGATCCTATCCCAACTTGCTCCTCCTGGAACACCCCAATGGAATGGTGTATCTGAGAGAAGAAATCGAACCTTGTTAGACATGGTCCGATCCATGATGAGTCACGCCGATCCTCCAAACTCCTTTTGGGGACATGCACTATTGACAACAGCTTACACATTTAACCGTGTTCCATCCAAAAAGGTTGAGAAGACACCATATGAGATATGGAGTGGTAAGAAACCACATATGTCTTACATGAAGATTTGGGGTTGCGAAGTTTATGTGAAATGACAAATTTCAACTAAGCTTGAGCCCAAATCTGACAAATGCTTATTTGTCGGGTATCCTAAAGAAACAAAAGGGTATTACTTCTACAATCCTTCAGAGGGCAAAGTGTTTTCCTAGAAAAGGATTTTATTTCCAAAGGAATCAGTGGGAGGAAAGTAGAGCTTGAAGAAACTCAAGAATCACAAAGCATCGATACACCTATGGAGGAATTAGAGCAGGAAACACAAGTAGTTATGGAAGAGCAACCTGCTCAAGTAGCACAAGACCAGCGTAGGTCAAGCAGGATACGTCACATACCTGAGAGATATGGATATCTCATAACTGATTAAGGTGATGTATTACTCATGGATCAAGATGAGCCTGTGACCTACCAAGAGGCCATAACTGGTCCCGAGTTTGAGAAGTGGCTAGAAGCCATGAAATCTGAAATGGATTCCATGTACACAAACCAAGTTTGGACCTTGGTAGAGCCTCCTGTAGGAGTTAACCCTATAGGATGCAAGTGGGTCTAATATGGATGGTAAGGTACATACCTATAAGGCAAGACTGGTTGCAACATGATATAAACAAATTCATGGGGTTGACTATGATGAAACCTTTTCACTAGTTGCAATACTCAAATCTGTTCGGATTTTACTTGCTATCGCTGCATATCATGATTATGAAATATGGCAGATGGATGTCAAAACTGCTTTCCTTAATGGGAATCTTCTTGAGGATTTGTACATGACACAACCTGAAGGATTTGACATACCAGAAGAAGCCCAAAAGATATGTAAGTTACAAAGGTCAATCTATGGATTGAAGAAAGCTTCCAGAAGCTGGAATCTTCGTTTTGATGAAACAGTAAAACAATATGGATTCATCAAGAACGAAGATGAGCCTTGTGTCTACAAGAAGGTTAGTGGGAGCATGATCGTGTTCCTGGTATTATATGTAAATGACATATTACTCATTGGAACCGATGTCCCTACCCTGCAACAAGTAAAGTCTTGGTTGGGGAAATGCTTTTCTATGAAGGACCTAGGTGAAGCAGCCTATATATTAGGAATCAGAATCTATAGAGATAAATCACAAAAATGCTTGGCCTAAGTCAGAGTACATACATAGACAAAGTGCTGAGACGCTTTAATATGCATGATTCCAATGGTTATGTGGTTTTTGCTCAAAATGGTGGCACTGTGAGCTGGAAAAGTTCAAAGCAAGATACAGTTGCTGATTCTACAATCAAGGCCGAGTATATTGCTGCCTCAAGTGCAACAAAGGAAGTTGTTTGGTTCAAAAAGTTCATTAGTGAACTTGACATAGTTCCTAGCATTGTGGATCCCATTGGTCTCTATTGTGATAACAATGGTCCTATCGCACAAGCTAAGAAGCCTAGATCTCACCAACGATCCAAACACATACTTAGGCGTTATCACCTCATTCGAGAGATAATAGATAGAGGAGATGTGAAAATATGTAGAGTACCTACACTTGAGAATATTGCTGACCCACTAACAAAGCTTCTTGCGCAGCAGAAGCATGATGGCCATACTAGATCTATGGGCATTAGGAGTATGCCTGATTGGCTCTAGTGCAAGTGGGAGATTGTTGGTGTAAGCCCTAGAGGCCAATACTTTTGGAACTTGTATCGAATTGTTTATTAATAATAAAAGGCTTTTTCTTTATTATGTTTGTTTAATAAAGTCTCTGGAATAGATAGTCCGTTTAATGTATCAAGTGTGACTTAATCATGAGAGCACAATAAACATAAGGAAACTATTCTTAAAGTATCCGTAGTCGAGTTTTATTGTGAAACGGGATAACATTAAAGTATGAAGACTATTATGTTTATAGACTGATGATCACATCTCATGGATCATGGATAAGGAGTTATCAAGTCTCAAACATAGGTATGAATATTAAGAGTATTATTTATACTGAATTGACCCGCTATGAGAATACTATATAGAATGTTATGCAAAGTGTCATAAGTTATTCTCATGGTGATAGTGGTGTATACCACCCTTCGACCTGAAACCACTATGGACCCTAGATGTAGAGTCGAGTGCCTTATTGCTGATCAAACGTTGTCCGTAACTGGATGACCAAAAAGACAGTTGATGGGTACTCCACGACGCATGCTAAGGGACATGAATGACCTAGATGGAATTTGTCCATCCTGCGTAACAGGATAAATGTCTATAGGCCCAATATTGAACTGGACAAGGATGACACGGTCTATGCCTTGTGTTCAATATAGACATAAGGGAAAAAGGGTAATTATACACATAATTATTATCACAGAAGGATTTGTCAGATCCCATGACATTTTCGTGTCTTGGGTAGCAGTGATGTGTTGCTAGATACCGCTCACTGTTTATTATGTTAAATACGTGATTTAATATAATTACCAATGCCGCGAAAACCTATAGGGTCACACACAAAGGACGGATTGATGAGAGATAGAGTAATTAAGGAATACCGTAATGTACGATGCCTTAACTGAATTATAGAACATCGTAAGGTACGGTGTACTTAAGTAGAATACGAAATATGGTAAGGTACCACGAGATTACGTGATTTTGGCATATTATAAGATATGGGCCATATACACTTGAGTGGGCCTTTTAGCTTGCAGCCCACACAAGTGGTTCTATAAATAGAACCCTTGGGTAGAAGCATTGTCACTCTTGCAAATTCGTTCCTCTCTCTCTCTCACTCAAAGCCTTCATTCATAGCAGCTAGCACTGAGATTGAAGGAATCCGTTCGTGTGGACTGAGTAGAGGTGTTGTCATCGTTCAACGTTCGTGATCGCCACAAGAGCTAACAATTCTATCACTGATCATGCCCATTCGTAAGGATCATTAAAGGAGAAATTTTTAAATTCCGCTGCGTTTTGGATCGCCATTCTCCTTCACAACCCTGCTGAGGATGAACAAAAGGAAAACCAGCTGGAGATCAATGTATGCGAATCCATAGGGGATAAGCTACAAACCAACTGCTCGTGAAGGGAGTTCCTGCTCACTCTGCGGGGGATTTCCAATTTGAATGAGGGAAATACCAACTTCCTCGAAAAGATAGCATCCAATTTATCAATCTATAGTGGATTTTAGGTCAATCCACACAAGGGATGACAACCATATAATTGATAACACAAATGCTAGATCCAGCCTCACTAGGGAGCTAGAAAATTAGGACCAAACTCCAGACTCCTAGGGGATCTGGGTGGTGTATCACCTTCTCTGTGCTCACTGAGGAGACAATCCTGAAAATGATGAAGAGGATAACCGATATGTTAGGAATATGAACAAATGTCTTACCCTTTTGAAGATCATACTATCCTTGGGGGAGCACTGAAGATGTCCCAATTATCCTTTTCAGTCTTTTGTGAATGTTCACTTTGTTTAAAAACAGTTTATAAAAAAATTATTTGTTTAAAACAATGATATTTATCAATTAAAACATGCAAACATTTGTTAAACAAAAGCAAATAAGAGTGCAAAGAATTGGATAAAGGCTCAAATTTATTTGATGGAATGGTAGTCCGCAAATGGCAAGACTCCATGGATCTTTACAATTTTGAAATTGGTGATATATATTGGAAAAAGGCTACAATGAACATAATGACCATTTCTCCACCAACTCTGATCTAATGTATTTGAAGCTTCAGTTGACGATGACTGAGCGAAATTCTTTGACAGAAGACGGTTGTAGAGCGAAGTCTTATCAGAATGCAGTTACTTGCCAAATCCCTAATTTTTGCTTAGATTTCCCCAGGGTGAGGTACTCAATCTAGCGGGATATATATTCATTTTTTCATGTCTCTAACTTTTTCCTGGATCGCCCTTTCGGGTTTTTAATCCACCGAGACGCTCATTTTTGCCTAAGTCGCCCTTTCGGGTTTTCAACTTAGCGAGCTATTCTGTTTTTATTTTAGGCGAAGTATTTCTTGACTGCATCTGAATTCACAGGACAAGTGAAATCCTCCCCATCCATTGTTGTAAGTATCAAAGCACCGCCTGAAAAGGCTCTCTTAACAACATATGGACCTTAATAGTTTGGAGTCCACTTGCCCCTGGAATCGGGCGCGTGAAAAGACTTTCTTGAGCACAAAGTCACCTTCTCGGAACACACGAGGCTTGACCTTCTTATCAAAGGCTTTCTTCATCCTTTGCTAATATAACTGACCTTGGCACATGGCAGTCAACCTCTTCTCTTCTATCAAATTTAGTTGGTCATAACGACTCTGAACCCATTCAGCATCAGTCAACTTGGCTTCCATCAAGACTCTCATTGATGGGATCTCAACCTCCACGGGGAGCACAGCCTCCATGCCATATACAAGAGAGAAAGGGGTTGCCCCTGTTGAAGTGCGGACAGACATACGATAGCCATGCAATGCAAATGGCAGCATCTCATGCCAATCTTTGTATGTAACAACCATCTTCTGGATAATCTTCTTGATGTTCTTGTTAGAAGCTTCAACAACCTCATCCATCTTGGGTCTATAAGGAGAAGAGTTATGATGTGCAATCTTGAACTCGCTACACAGCTCTTTCATCGTCTTGTTGTTCAAGTTAGATCCATTATCAGTAATGATCTTGTATGGTACACCATAATGACATATGAGTTGATTCTTGATAAACTTTACAACCACCTACCTGGTCAAGTTCGCATATGACGCCGCTTCAACCCATTTGGTGAAGTAATCAATTGCTACGAGATTAAAACGATGACCGTTCGATGCCTTTGGCTCTATCATGCTAATCATGTCAATTCCCCACATAGAGAAAGATCATGGTGATGAAATCACATTCACAAATGTCGGGGAAATATAAATCTTATCCGCATAAATCTGACATTTATGGCATTTCTTCACATACTTGCAGCAGTCAGACTCCATTGTCAGCCAATAGTAGCCTGCTCTAAACATCTTCTTAGCCATGGCATGTCCATTGAAATGAGTAGCAAATGAACCCTCATGGACTTCAGTCATCAACAAGTCTGTTTCGTGTCTATCCACGCATCTGAGCATAACCATGTCAAAATCCCTCTTATAAATCACATCGCCATTGAGGTAGAAACTGCCAGATAATCTTCTCAAAGTCTTCATATCTTTAACAGATGCCCTAGGCGGGTAAATCTGACTCTGAAGGAAACGTTTAATGTCACAATACCATGGCTTATCATCTTTCACTTCTTTAACTACAAATACATGAGCTGGTCTATCCAAGCGCATCATAGTGATATAGGGGACTTCATTCCAATATTTCACCATAATCATCGAAGTAAGCGTAGCAAGAGCATCTGCCATCCGATTCTCATCTCGAGGAATATGATGGAAGTTAACCTCACTAAAGAATGTTGAAATCCTCCTCGCATAATCTCTGTATGGGATGAGGCCAAGCTGATTCGTCTCCCATTCACCCTTAATATGATTAACAACAAGGGCCGAATCACCATAAATATCAAGATGCCTGATCCTAAGATCAATACACACTTCCAAACCCATATTACAGGCCTCATACTCTGCCATATTATTCGTGCATTTGAAAGTTATCCTTGCTGTAAAAGGAAAATGTGTGCCCTGAGGAGTGATAATTACTGCCCCAATACCATTTCCATATTGATTTACAGCGCCATCAAACACCATGCTCCATCGGGAAACCAGGCTCTGGCCCATCATCGAGCGTAGGCTCATCGCAATCTTTCATTTTCAAATACAGAATCTCCTCATCAGGGAAGTCGTACTGAACAGACTGATAATCCCCAATTGGTTGATGTGCCAAGTGGTCAGCCAAAATACTACCTTTAATAGCTTTCTGAGCTTGATACTCAATATCATACTCAGACAACAGCATCTGCCAACGGGCGATCCTCCCAGTTAAAGCAGGCTTCTCAAAGATATATTTCATTGGATCCATTTTGGATAGCAACCAAGTCGTATGATTCAACATATACTGGCGTAAGTGTTTAGCAGCCCAAGCCAAAGCACATCATGTTTTCTCAAGCATTGAGTATCGAGACTCACAATTAGTGAACTTCTTACTCAGATAGTAGATGGCATATTCTTTCTTCCCTGATTCATCTTGTTGGGCCAATACGCAACCCATAGAGTCTTCAAGAACTGTCAAGTACATAATCAAAGGTCTCCCTTCCATAGGTGGAGACATAATCGGAGGCTCAGACAGATACTCTTTAATACTGTGAAATCCCTTCTCGCAATCCTTGGTCCAATCATGATGCTGATCTTTCCAGAGGAACTTGAATATTGGTGCATATTTGGCAGTCATGTGGGATATAAATCTGGAAATATAATTCAAGCGGCCAAGAAAACCTCGGACTTGCTTCTTAGTTTTGGGAGCAAGCATCTCTTGTATTGCTTTGACCTTGGCAGGATCAACCTAAATACCTCTTTCGCTGACAATAAAGCCCAATAACTTGCCGGAACAGACTCCAAATGTACACTTGTTCGGATTCAAGCGGAGTTTGTACTTCCTCAAACGCTGAAAAAGCTTCAACAAGTGCTCAACATGTTCCACTTCCGTTCTCGACTTCGCAATCATATCATCAACATGTACCTTGATCTCCTTGTTCATCATATCGTGAAACAAGGTAGTCATAGCGCATTGATACGTGGCTCCGACGTTCTTCAAACCGAAGGGCATCACTCGATAACAGAATGTTCCCTAAGGTGTGATGAATGTGGTCTTCTCCATATCCTCGGGTGCCATTTTAATATGATTATAACCGGAAAATCCGTCCATAAACGAGAAGACATTGAATTTAGCTGTATTATCTACCAACATATCAATATGTGGTAGAGGAAAATCATCTTTCGGACTAGCTTTATTCAAGTCTCTATAGTCCACACACATTCGGACTTTTCCATCTTTCTTGGGCGCAGGCACAGTATTGGCCACCCATTGAGGATATGTAGAAGTCACCAGAAACCCCGCATCAATTTGCTTCTGAACTTCTTCTTTAATATTCACTGCCATATCAAGATGAGTTCTTCTGAGCTTCTGCTTCACAGGCACACACTCAGGCTTCAATGGCAAGAAATGTTGCACAATATCTGTATCTAGACCAGGCATGTCTTCATATGACCAGGCAAAGACGTCGACATATTCTCGTAGCAACTCAATCAACCCCTTCTTCACAGACTCTTCCAGGAGTGCCCCAATCTTCACCTCACGAACACAATCTTCAGACCCCAAGTTGACTGTTTCTAGATTCTCCAGATGTGGCTGAATGATCTTCTCTTCGTGCTCAAGCATACGGGTAATCTATGAGGAATCTCTTCAACATCATCTTCTTCTGCCTCAAATACAGGGAACTCAAAGTTGGGAGATGATGTTGGATCATTATGTTCAATGGATTTGATCAACCTGCATAATGATTTTGGATATAAAAGAGATTTTAGAATTCAAGCAAAGAAAATCATTATGTAGATGAAAAGATTGATTTTATTCTCTTTTTAAGGTTTTTGTGATCACCAATTTCATGCAAAAAGCAAAAAGTGAAAATAATTTGGAAAAACAAACATTTAACATGAATTTATTGAATGAATATCATTGTATTTATGTGCCAACAATGTCATCACTTCTCTTTTTGGCATGGGAGAAGGGTTTTTAAACAAAAAATGAACATTACGTGGACTTATGGACAATTTTTGGAACGTCAACAGCGACCCAATTATTACAGACTCCTCCAGGGATGACAAAGTTGCTAAAATCTTCCTCTGCATCATCTTCCACAACAGCAGCTGCCTCCTGGTCTTCGACCGTGTGGATGAAACCACCACTCTGAAACAGACCGTGCTTGTTTAAAGTGCCTGAAAAATACCCTATGTCATCCCGGGATTTATTGCCTTCCAGCTTGATCATTTGTCCTAAACCAGTAGTTGCGCCATGCTCAATGGCCAACTTCGCATCATTGTAGGATGCAAATGAAGAAGTTCCTTTCTTAGAAGGCTCAGCAATAGACAAGGCTTGGAACAGCGTCCCAACTTCATCCTTAGCATCAATGTAAGAAAAGGAAGACAAATGGCTAACCAAGAGAGCCTTCTCTCCCCCTACCACCATCAACTTTTTGTTCTTGACGAACTTCAACTTTTGGTGTAGTGAAATTCTAGTTAACAGACTTTCGATGTCACAAGGGATGTTATGACATCCAATTTTGCGCAGACAAGAATTATGCAGAACTTTAGAAAGTAAGTGCAGTAAATAACACAAGGAATTGTTTACCCAGTTCGGTGTCACACACACCTACGTCTGGGGGCTACCAAGCCAGGGAGGAAATCCACTATTAGTAGTATTAATTCAGACCTTAAAGCAACTGTTTAACCCTATCACTTAATACCTACCCAATTCAATTTCAATCTTACTCTAAGATCAGAGTTCCTACTCACTCCCCCTCAATCACCTCAGTGATTACAACCTTTAATTAGATTAAAGTTTATAGTGAAGTCACACTTCAAACAACTCTTGATTGTGCTTAACAACTTTAATCAAGATACACAACACTCACCCTTAAAATCTTAGAGTGACACAACACTTACAACTCAATGAACACCCTAGTCCAATGCAATCATCTAGGTGATAATTGTTTGGCTCACAAGATACACCTAGTACAAGACACACACAAAAATACAGTAGTGAAGTATATGGAACAATAAAATCTTCACGCCTAAAATCCCCGAGTTATGAATGAAGGACTGCCATCCTTTTATATTGCAGCACTTGGGCCTTGTACTTGTATTTCCTGAATATAAGGTCAAGCAAGTTAACCTAATTTCCACATATTAGGGTACTAACAAATAGGCTATTTGTTAGGTTTATTAATTGTAGCTCAGTTGTTAGTTTCCTGGATTTTAGCTCAGCTGTTGAATTCCTGAAGAATAGCCTGAGAAAAATGCTGAAACAGAAAAACTAACCAACCTACAATTTAGCGTATGCTGTCAGGAATGAATGTCACAACATTCAGTTTGACGTCCAAATCATAGACAATATGCTAAGTCTGTTATTTTCCTGAAAACAGACTGTACAAAATTGTTGTACTGTAGAGGACCAACCCGTTCATACTTCAGTATCAACTTACATTAATAAATGTCAAAACATCCAATTTGACATTTACACATAGAGCCTTATGCCATGGTTTGTTGTTCTCCTGAAGAACAAACTGAGATACATACTGAAATGTAGCAGAAAACCAACCTGCCTATTATTCAATATATGCTGTCAATGATGAATGTCATAACATCCAGTTTGACATTCAGACAGTAGGCCTTGTGCCAGGTCTGTTATTCCCTTGATAAACAGACTGAAAATAAATACTGAGTTATACCAGAACACCAACTGTTCTATTCCTCAGTATCTGCTGTCAGGGATTAATGTCATAACATCTAGTTTGACGTTCAGTAGATCCTGTATTAGCTAAACCTGCAGCATACTACTCAAGTATGTCATGACATCAGTCAAGACATCAGAGTACAGTTAGATGATCTAACACAAAATTCAGCCAATCAAACATCTCTAGAGCATGTCATGACATCAGTTAAGACATTACAGTCCAGTTAATGTTTTAACATAAAATGCAGCCAATCAAACATCTACATGTAGGGTGGATGTCACGGCGCCTACCTCTTGAATCCATCGTCTGCCCAACAAACAGCTATATGATGGGTGGATATCCATGACCTGAAAAGTGATCTGGAAATCACTAGGTCCTATCTTGATTAGGAGCTTAACCTCGCCAATCACTGTCTTGCGGGATCCGTCAAAAGCTTTGACGACCACTCCACTCTGCCTCACGGGAGGCCCCTGGTATGACAGTTTCGCCAGAGTGGATTTTGGCAACACATTCAGCGATGATCCTGTGTTTACCAGCACATTAGACATGGCATCATCCTTGCAGTTCATAGAGATGTAAAGTGCCAAATTATGGTCTCTTCCCTCCTCGGGGAGATCATCATCACAGAAATTCAGGTTGTTACAAGCAATAATGTTTGCAACAATGCTATCAAATTGCTCTATGGTGACGTCATGATCCACGCACGCCACGTCCAACACCTTCTGCAAAGCTTCACGGTGTGGCTCAGAGTTCATCAACAAAGACAACACTGATATCTTTGAAGGCGTTTGTAGTAGCTGATCTACAATATTGTACTCACTCCTCTTGATGAGCCTCAACATCTCATCACAGTCCTCTTTCATCATGCCATTCTGGCTAGCAGGGACAGGAGTTCTAACAACAGTGACAGGTCTGTCAAGAGCAAGTGCCGAATTCGGACAAGAAGAATTCCCCAAAGGACGGGTAGCACTATCAGCAGCACCAGTTCTTCTGGTGTCAGCCTGGGGTTTCGGCGGCGCCGAGAATACACGACCACTACGGGTCAAACCACTGACATCAGCAATATTCACAACAGAAGTTAAGGGTAAAGGCACCTCCTTCCCATCTTCTAATGCAACTGCATTATATCGATAGGGAATAACCTTGTTGGAAGAGTAAGGAACAGGGACAACTGGCTTAATGATGAGAGTAGGGGAAGCCTTCTGCTTGCTACCATCATATCTGACGACAACCGGCTTAGGTATCCTGAAGACAAGGGATATCACATTAACTTCGTCCTCATCACGATTCTGAAGTATCTCTATCACACCCTGATCCACCATTTCTTGGATATATTTTCTGACTTGAAGACATCCTCTCTCATTGACAGTGCAAACACGACAACTGTCATGGTCATGCTCATAGTGACTGTATCCACATAATAGTCTATGCATCTCGACCAAAGATTGTCTAATATGGCTGACATATCTGACCTTGTATTTGCCGTGAGAACCCTGGACCATTTTGACAGCAGATTTCCCATGCTCGGGCAATGGGTTCTTCTTGACTTTAGGACCTACGTCCTCGAAAAACAGAATACCACTTCTAACAAGGTCTTGAACCTTTGTCTTGAGAGGGTAACAATTCTTCACATCATGTCAGGGAGCACCGGAATGATAAACACAGTGAAGCTCGGGCTTATACCACCATTGAGGGTTGGTTTGTATAGCAGGTGTGTCACGTGGAGTAATCAATTTCCTTTCAATCAATGAAGGATATAATTCAGCGTAGGTCATTGGAATAGGATAAAAAATGACCCTCTTCCTATCATAGCTTGCTGGTTTGATTATTATTTCGAGGCTGGTAGGCCTGCTGTTGCGGACGATGTTGTTGTTGCTGATACTGTTGATGTTGCTGTTGCTGGTTCTAATGCTGATAATGCTGGTTCCCTCTGAAAATAGGTGCTATATGAGCCACTTGGTGCTGGTTACTGGTTGGATGCACAGTCTTCCTCTTCACATAGGGTCTTCTTTGTTTGACATGGGAGGTCACAGCATATTCCTCACCATCTTTCTTCTTGGCAAACGCCCCATATCGTTTGGCAGAAGAGCCTTCTTCTCTGGTCAGGAACCCTTCTCTGACTCCCTCTTCTAGATGCATCCCTATGTTCACCATCTCGGTGAAGTCAGAAGGAGTGTTAGCTATCATCCGCTTGTAGTAGAAAGAGCCTAAAGTCTTGAGAAACATCTTCGTCATCTCCTTTTCTTCAAGCGGGGGCACGATATGTGCAACCAATTCACGCGACCTCTGGGCGTACTCCTTAACTGTTTCTTTCTCCTTTTGGGACATGGCACTCAGCTGGTCCCTATCGGGAGCCATATCAACGTTATACTTGTACTGCTTGACGAAAGCTTCGCCAAGGTCGTTGAAGGAGTAAATGTTCGCACTATCCAGGCCCATGTACCATCTCAAAGCGGCACTGGACAGGCTGTCCTGGAAGTAGTGCATCAGGAGTTGATCATTGTCAGTCTGAGTCGACATCTTGCGTGCATACATCATAAGATGGCTGAGTGGGTAAGTCTTTCCTTTGTACTTTTCAAAGTCAGGCTGTAGCGGGGTATTCGTTACCATTAGAGATATTGACTAAATCTAAGGTAAACCATACAAGTTGAGTCGCCACTGCACTTCTATTTATCCAAAGGAATGGTTAGAAAGCGAACAAAAACCTAAAAGTTTTATCGAATAAAAAACTAGTAAAAATGTCAGAGATCGAAGTAAGGGGGTCGGTTATGCAATGGGAAGGTTTTAAGCACCCAAAACATCCTAGGTACTTCTAGGGAGCCCTTTTCATACTTGTTGTAAGGTTGGTATTTTGTGAAAATTTATTTGTGCAAACATGATTGAAGAGATGAGAAGAGAATATGAAAGTTATTTACATTTTGTGTTTGGATGGATAAACCCATTGCCTAGGTACCATCTTAAAAAAGATTAGGATCAAAACCTCGTAGTTCGGGGTAAAAATCTCAAAATTTAGTTGGTGAATTGATTGGTCCCAAAGCCTTAAGGTCTTTTGTTATCCAAGGGAGAGAACTCAACCTAAAACCACAAATCCACCATGTGAGGATAGCTTCAACATGCTAGTGAGGGGTTAACCCTATAATAAGCATGGAAGACTCATTGTCCATCACTAAGGATATAGGTGAGTATTACATCTACCTCAAGGATAACTCAAACCTAATAGCTAAAGGTTTTAGAAACTTGATTAAGAAAATGGCCATTGAAACCATAAAAGGTATTCGAATGAGTGGTATTTACCAATGAAAAGTATTTACAAAATATGGTCAAAGTTGATTTAAAAGTTCAATTCAAAATAAGTGTTATGAAAGAAAGTTTTGAAAATCAACAGCATAAGGCTTAGGTTTCTAATGTTTTAAAACAAATGTTAATGTTTGCACAAAAGTTTTGGCTTGGGTTAGAGTGGATGGAAGAAGAAGAATGGCTAAAGTCCTAATCATACAAGAGATAAGGGATAAGAAACAAGACCACAAATGGAGTTCCTCTCTTGAGATCATATTGATGATCCAAGTAGCTCCCATCCTTTGGAATATGCAAGCAAATTGATAATAAGCTCCAGCAATCAACATAACCAAACAAGCTCCTTAGGAGATCCTCAATCTATCTTGTATCTTTCACTTTGGATGAACATGGAAAAGGTTCTTCAATTTGAGCTCTCATAGAATTCCCTAGCATAAAAGCACACACATCAAAAGTTCTTATGAAGTAAATCAAGAATGGACAAGAGTGAGTTTAGAGGTTTGGTCCTTCTAGTCCATCTTCAACATTAAGGTCCTTTTTACTCCAATTTGCATAGGGAAAGTCCTAGAAACTAAGTCCATTTGTCCATTTCTTTGCATTTGGTCCACAACAATCAAAACAAAACACAAACACAATAGTATATACACAATTATGTGCTCAAGTGAGCAAAAGGAAAATTGCATTAACATAGACACGTGCTCAAGTGAGCAAAGGGAGAAGCAAATGAATAATAAGTACAAGAATAGTAAATTGCATAAATGTAAAGAACAAAAAGTAAATGTTAATGGTTAATAGTTAGTGTTAATAGTAAGTGTGCCATAAGGCAAATTTAGCGCTATGTTAAGTAATCGTAATTGGACTTATGTAGAAATCACAACTATCTGAGGCCGGTCAATAATAATGTAGGCAACAACACAAGTTAGAGGTCTTGATTAGTGAATTAAACTCCAACAACTTGCCATGCCAAAAAGAAGATGAGAAATGATCTTGTATTGACTTAGGTCCTTTGCATGATTTAGAAAGTAAACTATCCTTAATGCAAAGCCATTCACTTGATCATTGATCAAGATGAATTAGATTTGAATCAAGGAAGATTAAACCTCCCTAATCAATGCTAACCATCAATCTTTAACTCATTGATCAAGAAAGAAAAGAAGAAGAAGAAGAAGATGAAGAATAGAAATGAAGAATTAAAGTGCATTAAATAAAATGGAATGAGATAATCAACAAGCTATGACCAAAGATAGAGAAGATCAAGGTCAAACAATAGAAAACAGAAGCAAAATGAAGATTAGAAGTCAAGAAATAAACAAAATATTTTTGGCATTTTTAAAATTTAAAATAAAACTTGAATTAAAATATTAAAGAAAGGTCAAACTTCAAACTCACTTCAAATCGACTTTGAAAAGTCCAAGTGAATTATCCCAAGTTCAACAAGGTCAAACAAAGTTTGACAAAAAATTTCAGCATTTTTAAAAGTCAGAAACTATTTTTAATCAATTAAAAAATGCATAAAAATAACCTAATTGAACTAAAATCTCAAATAAATCTCAAATCAATTAATAAATTGATGAGAATATTTTTCATAGATCTATCATCATTCAAAGAGGTTGAGAAAATATTTTGGTATTTTTTGGATCTCAAAAACTATTTAAAATGAATTAAAAATGACCAGAAAAGAGAAAATTATTAAAAAATAGCAAATGACAAAATAAAAAATATTAAACATCATTTTTAGAAACTAGAAATTAAAAGAGAAATAATGCAATTGGTCCCATAATTTTTGGACCAATAATGAAAGAGATATGGATTTTAGAAATAAAATGGAATTAAAAGAAATAAAAGAAAATTGAAATCAGAAATTAAAAATAAGAAAAAAGGAGAGGCGTTGGATCCAGTTCATTAATTGACCTGGCAGATCAGACGGATTTGAGCGTGCTTCCACAATACACGTGAGTCAATGCAACCACACAAACTTTTAAAAATGGTCATAACATTGGATAGCCTAGATCTAATCTGGAAATGAAAATGGACGACCACGATTGGATCTGGAGACCAGATGGTGGCCAGCGCCACCGTCTTCTCCGGCTAGCTCTGGTGAGAGCTCAAATTTGCAAAAGAACAAATGTGCACCAAAACGCCCGATCCATGTACCAAATGAAAGGTGGAGTCATGTACATCACTCCTATGCCACTCAATTCCACTCTAGATCCCTATTGAGAGGGAAATCAGAGATGGAACTCTGGTGGTGTTCAACTAAACTTGCTTGATTTCATAAATTAAGAACACAATAATGATACCTCTATGTAGAGGACTTCAGATCACACAAAATCAAGGCAAGTGGAACAATATATGACCTGTTTCGAAGCAAAATGCAGTTGAGCAAAACCTTGGAATTGAGATGAATTGAGTCACTATCTTTTAGTTCTTTTGCAAACAGAAGCTTCTATGGATCCAGGTGAAGAGTTCTAGAAACTTTAGATCTTAAGAAAATAGTCGAGGAAACTGAATTCTAGATCTGAAATTTATAGAGAAAATTGAGATTTGTTCCTTTGGTATGGGTGTGGATTCAATTCAGCAGAGGTTACGCGCCTTTAGGTTGAGGAAGTGAAGAGCAAAGCACTTGTATTTATAGCCAAACCCATCTGATATGCATGAACAAAGTGTGCATAGGAGAAAAGGGCCTCCATGCATGGGCCTGTACAGGCGCATGGAGGGCCCAATTCTGATTGGAATTGATTGCTTATATCATAATTAGAAGGAATGGACTAGCATATATAATATCATGAGCTCATGCAATGTGTTTGAAATGAATTTCCAAAAATGCACTAAAAGGTTCTCTTCTTCGAAAATGATATTTCCAGTTTGAAACATAGGCTTATGGGTAATGGTTGGAAAGCTTGTTGCATAACTAAAAAATTCTATGTTGATCAAAACTCCAATTGGGCCTTGGAAATTAATGAAATTTGAGCTTTAAGTGTAGGGTGCAAAACATGCATATGTGAAATTTCCAAATTTGGCCAATGTTCAAGCCCCTCTGTCTCAATGATGCAAGCTCCAAATGATAAAATATTCAACATGAAAGTTGTATATCTTTGCAATACAATAAATTTGGACTTATATTTTGCATCATTTGGATGTTTAATGAAGAAGTTATGGGCACTTGAAGTTGGACTTTTTCACATTTCAATGCATTTGGCCCAAAGTGACCTATAATGTTTTGCATTATCACACGTATTTCTTTTGAGATTTTTCAATTTTTCTCAACATAACATTTGAAGTAGACACATTAAGATTCCCAATGCATTTAGTCTCACCTCAAAATTATAAAAAATTAAGGAGTTATGTCCTTGGGAAGTTGACCCAAAATTAGGGTTTCAGTTAAAATGACATATAATGTCTTGGAATGGATGATGACCTTCCAACTTTCAAATAAATTTTTGATGAACATGAAAGTTGTTCATATTGTCCTTAAGAACATTTTTTCTCTTAGGATCATCTCCATTTGACCAACACATAAAAAGTTAGGTCTCAGTGCATTTCAAAATAGTCAGATGAATTGACTGATCAACTTCTCAAGTCCACACCTCATATCTTGATGAATTAATGATTGATGGCACTCAAATAAGTCCAAATATGAATGAAATGATGAATTTAAGAACTTACCTTGATTGTATTTGACCATGGGTTGAGGTTGCTTCATGAGCAAGGAACACTTGATGAACAGCTGAATTAGGGTTTCCTTGGGAAACAAGCCTCAAAACCCCTTGCTTTACTTTGATCAAAATGATTAATTGAGATACTTGGGAGGCATATTTGATGGATGAGATCTTTGGGAACCATTGCCATGTTTTCTTTCATCTCCTCTTGACCATATCAATGCACATATGATCTTCTAGAAGCTTTTAGACCTTGTGATTGCTCAAGCTACAAACAAGAAATGTTAGTGACATATATTTGTGCTATTGGTTAGTAAATAAAATGAGAAAAGCAATAATATACAATTAAAGCATGTTTGGTGATCTCAAACCACTCACAAGAGATCCCAACCCAAAGGCAAAGGGAACCAAGATGCTTATGATCCTTGAGGCTATGCAAATGAAATGTTATGATGCCATGAGGGATCTTAGGGTCAAAATTAGGGTCTTACAGATGCCCCTATTTAAGGTCATTCTAGCCGGAGAAGTGAAGGTTAAAACCTTCGTCTCGACGAGGTAGAATGGGCTTAAATAATATCAGAGAGACGAATTTTGGTCCCTAAGAGACCTCATGATGCAAATGTATTTAAGCAGAAGGTAATACTCTGTGGGGATATGTGTCCACAAAGAGGAAAAGGGATCCGGAGAAACTGACAATCCAAATGAGTAATTCACTCCATGGGACAGAGACTATGGGACTCTTATGGGGATAGAAAAGGAGATAAATTGTGTGAGCAGGTCATGACTTAGAACTTGCTGAAACACGAGAGGGATTCCATGAAATTAAATGAATGGAAAGACTCGAGCTGACTCAAAGGTGCGGGTATTGGGGAATATGCCAATACAGCAAGACTATCCACGAATGATACTTCGGATGAAAATCCAGACTCAAATGGGGAAAATACTCTAAGGGACTTCGCTGGGGAATATCCAAACAGGACTCCTCTGGGGAAACACCAGGATGAGGTATTACCGGTTACTGGGTAATAAGCTCAAAGAGACATGTGATCCGAACACCGGTATAAGGGTGAGAGAACGACATGCTCGAGGAGAATGAATATCTAAGACCGGTATAAAGGTGAGAGATATCAAACATCCGAAATCATCTAAGGAAAACCTAAAAAGGTATATTTCAACTCAGGAAAATCTGACTCCACAGGGGACAAAAGTCAAAATAAGGAGCAGAAGGGAAGGAACACCAGGGATACCGGTTACTGGGCATATAATAGGTGACCAACCAAGGCGTGAATTGGGGAATATTTCCAAGACACTCATCATCCAAAAGAGGGATAAAAAGCAGACTCGATTATAGGATGGGCATTCGACCCCACAAAAGGAGATACCAATCTTACTCGACTAGGGAAGAACAAAAGACTTCGACCAAAGAGTGCATGAGATATATCATCTATTACCGTCAGTACGTAGATAACATACGCACATGGAAGATTATCCACAACCGGTTACTGGGTTAATATAGGATAAATCGACCGAAAGAAAAGGGCATCAGGATACCAAAAACTAGGTATAGAATGATGACCAATCAAAGGGAGAAACAATCATTACCAGCCAAGGGTAAATGAAAGATGACTCGCGGGGGATACATTGACAAAGGCAACGATCCGATAGACATATCACTGGTTACTGGGAGGTGTACTCAAAAGATGAAGGAATATCAATATCAAATATTGGATAAAGATAACCGTCAAGGAGGGGATTACGTCTACCAGATACTGGGTAGAAAACCACGGAAGAGTAACCGTCATCGGTTAGGATGAACGAAAAGGTTAACTCTGCAAGGAGGTAAAATAGGGTTTACAACTACCGGTATAAGGGTAGAGAACCAAAGAAATAAGACTTATAACTACCGGTATGAGGGTAGAAGGCCATAGACTTCGCCGGGGAAAAGATGTACGATTACTAGTTACTGAGCAATCATTCATCTAAACTACGGGGAAGTGCAGGGAAAATCTCAAGAAGCCAATCTAGGAATAAACTAGAGAGGCACGATGAAACAAGACTCATCCCTATGAGGATATAACTCAGGGGGGATTCCATCCAATATATGTGTTGGGAGGAACAGGAATAACAATCATCCACGAGGACATAACTCAGTGGGGAATGGGGAAGGAAGGATAGACACTTTCTGCTTATGGGGCTAACTCTACATGGGGAGATCAGACACAAACATTCGCTTGGGGACATATATTACCAACTAGCAGGAGATAACAAACAAAGATATATGGCAAAGAATGCAACATGAATATCTGAATGTTAAAATTATGCCTATATGCGTGGTTTATGTATGATGAATGCTAACAAAACGGACATATCTGACACAAACAGGTCCAAAGATTGATGAACAATCATCTGGTACTACATCTCAAGAGAGAAAGCCAGGTCCAGTGGAGAACATCCAATCTGATGGGGATCAAAAAACAAGGATTTCTGCAGGGGAATGAATATCAGTCATTCTAGCTGGGGACGGGATCACCGCACAGATAAACTCCACTGTAGAAGCAACTCTACTGGGGAAATTATCAAAGGGGATGATGGACCTATATGGGAACAACTACCAATCAGAAGCTTCCAAGGTCACCACCAAATACTGCACTACCAAAGAGATCACCTCTGCTGAGGAGGAAAGATTACTACTCTACTGAAGGTATATGAGTGAATACCTTTACCAAACACTCTGCTCGGGAGAAAAACCACAAAAGGCTTCGGAAGAAGAGGATACAAGCATGCCAGGAATATGAACAAATGTCTTCCCATGTTGGGAATCATACCATCTTTGGGAGAGCACTGAAGACATCCCCAGTATCATTTTTTATCATTGTGAATGTTCACTTTGTTTAAAAACAAGTCATGAAAATTTATTTGTTTAAAACAATGATATTTCTCAATTAAGACATGCAAAACATTTGTTGAAATAGAAACAAATAAGAGTGCAAATAATTGGATAAAGGCTCAATTTTATTTGGTGGAATGGTAGTCTGCAAATGGCAAGACTCCATAGATTTTTACAAATTTGAAATTGGTGATATATATTGGAAAAGGGCTACATTGAACATAATGACCATTTCTCCACCAACTCTGAATCCGATGTATTTGAAGCTTCAGTTGACGATGACTGAACATGAATCCCTGACAGATGACAGCTTGAAGAATAAAGTCTTGTCAGGATGCAGTTACTTGCCAAATCCCTAATTTTTGCCTAGATTGCCTCAAGGTGAGGTACTCAATCTAGCGGGATACATATTCATTTTTTATGTCTCTAACTTTTGCCTGGATCACCCTTTCAGGTTTTCAATCCACCGAGACGCTTATTTTTAGTCTAAGCCGCCCTTTCGGGTTTTCAACTTAGCGAGCTGTTTATTTATTTTTTTTTTTTAGGCGAAGTATTTCTTGACTGCATATGAATTTACAGGACGAGTGAAATCCTCCCCATCCTTAGTTGTAAGTATCAAAGCACCGCCTGAAAAGGCTCTCTTAACAACATCTGGACCTTCGTAGTTTGGAGTCCACTTGCCCCTGGAATCGGGCGCGAAAGACAAAACATTCTTGAGCACAAGATCACCTTCTCGGAACACACGAGGCTTGACCTTCTTATCAAAGGCTTTCTTCATCCTTTGCTGATATAACTGACCATGGCACATGGCAGTCAATCTCTTCTCTTCTATCAAATTCAGTTGGTCATAATGACTCTGAACCCATTCAGCATCAGTCAACTTGGTTTCCATCAAAACTCTCATTGATGGGATCTCCACCTCTATTGGGAGCACAACCTCCATACTGTAAACAAGAGAGAAAGGGGTTGCCCCTGTTGAAGTGCGGACAGATGTACGATATCCATGCAAGGCAAATGGCAGCATCTCATGCCAATCCTTGTACGTAACAACCATCTTTTGGATAATCTTCTCAAAAATATACTTAATTGGATCCATTTTGGATATCAACCAAGTCGTATGATTTAACATATACTGGCATAAGCGCTTAGTAGCCCAAGCCAAAGCACAACATGAGGTACATAATCAATGGTCTCCCTTCCACAGGTGGAGACAGAATCGGAGGCTCAGACAAATACTCCGTAATACTGTCGAAGGCCTTTTGGCAATCCTCGGTCCAATCATGAGACTGATCTTTCCGGAGGAGCTTGAATATCGGCGCACATGTGGCAGTCATGTGGGATATGAATCTGGAAATATAATTCAAGCGGCCTAGAAAACCTCGGACTTGCTTCTCAGTTTTGGGCGCAGGCATCTCTTGTATTGCTTTGACCTTTGCAGGATCAACTTTAATACCTCTTTCGCTGACAATAAAGCCCAATAGCTTGCCGGAACGGACTCCAAATGTACACTTGTTAGGATTCAGACGAAGGTTATACTTCCTCAAACGTTGAAAAAGCTTCAACAAGTGCTCTACATGTTCAACTTCCATTCTTGACTTTGCAATCATATCATCAACATATACCTCGATCTCCTTGTGCATCATATCATGAAACAAGGTAGTCATAGCTCGTTAGTACGTGGCTCCAACGTTCTTCAAACCGAAGAGCATCACTCGATAACAGAATGTTCCTTAAGGTATGATGAATGTTGTATTCTCCATATCCTCAGGTGCCATCTTAATTTGATTATATCCGGAAAATCCGTCCATAAATGAGAAGACATTTAATTTAGCTGTATTATCTACCAACATATCAATATGTGGTAGAGGGAAATCATCTTTTGGACTAGCTTTATTCAAGTCTCGATAGTCCACACACATTCGGACTTTTCCATCTTTCTTAGGTATAGGCACAATATTGGCCACCCATTGAGGATATGTAGAAGTCACCAGAAACCCCGCATCAATTTGCTTCTAAACTTCCTCTTTGATCTTCACTGCCATATTAGGATGAGTTCTTCTGAGCTTCTACTTTACAGGCACGTACTCAGGCTTCAAAGGCAGGAACTATTGCACGATATCAGTATCCGGACCAGGCATGTCTTCATATGACCACGCAAAGACGTCGACATATTCTCGTAGCAACTCAATCAACCCCTTCTTAACAAATTCTTCCAGGACTGCCTCAATCTTCACTTCTCGCACACAGTCTTCAGACCCCAAGTTGACTGTTTCCAGATTCTCAAGATGCGGCTGAATGATCTTTTCTTCATGCTCAAGTAGATGGGTGATCTCGTCAGGAATCTCTTCAACATCATCTTCCTCTGCCTCAAATACAGGGAATTCAAAGTTGGGAGATGCTGTTGGATCATTATGTTCAATGGGTTTGATTAACCTGCATAATGATTTTGAATATAAAAGAGATTTTAGAATTCAAACAAGACAAATCATTATGCAAATGAAAAGATTGATTTTATTATTTTTAGGGTTTTATGTGATCACCAATTTCATGCAAAAAGCGAAAAGGGAAAATAATTGGAAAAACAAACATTTAACATGAATTCATTGAATGAAAATATCATTGTATTTATGCGCCAACAATGTCATCACTCCTCCTTTTGGCATGGGAGAAGGGTTTTTAAACACAATGAGCATTACTTTGACTTATGGATAACTGTCGGAATATCCACAGCGACCCAATTATTGCAGATCCCTCCAGGGATGATGAAATTGCCAGAATCCTCTGCATCCTTTTCCAAAATGGCAGCAACCTCTTCATCTCGACCGGTGTGGATAAATCCACCACTCTTGAACAACCCTTGTTTGTTGAAGACACCAGAAGAATAGCCTATGCCAGCCCGAGATTTGTTGTCTTCCAGCCTAATCATTTGCCCCAATCCAGCAGTTGCACCATGCTCAATGGTCAACTTTGCATCATTATAGGAAGCAAATGAAGAAGTTCCCTTCTTAACAGGTTCAACAATAGATAAAGCTTGGAACAGAGTTCCAACTTCATCCTGAACATCTATATAAGAGAAAGAAGACAAGTGGCTAACCAGGAGAGCCTTTTCTCCCCCTACCACCACCAGCTTCTTATTCTTCACAAATTTCAGTTTCTGGTGTAGGATGGATGTCACGGCGCCTGCCTCGTGAATCCATGGTCGGCCTAATAGACAGCTATACGATGGGTGATTGTCCATAACCTGGAAGGTAATCTGGAAATCACTTGGTCCAATTTTGACTGGGAGATCAACCTCTCCAATCACAGTTTTACGCGAACCATCGAAAGCTTTCACAACCACTCCACTCTGCCTCATGGGAGGCCCCTGATATGATAACTTTGCTAGAGTGTTCTTTGGAAACACATTCAATAATGAACCAGTGTCCACCAGCACATTGGACATAGCGTCATCTTTACAGCTCATAGAGATGTGTAATGCCAAGTTGTGGTCTCTTCCCTCCTCGGGGAGATCAGCATGGCAAAAACTTAAATTGTTACAAGCGGTGATGTTTACAACAATACTATCAAATTGTTCAATCGTGACATCGTGATCCACATACGCTATATCCAACACCTTCTGCAGAGCTTCTCGGTGTGGTTCTAAATTCATCAGCAAGGATAGTACAGAGATTTTGGATGGCGTCAGTAGAAGGTGATCTACCACGTTGTACTCACTTCTCTTGATGAGCCTCAACATCTCATCACAGTCTTCTTTCGCATTGCCACTTGGGCCAACAGAGACAGAAGTTTTCAAAATAGAGGTAGGTTTGGCAACAAGTGTCAGATTCGGAGCATTCAAATCATTCCCAATCAGGCGTTCGGCGTAATCAGCAGTATCATTCCTTTGAACATCAGCTTGAGACTTTGGCGGAGCCGAGAAAACACGACCGTTACGGGTCAGGCCGCTGACGTCGGAAATATTAACAACAGATGAAGAGGGCAGGGGCACCTCTTTCTCATTCTCCAATGCTACAGCATTGTAGCGATAGGGAACGGCCTTCTCAGAAGAATACGGTACAGGGCCAGCTGGCTTAATGGTCAAAGTAGGAGAAGCCTTCTGCTTGCTACTATAATACTTGATGATAACAGGCTCAAGGATCCGGAATAGTGGAGAAATTACGTTGACTTCATCAGCATCTTCGTCAAAATTCCTATTTTGAAGGATCTCAATGACTCCCTCATCCAGCATTTCTTGGACATCTTTGCGCACCTGGTGACATCCTCTTTGGTTGACAGAACAAACTCGACATCTATCATGGTCGTGCTCGTAATGACTATAATCACACATCAATTTATGCATCTCGACCAAAGATTGTCGAATATGACTGACATATTTGACCTTGTACTTGCCAGGGTAGCCCTACACCATGTTGACAGATTTCCCATGCTCGGGAAATGGGTTCTTCTTCACATTAGGACCTACGTCCTCGAAACACAGAATACCACATCTCACAAGGTCTTGAACCTTGGTCTTTAAAGGGTAGAAATTTTCCACGTCGTGTCCGGGAGCACCGGAATGATAAATACAATGTAATTATGGTTTATACCACCACTGGGGGTTAGTAGGTATAGCCGGTGGGTCTCGTGGAGTAATCAACTTCCTCTCTATCAAAGAGGGGTATAACTCTGCAAATGTCATTGGAATAGGATCGAAGGTGACCTTTTTCCTCTCGTAACTTGTGCTGGCTTGATTACTGTTTCGAGGCTGGTAGGTATGCTGTTGCGGTCGGTGCTGTTGTTATTGATATTGCGGATGTTGTTGTTGCTGATTATTATTGTGATGCTGATACTGTTGATTGTCTCTGAAAATAGGTGTTATATGAGCCATCTGGTGTTGGTTACCGGCAGAACGCACGGTCTTCCTCCTTACAGAGGGTCTTCTTGGTTTCCCATGGGAGGTCACAACATGTTCCTCACCATCTTTCTTCTTCCCAAACGTCCCATACCATTTGGCAGAAGAGCCTTCTTCTCTGGTTAGGAGCCCTTCCCTGACTCCCTCTTCAAGACGCATCCCCATATTCACCATCTCGGTGAAGTCAGAAGGAGCGCTGGCAATCATCCGCTCGTAATAAAAAGAACTCAAGGTCTTCAGAAAGATCTTGGTCATCTCTTTCTCTTCCAGCGGGGGCACGATCTGTGCTGCTAGCTCTCGCCACCTCTGGGTGTATTCTTTGAAAGTTTCCTCGTCCTTCTGGTACATGGCTCTCAATTGATCCCTATCGGGAGCCATATCCACGTTGTACTTGTATTGCTTGACGAAGGCCTCACCAAGGTCGTTGAAGCATCAGATGTTCGCACTGTCCAAGCCCATGTACCAACGTAGGGCAGCACCGGACAAACTGTCCTGAAAGTAGTGGATGAGCAATTGGTCGTTGTCGGTCCGAGTCAACATCTTCCTGGCATACATGACCAGGTGGCTGAGGGGGCAAGTATTTCCCTTGTACTTTTCAAAGTCAGGGACCTTGAACTTCACAGGGATCTTCACATTCAGAACCAAGCAGAGTTCGGCAACAGAATTGCCGAAAAGATCCTTTCCTCGAAGAGTCTTCAATTCCTTGCGGAGTTCAAGAAATTGATCATTCATAACGTCCATCCTTTCATAGACATCTGGGCCCTCAAACGGCTCAGAATGATAGATGGTGTCGTCTACTCTGGGCATAGTATGCACGACAGGAGGAGGGACAGCAAGGACCGGGCTAGATGCCGGCAAAGAAGCAAAAGTGGGTGCAGGACCCTCAGGCATGAAATTAGGAGGCATCCCCCACGGAAACCCAACTGGCATGGTCGTTGGAGCAAAATGTGCGTTGGCCGCAGGCAAAGTTGAAGAGACAATCTCAGAAATGACTATCCTCTGGGGAGGAGTTGAAGGTGTCGGATATGACTGGCTTTGGGCAGCCATGAATGACTCCATTAGAGCAGTCAATCTGGCTACTTCCTCCTTCAGCTCGCGGTTCTCTTGTTCCAGATGATCCATCAGTCTTGCAGAGTTGGCTCGGGTGTAGTACTGGTGAGTCAGCTTATCTTCAAAATAAATGAAGAACACAGAGTTAGACCATAGAACAAGAAGCCTGGAGCAAAACATGTTGATGCACATGATGCATGCAATGCATATGATTCAATTTTTATATCAGAGGACCTTTTAGAGTTCTATTTGCAAATATTGGAAATATTAAACATTTATCACATATAGAAGTATCACATCAAATGATATTTGGAAATATTTTTACACCAAAGAAGTACAGTCTTGGTAACTGTAAGACCCCAATTTTGTCCCTAAGATCCTTCATGGCATCATAACATTGCATTGCATAGCCTCAAGGATCATTGAGCATCTTGGCTCCCTTTCCCTTTGGGTAGGGATCTATTATGAGTGGTTTGAGATCACCAAGCATGCTTGAATTGTATATCATTGCTTTTCTTGTTTTATTTACTAACCAAAAGCACAAAATATGTCATTTACATCTTTTGTTTGAAGCTTAAGCAATCACCAGGTCAAGAGCTTCAAGAAGATCCTTTGTGCAAGAGATGAGGTATTTCCTTGAGATGAGGATCACATGCTTAATATAAGGAGCTTACATGAGCTAGGGTTTCATTTTGAAGCAATTTCACCAAGTGGTAGAGGCTCAAGTCAATCAAGACATTTCAAGGTCATCTGAGGACCAAAAGTCAACTGTGCAGTCAACTGAGGGCTATGAGGTGGGGGAACTGAGTTGAGACACCTCAATCATGTTCAAATGAGGTCTATTCATCATCCTAAACATCCATCTCGAAGACTCAAAGGTCATGGCAAAAGTTACTAAAAATGGAAAATGACCTATAATTCAAAGTTTCCAAATTTGGCATGTTTTTGGTCCACATTCAACTTGACTTGTAAATGTCAAAGATGTTTCAAATGTATTTTTGGTGAACATGAAAGTTGTAGATATTTGTCTCCCCTTTCCAAAAAGTCCTAATTCATGTCCATATGATGAATGGTTGAGGAGTTATGGTCATTTGATCACAAATGTGTACATGGAAATTCAAAATGGCATAACTTTTGATACAATGCTCCAAATTGATTCATTCTTTTGGCAAAATGCTTCTCATGTTCAAGATATCTCAAATTTACATTATTTGGCCCAATTATGCAAAGGGATCATGGTCAAAATTCTCATTATTTTACACATGTTCATTTTGAAGGAAATATTCAACATTCATTTTTGGCTTAAGATGCAAGCAAATTGATCTTCAAATCATGACCATTGGATAATTTTGAGTGAAATCCAAGCCTTGCATGAGGATGAGCACGTGGATTATGGCCTTGTGAGCTTAATGTGCATTTTTGCAAATTGCTTCATATCTCATTAATCATTATTAGTGGATGGAAAAGAGGATTAGCATGGTCATTAGCATCGAGTATAAAAGGCCAAACCCTAATCATAACTGATAACATAAGCATTTTCAGATCCAAATTCAAAAAATCCCTCCAATTTCTCTCTCTTCGATTCTTCATTTTCTTCACACAAACCACAAATATTCTTGCAGATTATTGATCCTCATGCTTCACTGAGTAAGAATCATCCATCATCTGTTGCAATTCATCAAGATTTCGAGTTGTTCAAGAGCACTCTCATGGCAATGGAAGTTGGAAATTGAGGTGGATTCAAGTGGTTTCAACTGATTCTTTTTGTACAAAGCTTCAAGAGATGTTCAAAGGAGTAGCTATGGAGCTTCATAGCCTGTGAGATCGCAATTTCAGAGAGTTGCACTTCAAGGTGACTTCAAATTCGATCTCTCTTTTTGTTGTTTTTAGGTCATAGATTGGTAGATCTTGATGAGTAGAGCTTGTACATGTGTTTAGATTTAGATTTGGTTGAGTATTGAGCATGTTAGGTTGACTGAAAGTTTAGATCTCAGAAATGTTTTCGTTCGATCTGAAAAACCTAGTAGGAATTAGGAAGAATGGATATGATATTTGGAACCTACGTGGAAAGGCGGTTCGATTGGTATATGCCATATTGATTTCTAGAAAAAAATTGTGACTGAGCCGCCGGAGCTGCCCGGAGAAGACGACCGGAGCTTAGCTCCGGCGTCTGCGTGTGTTAGGGTTTAGTCCATGTGTACTACCATGTGTGATGTTGCATGGAAGAGTGATTGGTTACGAATTGTTTGACCATGGCCACGCGTTATTTGACTACTGAGTGTGCGTGCTGACATCGTTTAATGAAACGGTGCGTTTTGCTCATTCAAATATAGACCGTTGATTCTTGATGCGCGCCATATCGTGTGGTCTGTGATTTTTCTGGCTTTATTTCAAATGTTTTATTTCCCTCCATTTTCATGTGATATTTCCATTTATTTTAGTCGCTTTAGAAAAATCATAAAAAATTCAAAAATGATCCAAATGAGTCCCAATTTTTTTGCTAATTTTGTATTGATGTCTACTTTTTTATAATGTTAATTTTCTGAATTGTTGATGTCTGGTTTTTGATGTGTGATTTTTTGAATCTATGTGGTGCTAATTTGATATGGTGCATTCAATGTATTGTGAAATCCTCATTTTTGAACCATTTGATCCATGTTTTTTGCATGCATAATATTTATACATGATGTGAATTTTTGGTCACTCGTTTGGAATTTTTCTCATATGTTATCATCACTTTTGACACATAGAGAAAAGTGTGACAATTTGTGTCACATTTTTGACATTGAATTGTTGCATTTTTGTTCATATATCATTTGAACCTTTCTGGATTTGATCTTTGCATATTGATTGTTCATGACATGAGGAACTTGTACAAAAAATATCAAAGTCATTGCATGCATTTCTGATTTGATGTGAATTTTCTAAGTTGGAAGCTCATTTTGTGCACATTTTTTGTCCTTGCATGACATAGATCATTTGAGATAATTGCTTATTGATTTGATGTTGGTCCTTTTGAGGACATTAGATGGATTGTTTGAATGTGCATTGTGTAAAAGATTGGGTTCTGTTTTGGTCATTTTATTTGGTTTTGAATCTAGTCTTTGCACTAGTGTTTTGTACATAAACTAACTTTGTCTTGTGTTTCAGGTTTGGACATTTAGCATTGATGGTTGATTTGTTCTCACTTTGTGAGATGCAAAATGAATTGAGTTCTGACCTATTGTTGTTTTGTAGGGTTTTAAGTGATGTGGTGAACTCATGAGCTCATTTGAGTACTTGGGCATTATGCATTGAATTGTGTAACTGTTGGAAAGTTTCACTATTTGTCTGTTGGTTTAATAACTGAAGTACTGATTGTTTAGTCTTTGTACAGGTACCTTAGTTGCTTGCTTGCTTTAGATCTTGCTTGAGCATTGGATTGTGGTTGATACACCACTCAGGTAGTTAGCTTCTTACTTCATGTAGTCTGAAGTCCTGTCACCTTTTTGGCAGGCGTTTTGCTGGCAAGTCCTCCTTCAGAGGCTCTGTTTGTGTTTTGTTTAAAATTATGCTCAAAGACCTCCAAGATGAGGCATGTGTTATCTGATAAGACCTCCAAGAGTTGAGGCAATTGACGGATAAAAGGGATTAGTAGCCAATCCCCCGTTATTCAGTCTGTCGTTCTTTATGCTCGCACTACGTGCTGATGCTTCTGAACATGTACCTAAGATCTTTGTCCAATGTCTGTCAAGTGGAAAAGGATCCCACTTTCTGGATCCCCACGCTTTCTTTATCATGAGCTCACCCTGGCCAGGGTTAAGAGCATGAGGTATCATCCTCATTTACATTTTGATCAACTTCACCCTAACGTTCAATGTTAGTGGTTAAGAGCTATAGGTTACCCATTACAGTTTGGCTTGTTTGTCGAGCTTGACATGACCCCTCTTGACTAAAGCCCACCCATTGTTTGAGCCTCTTGTATGGATATAGTGTGTGATGTTTGTTTACTTGTGAACTTTTGATGTGTGCGCTCTTGAACTAGGAGTTTCCATTTGAGCTTAATTTGAGGATCATTCCCATGTTCATCTAAGTGGAAGATACAAGATACATTGAGGATCTCTTATGAGACTTGTTTGATTGCTTATGCTTTGTGCTTGCTTATTCCAAAGGATGGGAACTACTTGGATCATCAATATGATCTCAAGAGAGGAACTCCTAGTGTGGTTTCATTTCTTATCCCTCACCTGTTTGTTTTCCTTAGGACTTACCCTGTATCCTTCATCTCTCCACCCTAACCCAAGCCAAAACCCTTTTTGTGCAAACATTTGACTATTGTTTTCAACATTAGAAACCTAAGCCTTATGCTTTTGATTTTCAAACTTTCTTTTCATAACACTTATCTTGAATTTAATCTTTAAGTCAACTTTGACCATTTTTGTATATACTTCTAATTGGTAAATATAACCCATTCAAATGTCTTTTGTGGTTTCAATAGCCATTTCTTAATCAAATTTTTCCATAACCTTTAGCTATTAGGTTTGAGTTATCTTTGTGGTAGATGTAGTACTCACCTATGTCCTTAGTGATGGACAATGAGTCTTCCATGCTTATTATAGGGTTAACCCCTCACTAGCATGTTGAAGCTATCCTCACATGGTGGACTTGTGGTTTTTAGGTTGAGTTTTCTCCCTTTGATAACAAAAGACCTTAAGGCTTTTGGACCAATCAATCCACTCATTTGTTTTGAGATTTTTACCCCGAACTACGAGGTTTTGTTCCTAATATTTTTATAAGGGGGTACGTAGGCAATGGGTTTATCCATCCAAACACAAAATGTAAATAACTTGTACATTCTCTTCTCATCTCTTCAATCATGTTTGCACAAATAAAATTTTCATAAAACAATAACCTTTGCAACAAGTATGAAAAGGGCTCCCTAGGAGTACCTAGGATGTTTTGGGTGCCTAACACCTTCCCATTGCATAACCAACCCCCTTACCCAGATCTCTGTTTCTTTTACTAGTTTTTGTTAAAACTTTTTAGGTTTTTGTTCGCTTTCTAACCATTCCTTTGGATAAAAAGAACTGCGGTGGCGACTCGACTTTGTATGATTTACCTTGGATTTAGTCAATATCTCCAATGGTAACGAATACCCCGCTACAGTAACCAAATACAATACAAGAGAGAAAGGAAATGAACATCCTATGGATCCCTAGAAGCAATCATCTAAGGCCCTGGACACAGGAAGATAAGATGCCCGAAGCCTCTTCACCTCCCTCTCATAGGCTGCCTCCATGTATGCCTTCTCTTTGGCAAGTCGATCGTACTTCCTTTTCCAAAACTTGGAAGACTGAGGAAGTAGAGAAGTCCATGCATCATCAGGATCATCTATAACCTGATGCTCGAGGAACTCTATCAAAGTATACTTCTCCTTGATCTGCTGAAGCAACTCCTCTCGTTCGCGGATCCAAGCACGTAAACGGTCTTCGTCTCTCAACTCCTCTACTCCTTGGTCAGGAAGGGTTGAAGGTCCAGCCACAACCAACGATGTAGGTCTTGGATATTCGTAAGGCATTAGGTACTCAGAAGCTCTCCTCCTAACCCAAGAAGTATAAGGCTCCAAAGCGATACAATTCTTCGGACCTAGCTCCTTCCTTCCTTTCTTATGAATCTTGCGCCAAGTGCGGACCATCCTGCCCTTCAAGCCTTGGGGATCTTTATCCTCCTGAAAGAACACACCCTTTAACAAAATGTTATTGGGTTTATCCTTTAGGGGGAACCCAAGCTGACGACGTGCTAAAATAGGGTTGTAGTTAATTCCACCACATGTACCAAGAAGAGGCACATTGGAGAATTCACCATAAGAGTCAATGATCTGCACACCATCATACACACGATTGTACCAAAAGATATCATCATTAGTGAGAGACATAAGTCTCGTGGACCACCGTAGACATCCTTTGTTCTCCTTGAAGGCGACCGTCTGTGGCAAGTGCGAAATAAACCACTTGTACAACAGAGGCAAACAACACACAATGGTACCACCACCCTTTGCATTCCTCATATGCAAAGAAAAGTAAGTGTCACCCAACAGAGTCGGAACGGGATTAAGAGCAGAGAAAATCCTAATAGCGTTCACTTCCACAAACTTGTCGATGTTGGGGAATAACACTAGCCCATAGATGAGAAGTACAAATATAGCCTCAAAGGCGTCCTCACTCATGGCCTTCCCATACATAGTAGCTTGAGCAATGAGGAACTCAGAAGGGAGACCTTGAATTCCACCTTTGGTAGTCATATGAGCACCAATATATCAGCTATCTCTTGAGAAGTAGGAACATTCTCTAAACCACTGCACGACAACTGGTCAAGAATAGGTATACCCACAAGATAGGCATACTCCTCAAGCGTGGGCAAAAGCTGAAAATCCGGAAATGTGAAGCAACGATACAAGGGATCATAAAACTGCACCAATACAATTATCAATCCTTCGTCCACCTGAGTAGTCAGAATAGATAGAAGCTTCCCAAAATGAGCCTTGAATCCCAAGGGATCCAATACATAGGATGTCAAATTCCTTAGCTCTTTCAAGTCGGGTTGTCTGAAACTGTACTTCTTTGTATTCCTTCTTTGTCTTTCCATGTCTGAAAATTTGCAAATAGACCTCTTAAGTTCCTTGAAAATTTTCTCATTATTGATGATATGGATGCAAATGGGTGCATGAATGCATGGATGCAACAATCACACTCAAGGATCAAGAAAAGCACACCAAACAAAGGTCATGGGATGGATCAAGTCATCCTTAATATCAATCATCCATTTTGGTGGATTATGGTTTACACCTTATCAACACCCAAGTTCCATTGATATTAAGGATACAAGAACGGATCAACCATGAATCAAGGGTTTGGTGCAAGTTACGAGCATGGAGTCTTGGTTAAGAACCACCCAAAGGGAGTGTACAAGGGTTTAAACCTGCCAAACATGTTCTACAAGAGGTTCCCATAGTCATTATCCCATATTTTGGATATTATCGGAGAAACGACTACTCGTATTCCAAAAATATTCCCAAGAGAGACTCTTATGAGTGTAGTATCGCGTAACAATCGTATCAAATCTTACACTTGAACGACTTTCGCACTACATCCTAAGAATAGGCCAAGATGGGCTTGGTAAACTAAGGTCTTTGGCTTCTAAGGTCTATATTGGAAAGAGTAATCTCTAACCACAACTACTTGTGTGACAATATTGATCCCAACATGACCTCCACCAAGTGAATTGGCTTGCAAGTCAACTTGCTAAGGAATAACTCCACACAAGTCAACAAGACTATGCCATTCTCCTATCCTAAGTGCACTCGAGTTCAGGTATAGAACTCATCTCACAAAGATCACCAAGCATACAAGGAATTAGCATTCAAGCAATTCAATCATTACATACAATACAGTAATCCCAAATTGCACAAAAATATGTCACAAAACAATATACACAACAATACAACAAATATGAAAAGTAGGCAAAACCCACTAGGCAAATCTCCCCAGCAGAGTCGCCACTTTTCTGTAGCGGGGTATTGTTTACCATTAGAGATATTGACTAAATCTAAGGTAAACCATACAAGTTGAGTCGCCACCGCACTTCTATTTATCCAAAGGAATGGTTAGAAAGCGAACAAAAACCTAAAACTTTTATCGAATCAAAAACTAGTAAAAATGTCAGAGATCGGGGTAAGGGGGTTGGTTATGCAATGGGAAGGTTTTAAGCACCCAAAACATCCTAGGTAATCCTAGGGAGCCCTTTTCATACTTGTTGTAAGGTTGGTATTTTGTGAAAATTTATTTGTGAAAACATGATTGAAGAGATGATAAGAGAATATGCATGTTATTTACATTTGTGTTTGGATGGATAAACTCATTGCCTACGTACCATCTTAAAAAATATTAGGATCAAAACCTCGTAGTTCGGGGTAAAAATCTCAAAAATGAGTTGGTGAATTGATTGGTCCAAAAGCCTTAAGGTCTTTTGTTATCCAAGGGAGAAAACTCAACCTAAAACCACAAATTCACCATGTGAGGATAGCTTCAACATGCTAGTGAGGGGTTAACCCTATAATAAGCATGGAAGACTCATTGTCCATCACTAAGGATATAGGTGAGTATTACATCTACCTCAAGGATAACTCAAACCTAATAGCTAAAGGTTTTAGAAACATGATTAAGAAAATGGCCATTGAAACCATAAAAGGTATTTGAATGAGTGGTATTTACCAATGAAAAGTATTTACAAAATATGGTCAAAGTTGATTTAAAAGTTCAATTCAAAATAAGTGTTATGAAAGAAAGTTTTGAAAATCAAAAGCATAAGGGTTAGGTTTCTAATGTTTTAAAACAAATGTTAATGTTTGCACAAAAGTTTTGGCTTGGGTTAGAGTGGAGGGAAGAAGAAGAATGGCTAAAGTCCTAATCATACAAGAGATAAGGGATAAGAAACAAGACCACAAATGGAGTTCCTCGCTTGAGATCATATTGATGATCCAAGTAGCTCCTATCCTTTGGAATATGCAAGCAAATTGATAAAAAGCTCAAGCAATCAACATAATCAAACAAGCTCCTTAGAAGATCCTCAATGTATCTTGTATCTTTCACTTTGGATGAACATGGCAAAGGTTCTTCAATTTGAGCTCTCATAGAATTCCCTAGCATAAAAGCACACACATCAGAAGTTCTTATGAAGTAAATCAAGAATGGACAAGAGTGAGTTTAGAGGTTTGGTCCTTCTAGTCCATCTTCAACATTAAGGTCCTTTTTACTCCAATTTGCATAGGGAAATTCCTAGAATCTAAGTCCATTTGTCCATTTCTTTGCATTTGGTCCACAACAATCAAAACAAAACACAAGCACAATAGTATATACACAATTATGTGCTCAAGTGAGCAAAAGGAAAATTGCATTAACATAAACATGTGCTCATGTGAGCAAAGGGAGAAGCAAATGAATAATATGTACATGAATAGTAAATTGCATAAATGTTAAGAACAAAAAGTAAATGTTAATGGTTAATAGTTAGTGTTAACAGTTAGTGTGCCATAAGGCAAATTTAGTGCTATGTTAAGCAATCGTAATTGGACTTATGTAGAAATCACAACTATCTGGGGCCGGTCAATAATAATGTAGGCAACAACACAAGTTAGAGGTCTTGATTAGTGAATCAAACTCCAACAACTTGCCATGCCAAAAAGAAGATGAGAAATGATCTTGTATTGACTTAGGTCCTTTGCATGATTTAGAAAGCAAACTATCCTTAATGCAAAGTCATTCACTTGATCATTGATCAAGATGAATTAGATTTGAATCAAGGAAGATTAAATCTCCCTAATCAATGTTAACCATCAATCTTTAACTCATTGATCATGAAAGAAAAGAAGAAGAAGAAGAAGAAGAAGAAGATGAAGAATAGAAATGAAGAATTAAAGTGCATTAAATGAAATGGAATGAGATAATCAACAAGCTATGACCAAAGATAGAGAAAATCAAGGTCAAACAATAGAAAACAGAAGCAAAATGAAGATTAGAAGTCAAGAAATAAACAAAATATTTTTGGCATTTTTAAAATTTAAAATAAAACTTGAATTAAAATATTAAAGAAAGGTCAAACTTCAAACTCACTTCAAATCAACTTTAAAAAGTCCAAGTGAATTATCCTAAGTTCAACAAGGTCAAACAAAGTTTGACAAAAAATTTCAGCATTTTTAAAAGTCAGAAACTATTTTTAATCAATTAAAAAATGAATAAAAATAACCTAATTGAACTAAAATCTCAAATAAATCTCAAATCAATTAATAAATTAATGAGAATATTTTTCATAGATCTATCATCATTCAAAGAGGTTGAGAAAATATTTTGGTATTTTTTGGATCTAAAAAACTATTTAAAATGAATTAAAAATAACCAGAAAATAGAAAATTATTAAAAAATAGCAAATGACAAAATAAAAATATTAAGAATCATTTTTAGAAACTAGAAATTAAAAGAGAAATAATGAAATTGGTCCCATAATTTTTGGACCAATAATGAAAGAGATATGGATTTTAGAAATAAAATGGAATTAAAAGAAGTAAAAGAAAATAGAAATCAGAAATTAAAAATAAGAAAAAAGGAGAGGCGTTGGATCAAGTTGATTAATTGACCTTGCAGATCAAACGGATCTGAGCGCGCTTCCACAATACACGTGAGTCAATGCAACCACACAAACATTTAAAAATGGTCATAACATTGGACAACCTAGATCTAATCTGGAAATGAAAATGGACGGCCACGATTGGATCTGGAGGCCAGACGGTGGCCAGCGCCACCGTCTTCTCCGGGTAGCTCCGGTGAGACCTCAAATTTGCAGAAGAACAAATGTGCACCAAAACGCACGATACAGGTACCGAATGAAAGGTGGAGTGATGTACATCACTACTATGCCACTCAATTCCACTCTAGATCCCTATTGAGAGAGAAATCAGAGATGGAACTTTGGTGGTGTTCAACTAAACTTGCTTGATTTCAAAAATTAAGAACACAATAATGATGCCTCTATGCAGAGGACTTTAGATCACACAAAATCAAGGAAAATGGAACAATATATGAGCTGTTTCGAAGCAAAATGCAGTTGAGCAAAACCTTGGAATTGAGATGAATTGAGTCACTATCTTTGAGTTCTTTTGCAAACAAAAGTTCTATGGATCCAGGTGAAGAGGTCTAGGAACTTTATAGAGAAAATTGAGATTTGTTCCTTTGGTATGGGTGTGGATTCAATTCAGCAGAGGTTTAGGCGCCTTTAGGTTGAGGAAATGAAGAGCAAAGCACTTGTATTTATAGCCAAAGCCATCTGATATGCATGAACAAAGTGTGCATGGGAGAAAAGGGCCTCCATGCATGGGCCTGTACAGGTGCATGGAGGGCCCATTTCTAATTGGAATTGATTGCTTATATCATAATTAGGAGGAATGGACGTGCAGATATGATATCATGAGCTCATGCAATGTGTTTGAAATGAATTTCCAAAAATGCACTAAAAGGTTCTCTTCTTCAAAAATGATATTTCCAAATTTGAAACATAGGCTTATGGGTAATGGTTGGAAAGCTTGTTGCATAAGGAACACATTCTATGTTGATCAAAAATCCAATTGGGCCTTGTAAATTAATGAAATTTGAGCTTGAAGTGTAGGGTGCAAAACATGCATATGTGAAATTTCCAAATTTGGCCAATGTTCAAGCCTCTCTGTCTTAATGATGCAAGCTCCAAATGATAAAATCTTCAACATGAAAGTTGTATATCTTTTCAAGTCAATCAATTTGGATTTAAATGTTGCATCATTTAGAGTTTTAATGAAAAATTTATGGGCACTTGAAGTTGGACTTTTTCACATTTCAATGCATTTGGCCCAAAGTGACATATAATGTTTTGCATTATCACTTGTATTTCTTTTGAGATTTTGCAATTTTTCTCAACATAACATTTGAATTAGACACATTAATATTTACAATGAATTTAGTCTCACCTCAAAATTATAAAAAATGAAGGAGTTATGTCCTTGGGAAGTTGACCCAAAATTAGGGTTTCAGTCAAAATGACCTATAATGTCTTGGAATGGATGATGACCTTCCATGCTTCAAATCAATTTTTGATGAACATGAAATTTGTTCATATTGTCCTTAAGAACATTTTTTCTCTTAGGATAATCTCCATTTGACCAACACATAAAAAGTTAGGTCTCAGTGCATTTCAAAATAGTCAGATGAATTAACTGATCAACTTCTCAAGTCCACACCTCATATCTTGAAGAATTAATGATTGAGGGCACTCAAATAAGTTCAAATATGCATGAAATGATGAATTAAAGAACTTCCCTTAATTTTATTTGACCATGGGTTGAGGTTGCTTCATGAGCAAGGCACAATTGATGAACAAATGAATTAGGGTTTCCTTGGGAAACAAGCCTCAAAACCCCTTGCTTTACTTTGATCAAAATGATGAATTGAGATACTTGGGAGGCATATTTGATGGATGAGATCTTTGGGAACCATTCCATGTTTGCTTTCATCTCCTCTTGACCATATCAATGCACATAGGATCTTCTAGAAGCTTTTAGACCTTGTGATTGCTCAAGCTACAAACAAGAAATGTTAGTGACATATTTTTGTGCTTTTGGTTAGTAAATAAAATGAGAAAAGCAATAATATACAATTCAAGCATGCTTGGTGATCTCAAACCACTCACAAGAGACCCCAACCCAAAGGCAAAGGGAACCAAGATGCTTATGATCCTTGAGGCTATGCAAATGAAATGTTATGATGCCATGAGGGATCTTAGGGTCAAAATTAGGGTCTTACACAGGCACTTTGAACTTGACAGGAATCTTGACATTAGGCATAAGGCAAAGCTCAGCAGCAGATTTTCCAAAGAGGTCCTTCCCTCTAAGAGTTTTAAGTTCCTTGCGCAGCTGAAGGAATTGATCATTCATAACGTCCATTTTCTCATACACATCTGAGCCCTCATATGGCTCAGAGTGGTAAATGGTGTCATCTACTCTCGGCAAAGTATGCACGACTATAGGTGGCACAACGAGGACCGGGCTAGATGCTGACAAAGAAGCAAATGTTATGGCGAGACCCTCTGGAGCAAAGTTAACGGGCATCCCCCAGGGAAACCCGACTGGCATAGCCGTAGGAGAAAAGTGAACACTGGAAGGAGGCACGGTAGAGGAAGCAACCTCTGAAATAACCGTCCTCTAAGGAGGAGTTGAAGGCGTTGGAGACGACTAGCTTTGGGCAGCCAAGAATGACTCCATCAGGGCAGTCAATCTTGCCACTTCCTCCTTGAGTTCTCTGTTCTCTTGCTCGAGGTGATCCATTAGCTTTGATGAGTTGGCTCTGGTGTAGTACCGGTGCGTCATCTTGTCTTCAAAATAAATGAAGAACACGGAGTTAGACCATTGAACAAGAAGCCCTGGAACAAAACCTGCTTATGCAAATGATACATGCAATGCTTGTGCATATGATTTATTTTTAATCAGAGGAACTTTTAGAGATCTATTTGCAAACATTGGAAATATTAATCATTTAGACATATATGGAAAAAACCATATCAATAATATATGGAAAAAAATTTACACCAAAGAAGTACAGTCTTGGTAACCAAATATAATACAAGAGAGAAGGAAAATGAACATCCTATGGAACCCTAGAAACAACCGTCCAAAGTTCTCGAGACCGGAAGATAAGCTGCACGAAGCCTCTTCACCTCTCTCCAATAGGCTGCCACTATATCTGCCTTCTCCTTGGCGAGTCGGTCGTACTTCCCCTTCCAAAACCTGGAAGATTGAGAAAGATGAGAAGTCACCACATCATCAGGCTCGTCGATAACCTGATATGCAAAGAGAAATAAGTGTCACCCAACAGAGTAGGAACGAGATTAAGAGTAGAGAAAATCCTAATGGCGTTCACATCCACAAAGTTGTCGATGTTGGGGAATAACACTAGCCGGTAGATGAGAAGTACAAATATGGCCTCAAAGGCATCCTCACTCATGGCCTTCCCATACATAGTAGCTTGAGCAATGAGGAACTCAGATGGGAGACCTTGAATTCCACCTTTGGTAGTTATATGAGCACCAACAATAGATTCATCTATATGCAACAGATCAGTAATCTCTTGAGAAGCAGGGACTCTCTCCAAGCCAGTGAACGATAACTGATATAGGATAGGTATATCCACAAGATATGCATACTCCTCAAGTGTAGGCAAAAGCTGGAAATCCGGAAAAGTGAAGCAATGGTACAAGGGATCATAGAACTGCAACAACATACTCATCAAACCTTTATCCACCTGAGTAGCAAGAATAG
This sequence comes from Lathyrus oleraceus, assembly GCF_024323335.1. Lineage (NCBI taxonomy): Eukaryota > Viridiplantae > Streptophyta > Magnoliopsida > Fabales > Fabaceae > Lathyrus > Lathyrus oleraceus. The sequence continues at coordinate 458,782,698 of NC_066582.1, read as the reverse complement.
ACAGAAACTTCGCATGACGAGCCTTGAACTCCAAGGGATTTAATACATAGGATGTGAAACTCCTTAACTCTTTCAAGTTGGGTTGTCTGAAACTGTAGTTCTTTGTATTCCTTCTTTGCTTATCCATGTCTGAAAATTTGCAAATAGATCTCTTAAGTTCCTTGAAAATTTTCTCATTGTTGATGATATGGATGTGTATGAATGCATGAATGCATGGATGCAACAATCACACTCAAGGATCAAGCAAAACACACCACACAAAGGTCATGGGATGGATCAAGTCATCTTTAATATCAATCATCCATTTTGGTGGATTATGGTTTACACCTTATCAACACCCAAGTTCCATTGATATTAAGGATACACAAGAATGGATCAACCATGAATCAAGGGTTTCTTGCAAGTCACGAGCATGGAGTCTCGGTTAAGAACCACCCAAAGGGAGTGTACTATGGTTAAACCTGACAATCATGTTCTACAAGAGGTTCCCACATTCATCATCTCATCTTTCGGATATTATCGGATAAACGACTACTCGTATTCCAAAAATATTCTCAAGAGAGACTCTTATGAGTGTAGTATCGCGTAACAATCGTATCAAATCTTACACTTGAACGACCTTCGCACTATATCTTAGAATAGGCTAAGATGGGCTACGTAATCTAAGGTCCTTGGCTTCTAAGGCATATATTGGAAAGAGTAATGCCTAACCACGACTACTCGTGTGACATTATTGATCCCAACATAACCTCCACCAAATGAATGGGCTTGCAAGTTAACTTGCTAAGGAATGACTCCACACAAGTCAACAAGACTATGCCATCCTCCTATCATAAGTGCACTCGAGTTCGGGTATAGAACTCATCTCACAAAAGACCACCAAGCACACAAGCAATTAATATATCAAGCAATTCATACATTACAAACAACACAGTAATCCCAAATTTGCACAAAAATATGTCACAAATAATATAAACATACAATACAACACATATAAAAAGTAGGCAAAACCCACTAGGCAAATAGATCCTCCCCAGCAGAGTCGCCACTTTTTTGTAGCGGGGTATTCGTTACCTTTAGATTTATTGACTAAATCAAAAGTAAATCATACAATTCGAGTCGCCACCGCACTTCTATTTATCCAAAGGAATGGTTAGAAAGCGAACAAAAACCAAGATGTTTTATCAAGTCAAAAACTAATAAAAATGTCAGAGATTTGGGTAAGGGGGTTGGTTATGCAATGGGAAGGTTTTAAGCACCCAAAACATCCTTAGTACTCTAAGGGAGCCCTTTTTACAAATGTTGTAGGGTAGGTTGGTATTTGTGAAAAATATTTATGCAAAAATGATTGGGGAGATGAGAAAAGAATATACAAGTTATTTACAATTTTGTGTTTGAATGGATAAACCCATTGCCTACGTACCATCTTAAAAAGGTAGGATCAAAACGTCGTAGTTCGGGGTAAAAATCTCAAAAGAAGTTGGTGAATTGATTGGTCAAAAGCCTTAAGGTATTTTATTATCAAAGGGAGAAAACTCTACCTAAAACCACAAATCCACCATGTGAGGAGAGCTTCAACATGCTAGTGAAGACTTATAGTCTATCGCTAAGGATATGGGTGAGTATTATATCTACCTCTAGGATAACTCAAAGCTAATAGCTAATGTTTATGAAAAGCTTTAACACAAATGGTCATTGAAACCACAAAATAAAACAATTGAGTGAGTTATACTTACAAAATGAAAAGTATTTACAAACTAAGGTCAAAGTTGACTTAAGATTCAATTCAAAATAAGTGTTTTGAAAAGAGTTTGAAAAATCAAAGGCATAATGCCTAGGTTTCTAATTTTGAAAACAATGTTAATGTTTGCAAAAAAGTTTGGCTTGGGTTAGAGTGGAGAGAAGAAGAGAATGGCTAGGTCCTAAACAAGCAAGGATGAGGGAAGAGAAATAAAACCACATTGGAGTTCCCTTCTTGAGATCATAAAGATGACCCAAGTTGCTCCATTCCTTTGGATTTAGCAAGCAATAAGCAAATAACTCAAGCAATCAAGCACACAATCAATCAAGCTCCTAAGAATTTTCCATTTGGCTTTGTATCTCTTATCTTGGATGTCCATGACAATGGTTCTTCTAATTGGCTCAAGTTTGGGATCCCTAGCACAATGCAATAGAATGAATGGACAAGAGTGAGTTTAGAATTAGGATCCTTTCAATTCATCTTCAAGGTTAAGCATTCTAAAGGCATGAGGCCTAGTTGCTCTTTGGCAATTTTAAAGCATTCTAAAGGCATGAGGCCTAAATGCTCTTCAAACTCCATTAGCATAGGTAAGGTCATAAATCTAAGTCCTTTCTCCATTTGCATTGGGTTCACACAATCAAAACAAAACAAACACAATAGTATATACACAATAATGTGCTCAAGTGAGCAAAAGGCAAATTGCATAAACATAAACATGAGCTCAAGTGAGCAAAGGGCAAAAGCAAATGAATTAATGTACAAGAAATTAAATTGCATTAAAGTAAATTGCAAGAATTAAATGCTTGAATTAAAAGTTAGTAATTATTAGTTAGTGTTAGTGTGCCATAAGGCAATTTAGCGTTATGTTAAGCAATCGTAAGTGGACTAACGTAGTAGTCACACTTATCTGAGGTCGGTCAATAAAACTATAGGCAACAAACACAAGTTAAAGACCATGACTAGTAAGCCAAGCTCCTACAACTTTCGATGCCAAAAGAAAAAGAAGAATGATCTTGTATGGATTTAGGTTTTTTTCTTGACCAAGAAGCAACCTATCTCTAATGCAAAGCAATTCACTTGATCTTTGATCAAGATGAATTTGATTTGAATCAAAGAAGGTTAAGCCTCTCATATTTCAAGGCTAACCACCAATCATTAACTCATTGATCAAAAAGAAAAAAGAAGAAGAAGAAATGGAATGTACATAATTGAAATTCAAATGATATAAGCAAAATACATTGACCAAATATGAAATGAATCAACATCAATCAATGGTAAACAGAAGTAAGATGAAGCTTAGAAGTCAAGAAACAATAAAAATATTTTTGGTAATTTTTTGGAATTAAAATAATACTTGAACTAAAATAAACAAATAAAGGTCAAACTTCAAATCCAATTCAAATTAACTTGGAAAAATCCAATTGGATCATCATAAGTTCAACAAGGTCAAACAAGGTTTGACAATTTTTTTTATCATTTTTAGACACCAGAAACTAATTTTAAACAATTAAAAATGAAGAAGATATAACATAATTGAACTAAAATCTCAAATAAATCTCAAATCAATTAAGAAATTGATCAGAATATTTTTCATAGATTCGTCATCATTCAAAGATGTTAAGAAAATATTTTTGGCATTTTTTAATATTGGAAACTATTTTAAATGAATTAAAAATAACCAGAAAAGAGAAAATTCACAAAAAAATTTAAATGGAATCATAAAAAATATTAAAAATCATTTTCAGAAACTAGAATTAAAAAGGGAAATAATGCAATTGGTCCCATATTTTTTGGATTAAAAATGAAGAAGATATGAATTTTTGAAATAAATTGGAATTAAAGAAAATAGAATTAAAAATCAGAAATTAGAAAAATCATGGAGCGTCTGATCTTGCCTCATTAAATGACGTGGCTAGTCAGGAGGCTGTAAAGCGTGCGCTCATGGTGATCCAAGGTCAGCAGCGAAACATGGAGCATTTTAAAAAGTCATAACATTGCATGGCCTAGATTAGATCAGAGCAACAAATCCAATGGTCCAGAGCTCATCCACGTGGGGCGGTGGTGTACACCACCGTCTTCTCCGGCGAGACTCACCGCTCCGACCAAGATTTGCAGGTTTTCAAAACCTCATTAAAATGCACGATCCTTATATCATTGGAAAGCTGGGGTGATGTACATCACCCTTGTGCCATTGGTTTCCACTCAAGATCACTATAGGAAGAGAAATCTGAGATAGAAATTTATGGTGTTCAAACTAAACTTGCTCAATTCATGAAATTAAATGCACAGATCAATTGCCTCTAACATGAGGGCTTCAGAGGTACCAACAAACACAAGAAATGATCAGTATCCAAGCAGTTTCAAATCAAAAAAGTTTGAACAACAACCTTTGAAGTGCAGCTTTACAAGACACGATCTCCTCCAATTCTTTGATGCAGTGTGTTCTTGAGATGGCAAGGAAGCAAGGTCTAGGAATTGAAGCTCAATGATTAACCAATGAAGTTGAAAATTGAACTTGAAAATTGAAAGAGAAAAGCAAAATTCCTTTTAATGGAGGTTGGGTTTTTACTTCTGCAGTAATTCAGGCACCTTGAGGTTGGTTTTGAATGAAGCCAGGCATGTGTATTTATAGCAAGAGATGATACAAGCAATGGAAAACTCGTGTGTGCATGAGCTTGTGTCCTCCATGCATGGGCCTGTACAGGCGTATGGGAGGCCCAAACTTGATTGGTTTTGCATGCTGATGATGAAAGAAATGAAATTGGACGTGTACATGGCAAGGCAATGTGGTGTGCAAGCAATTTAATCATGTTATGCATAATTGAACACAAATCTTCTCCTCTTTGAAAATGCACTTTACTAAATTGAAACATAAGCATGTGGGTAATGGTTAGAAATTTTTTGACATGAGGAACAAATGTTATGTTAAACAAAAATCCATTTGGAGTTGGGAAAATATTGAAAACTGATCATGAAGTTCAAGGTGCAAAACATGTGTATGAGAATTTTGTCAAAATAGACCAACTCCAAGCCCTTCTGTTTCTATGATTCATGCCTCAAATGACAAAACCTTAAACATCAAAGTTGTTTATATTTTCAAGACAATCAATTTGGACTTAAATTTTGCATCATTTGGATTTTTTATGAGAAAGTTATGGGCACTTGAAGTTGGACCTTTTCAAGTTTCAACGGCTTTGGTCCAAAGTGACCTATAATGTTTTGTATTATCATATGTGTTTCTTTTAGGATTATGAAATTTTGTCCAACATTAAAATTTAATTATACATCTTAAACTTTCCAATTCATTTTATCCCACCTCAAAATCATGAAAAATGAAGGAGTTAGGTCCTTGGGAAGTCGACCCAAAATTAGGGTTTCAGTCAAAATGACTTATAATGTTTTGAAATGGATGATAACCTTCCATGTCTCAAATGGATTTTTTATGAACATGATAGTTGTTCATATGGTTCTTAAGAACATTGTTTCTCTTGGTGTCATCTTCATTTAACAAATACATCAAAAGTTAGGTCTCAATGGATTTCAAAATAGTTAGATGAATTGACTGATCAAATTCTCAAGTCCAAACTTCAAACCATGATAAATGGATGATTCAGGACACTCAAGTAAGCTCAAATATGCATAAAATGATGAATGAAAGAACTTCCCTTGATTTTATTTGATCATAGGTTGAGGTTACTTCATGAGCAAGGCACAGTCAATGCATAGTTAAATTAGGGTTTCCTTGGGAAGCAATCCTCAAGCCCTTTGGTTTATCTTGATCCAATTGACAATTTGAGATACTTGGGAGGAAGATATGATGATTGAGTGCTTTGGGAATCATTGCCATGCTTGCTTTCAACTTCATCTGGCCACACCAATGAGCATAGGGGCCTCCTAGGAGCCTTGGATCATCTGATTGCTCAAGCTTCAAAACAACAAAGTTAGTGAAATATTTGTGTGCTTTTAGTTAGTAGACAAAATAAGAAAAGCAATAATATACAATACAAGCATGCTTGGTGGTCTCAAACCAACTCACACAAGTCACAACCCTAGGGTTAAGGAGCCAAGATATTATGATCCTTGAGGCAAATGCAATGTGCAATATATGATGCCATGAGGGATCTTAGGGTCAAAATTAGGGTCTTACAACAGTCAGTATAAGTGCCAGTCTTATTGGACTTAGGAGGTCCTTCTGTTAAGCTTTCTTTTGATTTTCTTCATGTACTTTAATTTTAAGCTTTATCTATGTGGCAAGGCCACTAGTCTTAACGGTGTCAAACTTTATGTAAAACATATTTGAAGCATACAGATGTGAAGTAGTATATTTTAATTAATTCAGTCTTGTTATTTAAAAAATTTAAATTTTCTGTATTTTATTTTAGGTTTTCAATAATGGGACATAGGTTGTCTCATTTAGTCTCATTTAATTCAGTCTCATTTAATGGATTCCAAACCGGATGATAACTTTTCTTTTGTGTGTTGAGTCTTCCTCTAGATAGCCTTCTAATATACTGATCTAGGAAGCTTCTTTAACACACTTAACTTATTCTTCTTTCTTTTCCCCCCAACGGTCACAAACCCAACGGTAACGTAACAGACACTTCACAAAATTCACTATATAAATACTTCACACGTATTCATTATTTTCTTATCAATTTCAAAGTACTTATTCATACCTTACAAATGGCTAAATGTTTTCTTTTATTCATCACTCTTCTTGTCATTATCTTGTTTCTTATTGGTATTATCAAGCATGAAGAATTAGGTAAAGATTTCTTAGCAATAATGATAATTATAGTTTTACCATTACTAGTCTTAGCTTGGTTTATTAATAGAGGTTTTTAAATGAAACATGGTCATGGTTTTTGTAATCGTTGTTATTTAATAAATTGATATGCTTTTGGTTATACACTAAATATTGATTATCTTTGCCAAAATTCTAGATATAATCGTAACTAACATTAAGCAATAATTCAACATATTAAACATAACATTGCATGTGAGAGAATTGACAAAATCCTTATCGATGAATCATTCATTGGGATATAAATATACATATTTATTATGTTCTTTATGTCTTATGGATGATTGAACCTAATAACGTATCCTTTTCAGGAAGTTATGGTTCAAAACGCCAGAAACATGAGGCGTGGTAGGCGTGCTGGTAGAGGCACTAGTAAAGGTGTAGGTAGGAATGTGACTGGTGAAGCTACTCCCGAAGGGGTAGCTAACATCCCCATGGGCTGAGAAGATCATTCCCAAACTGGAACGAACTCTCAATCTAACACTCGAGATGTTCGTGAACTTGTTGCGGCTGTGTTAGATCAAACACAATAAAATGCTCAAATCCTGCAAATCACTCGTGATCATCAACTTTTTCAGCAACGACAAAGCGAAACTGTGCATGAAGATACGGGATTGAACTCGTTTCTGAAAGGTAAACCACCATAGTTTGGTGGTGACTTTAATCCGGAGGGTGCTGAGAAATGGTTGCAAGAGATATAGAAGATATTTTCTTTCACTCACTGTAGAGAGAATAAAAGAGTCATATATGCAACATTCATGCTGACAGGTGACGCTGAAGCCTGGTGGAGAGGAAAATAGAGATTATTGGAAGAGGAAGGAAGAGAGATCAACTGGATCTTGTTCAAAGAAGAATTTTTGGGGAAGTATTTTCCAAAGCTATGTAGGAAATAGAAGGAGAGAGAATTCCAGAACCTGCGTCAAGGTATGATGACGGTGGGAGAGTATACTAGGAAGTTTGAATCCTTGCTAAAGTATTCTGAATTTTACCGCTTGCATCCAAGGGAAGAATGGATGTGTGAAAAGTATCAAGATGGATTGAAATATGATATCCAGAGGGAGGTTCTACCTCTACATATTATGCGCTTTGTTGAGCTGATAGAAAGATGTTTGGAGTTGGAAGGAATTGACAATAGGAAGAATCAATATGGATAAGGAGTACCAACCTGAAACAACAATCACAAGGGCCATTTTAACCGAGGCCATGGAGGAAGGACCCAACAAGGGGGTAGGCCATATCAAAGGCCTACACCATATCATAACCAGGATTCTAGGAGGTTAATGTTCAAGTGTTACAGCTGTGGAGGGGCACATCTTAACAAAGATTGTCCAAATAGAAATATTGGAGCTTGTTTTCGTTGTGGTCAGAAGGGCCATTTTCTCAAAGATTGTCCCCAAGGACAAAATTAACCAACAAGCCAGAAGAGAGTCCTAATAAACAATAAGAATGTAGGGAAATCAAGGAACGGAGGCCCAAATGTTGGTCAAGGACCTCAGAATCAGAACAAGCCAACCACAGGAAGAGTATTTGCAATTAGAAGAGCTGAGATCTCAAAGTCAGATGGGTTAATCCAAGGTATGTCTTTAATTGGAGATAAGTTGGTATTAGTATTATACGATAAGTTGAAATTGTTGATCTCAACTATAAGTTGACCATTACAACTCCCTCGGGAGAAAGAATGGTAACTTGTTCAGTCTATGCAGACTGCCTTGTAATTTTAGAAAATAGAAGATTCTTAGTAGATCTTGTAGTACTCCCTCTAAAAGACCTAGATGTCATCTTAGGAATGGATTGGTTATCAGCCAATGATGTAAACTTGGGGTGCAAGAAGAAAATTTTAACGTTTGGAGAAGATAGTGGATAAGTCATAAAGGTGGAAACTCTCACCCAAAACTTTATGATGTTATTCTCAATGTAAGAAGGAGAAACCCCTAGTTTTGAAAATCTTCTAGTGGTCTGTGAATTCCCGGAAGTTTTTCCAGAAGAGGTTCCAGTTTTACCACCGGTTAGGGAAGTGGAGTTTTCTATATACTTGGTTCCAGGCACTGGACCAATTTCTATATCTCCTTATCAAATGTCACCCTCAGAGATGGCTGAGTTAAAGAAACAATTAGACAAGATGTTAGAGAAGGAATTTATTAGACCGAGTGTATCGCCATGGGGAGCTCCAGTCTTGTTTGTTAAGAAGAATGATGGTTCTTCTAGACTTTGTGTAGATTACAGACAACTTAATTAAGCTACTGTAAAAAACAAGTATCCTTTGCCTAGAATCGATGACTTGATGGACCAGTTAAAGGGAGCATCGGTATTCTCGAAGATTGATTTGAAGTCTGGATATCATCAGATCAAAGTGAAAGAGGATGATATTCCAAAAACAACTTTCAGATCCCGTTATGGACACTATGAGTAATTAGTAATTCCATTTGGTTTGACTAATGCTCCAGCAGTATTCATGGATTACATGAATAGGATCTTTAGGTCGTACTTAGATCAATTTGTTGTAGTTTTCATCGATGACATTTTGATTTATTCCAAGAATGAGGTAGAGCATGAAGAACATTTGAGAATTGTGCTACATATATTAAATGACCGCCAATTGTACGCGAAATTCTCGAAATGTGAATTTTGGTTGAAGGAGGTACAATTTCTTGGTCATGTTATCAGTAAAGAAGGTATTGCAGTAGATATGAGTAAAGTCGAAGCAGTAACAAAATGGGAAATTCCAAAGAATGTTGGTGAGCTTCGAAGTTTTCTTGGACAACCTGGATATTATCGGAGGTTCATTGAAGGATTCTCAAATATCACTTTTCCTATGACTCAGTTAACAAGGAAGGGTAAGAACTTTGAATGGACAAAAGAGTGTGAAGAAAGTTTTCAGAAGTTGAAGGAAAGATTGACTTCATCACCAATACTCATCTGACCAGACCCGTTAGGACGATTCGATGTGTATTTTGATGCGTCATACCAAGGTCTTGGTTGTGTGTTGATGCAAGAAAGGAAAGTGATAACTTATGCGTCAAGACAGTTGAAGGTGGACGAGAGAAACTACTCAACTCACGATTTAGAGTTAGCAGCAATTGTGTTTTCCTTAAAAATTTGGAGGCGTTATCTTTATGGATCAAAGTTCACTATGTTAAGTGATCACAAAAGCCTGAAGTATTTATTTGATCAGAAAGATCTAAACATGAGACAAAGGCGATGGATGTAATTTTTAAAGGACAGTGATTTTGAGTTACAATATCATCCAGGAAAGGCCAATGTTGTAGAAGACGCCTTGAGTCGAAAGACACTTCATGGATCTGCAATGATGTTGAAGGAAGAAGAGTTGATTAACCAATTCGTGGATTTAAACTTAGGAGTACATCACAGTGAAGGAAGTATGTTCATAGGCACTATTGTCGTGTCTAATGAATATCTAAAATGGATCAAAGCTGAACAACAACTTGATGACCAATTAATGAATATAAAGGAAACTATCAATGATGGTCAAAATGGGGATTTTAACATAAGGACTGATGGAATCCTGAGGTTTGGAGAAAGGTTGTGTATACCTCAAAACCAGGATATTCAAAAGTTGATCTTGGAAGAAGGCCACAAAAGTAAGATGAGTTTTCATCCAGGAGCCACAAAGATGTATCGAGATTTGAAGAAAATGTTTTGGTGGTTTGGAATGAAGAAGGATATAGCAGAGTATGTTCAAAGTTGTTTGATATGTCAGAAGGAAAAGATTGAACATCAAAGGCCAACTGGATTCTTACAACCTTTAGACATTCCGGAGTGGAAGTGGGATGGAATAGCTATGGATTTTGTAACTGCTTTGCCCAAAACTTAGAAGAAGCATGATGCAATTTGGGTAATCATTGATAGGTTGACAAAGAGTGCACATTTCATTCCCATCAATCAAACGTTTAGCTTAGAGAGACTAGCTCAGATATATGTAAAGGAAATTGTTAGATCACATGGGATACCTACAAGTATAGTCAGTGATAGAGATCCCAAATTCACATCAAAGTTTTGGCGTCAGTTGCATTTAGAGCTAGGAACCAAACTAAGGTTAAGTTCAACTTATCATCCCCAAACAGATGGCCAGTCAGAAAGGACAATTCAATCGTTAGAGGGTCTGCTAAGAGCTTGTACTCTTGAACACAAAGGAAGTTGGGATGAGTTCTTACCATTGGCTGAGTTTACTTACAACAATAGATTGCACTCAAGTATTGGTATGGCTCCATATGAAGCATTGTATGGACGAAGGTGTCGAACACCTTTATGTTTGTATGAAGTTGGAGAAAATAAAATATTGGGTTCAGAATTTGTGCAACAAACAACAGACCAGGTTAAGCTTATTAGAGAAAAAATGAAAGATCCACAGGATCGTCAAAAGAGTTATAATGATAAAAGGAGAAGACCTTTGGAATTTGAGGCAGGAGATCACGTGTTCATTAGGGTAACTCCTAGAGCGAGAATTGCATGAGCAATCAAAACTAGGAAGTTAACACCAAGGTTTATCGGGCCTTTCCAAATTCTACAACGGATTGGACCTATAGCATACCACATTGCGTTGCCGCCAAACCTGTCTAATCTTCATCATGTATTCCATGTATCACAACTAAGGAAGTATTATCGTGGAACTTAAAGATAACCTAGAATATGAGGCTTTACATGTCAAAATTTTAGATCATCGAATTAAGGAACTTCGTGGAAAGCAGATACCATTGGTTAGAGTTGTGTGGGATAATGTAACTGGTGATTCTACATGGGAAAGAGAAGAGGACATGCGTCAAAAGTATCCACAAATGTTTTAGGTACGTTAAATTTCGAGGACGAAATTTCTTTTAAGGGGGGTGGTAATGTAACATCCTAATTTTCCATACCTTAAATAATATATCTGATTATAATTGAAATTTTAACATCGCTAATTATTACAAACTAAACATTGAAACTAGCAGCTATAATAATTAATTTATCAACTAATTACTCCTTATTTTATTAGTAATATTATTATTCAATTTGAATATCATCGTTTTATTTTACAAACTAAACTTTGAAATTAGTCATTTAAATACTTAATTTTTAGTTAATTAATTATCCATATTATTTTTATTATTATTACTTTTGTTGTTTTGTTATTATATTATTTGATGTTATTTGATTTGAATATCACTATTTTACTCTACAAACTAATCTTCAAAAAAAAAAGTAAATAAAATAACCTTAAGTTAATAAATGTATTAAATAATTATCCTTGTTGTTGTTATTATTATTATTATTATTATTATTATACTTATCATTTCATTTTATAAAAGAAATATTTTTTATTTTTTTATTAATATTCTACATGATCATATGTCATGAAATAGTAGAAAATCAAACTTCCATACATTTCTCACCATCTATTTTCACAAAGTCATATTAGAACATCTATAAAACTATTCATGCAAGACTTGTAAATATTTGATAAAGACATATTTACTAGCAAGAGTTGAAAAGTTAGAAAGCATGGGCAAAAGGAGCTAAATTTACATTATTTTAATATCTCACAACTAGTATAAATAGGGGTCTTTCTCACCCCATTTTCATTCATTCATTCACAAATCATCTTCCTCACCTCTTTATTTCCTTCTTTCTCTAGTTTCTTCATATAGAAATATTAGTTTTAGTTGTCGAACTTTTCACGGTGTCGGTTTGTAGTTTTTAGATTTATTTTAGAGTAATTTAATTATTTTAATTACGTTATTTATATAATGGTTATTTTAATATTTTGATTTAAATTTCCGTTCAGACGTCGAGATATTGAACTTATAAAGTCCAAGATAAATTTTACCATTTTAAGTTTTATAATGCCCAAGTATTATTACAAAATTAAAATGTTATTAGGAATACACTCTTAACAAATCCAAATGGGAGTATAATCTAATTTATACTTGAATTTGATAACGATTAAATATAGTGGAGGTTATGTCTAAATATTTTAAATAAATAAATATTTTAGTTTGTAACGGGATTATGTTTATTTAACTGTAAATTATATTCTAATTATTTTATAAATTTCGTACAATTCAACGATTATCATAAATTAGGTCCTGGGCAAACATCAGAGAAAACGCTCGTGGACTTTCAACAATGATCAACAACAAAAGGTGGGGGCAAGGTCTCGTATACGTTGGGACAGTTAGTGTAAAATAGCTTTATATATGTGTGTGTTGTGTGTGTGTGTGTGTGTGTGTGTGTGTGTGTGTGTGTGTGTGTGTGTGTGTATGTGCGTGTGTGTAGTGGTGACCCAAGCCCTACTAGCGATTAATAAGTAAGGAGATCTTATCCTCGAATAATGATTTTCCCAAATCACTAAGCGAGGTTATGCCGACCTTAATTATTTATCATAAGAATGATTTATGACAATTTGAGGTTGTATTGTGCTTACATTGTTTGATTAATTGTCTAATTGTTTATTTTATTTATACTTGAATGATTGTGATTGGTAGACTAAGAAAATGATCTATTAAGGAGAGAAACAATAATATTGATTAGATATTAAGTGTTAGATCCTCAATGGAATAAGGGAAGTTGGATACATTGAGTAGTTGTATTCGGTTGGGTTCTGGATAAGGAAAAGACTTGGTCGACCATGTCCTTTACGGTCCACCTCTCTTACCTGGGACATCAACCATACATTATTCACTGTATAAACTGAACTAGTTATATAGAAATAAGGAACACGGCAAGGAAAAATAGACAAAACATTTAATGGATTTGGCACTCAACCGAAGTAATTAGATAATAACTATGACCTGAAAGGTTGATACGATATTTCCCAAATATTAACTAAATACTTATGGTTGAGAGTTGCTACAAGATGGTTGAGTGATCATATAGACCTGCATTGAGGAATGTATAAGTCCATTTTCGTGCGGTATGGGACGTACCAGGTTGATTAGTCGCCTACAATCCCGACGGGGATTATTATTTATGCATTCTAGGCAAGACGAGGGTTTTGGCCTAAATCCTCAGGGACGATCGACTTATAACACCTGGACTCCATGTGAAGTTAGATGGCGTAGCTCTTGGTAATTGGGAGTACGTTGGTGGCATGTGGTCTTGTAATATCTGATCTTGGTAAATGGGATAGGTATCCTTGACAACATTTAATGGCCTGAGTCAACATATAGTTCAGTGATGCATTAGAATAAACATTTATAGAGTATAGGTAAATATGGATAAAGATACGCTTGTTCGGATAATTGTGGTTGTCATATATATATATATATATATATATATATATATATATATATATATATATATATATATATATAATATATATATATATAATATATATATATATATATATATATATATATATTATATATATATAATATATATATATATATATATATATATATATATATATATATATATATATATATATATATATATGTCTATTTTACATCCCTGTATTCTTTTTGTCTTGCATCTTTGGATTGATCTATGACGATCAGGCAACGAGCTAGACCATTTAGGAGGGAAGACAATGGAGTGACAGATTACGATAATGTCAAGGCTGAAGGTCGCTAGCATTTTTTCAAACCCTTATCACATCGTTACTACTACGTAATATTATTACAGACAATATAAGTGTCAGTCCTGTTGGACTTAGGAGGTCCTTCTGTTAAGCTTTCTTTTGATTTTCTTCATGTACTTTTATTTTAAGTTTTATCTATGTGGCAAGGCCACTAGTCATCACGGTGTCAAACTTTATGTAAAACATATTTGAAGCATATATATGCGAAGTAATATATTTTAATTAATTCAATCTTGTTATTTAAAAAATTTAAATTTTCTGTATTTTATTTTAGAATTTCACTAATGGGACATAGGTGGTCTCATTGTCACGACTCTCAACCATCAGATCTGTTGAATTTGTTTTAATCTTAGCCTTTGGTTTTAAATACCATTGTTGCAGCGCGTTGACTAGGATGTACCATTAATGACAGGCGTGTAGCCATCACATCTGCCACCTCATTTAATGAGAGAGATCTGATGGCTCTGGTTTTTTCTATTTTTATTTTAATTTCTGATTTTATGTTTAATCCATTTATTATGTTTAATTCATATTAATTTCATTTTTAATCCAAAAAATATGGGACTTTCAAAAAAATCTTTAAAATTATTTTTTTGATTAATTTTGATATTTTTCATGAATTAATTGTTTTTGTGCATATTTTTAATTGTTTAAAAATACTTCTGACTTTTTAAAAATCATGAAATTTTTTGTCTAAGGTCCTTTGACCTTCATTGACCTAAGATAAATCTCTTGGCCATTTATTTGGTGTTTTGAAGAGATTTTAGGTTTTGACCAAATTAAATTGAATTTAAATGCATTTTTAATGTGATTTTTAATTGATTAATTGTGTAAAAATTATGTTGAGCCATTTTAATTGACTTGTGATGTTTGACTATTTGTTTGGGCCTTGGTCAAGGTTGATTTGACTTTTGTTAGGTTAAAATCATTCGGTTTAGCGGATTGATGAAATGTACATTTCATCTCCTAAAATGAATGAATGATTTTAATTTAATAACATTCCTCCCATGACCAATTTGTGTTTCTCTCATCTCCCCCCCCCCCTCTTCATCTTCAATCCCATTCTTTCCCATCCCTTTCATTGACCAATAAAATCTCCAAATCCTAAGGCTAATTGGTTCATCAATAACCTTGTGTTAGATGAACCAATACTAGTATGGATGAGATAGGTCCATCCTTTGATCTTTTTCTTTTTAGTGTGTGATATGTTTTAGGAGTTTGGTTCATTATACAAAATCTCTAACATGCATTAGCACCAAACAAAATATGCCCGTCCTCAGATAGTTGTGACTTCAACATAAGTCCAATTACAATTGCTTAACATATAGCTAAATTTGACCCTAAAGGCATAGCATTCTAGTAAGTGAGATTGTAAGTCTCCCATCTTTCATGTTAATGTGTGGAAACTTGGCCTTTTTTCCTTCCTTTGGAAGATGTCTTGGTTCAAAGATCCATGCTTGTGAATAGATGGTTGAGTGTTCTCCAAAGAATGACTTAATCAATTGAAAAGCAAAACATCACTAACATCTAACTAACTAACATTTGACTAACTTTTTTTATTAATATTGCTTTACATTCAAGTCATTAACTTTACGCAATTTAATTTCTATTAATTTACCATTCATTGCCATTTACGTATAATTTAACTTGTTTATGTTTATGTCATTTCCACTCTGCTCATTTGAGCCTTATATTATGTTTGAATATATTTGATTGTATATTTTGTTTGTGCTTGTGGTCTTTGGACCTTAAAATACCTAATAAACAAGAAAAACCCTAAAAAAATGTTTGTGTGGAATGTTGGGTTTGATCTGAACTTTTGGACCTAGGATTAGGCAACATTCCATATGCAAAAGAACTTGGCCAATGCCAACATTTCTGAGACCAAGTTATTGTGATTTGGGTTTTCATCTTATGCATGTTTTGGATGCACTTTAGTTCATTTGCTCCATGGTCTTGATGCAAATGTCATTTTGATCTCATGCCTAATACCTTATTCTGAGCAAAATCAAGGAGTATTTCATATGATATATGGGAAGACAAATAAGATTGTTAGCTATGGATTTTCTTGCTTGGATGTGGCCATCTTTATTTGATGCCTTGGTCTTCATATTGCTAATTGCTTGCTGATTATTGCTTGATTCAAAGTCCAAAGGGAAAGTGGGTTTTCTATATGACATTCTTGTCTGTTGGATTGCATCCCATTGGTCACCTCTTTTCAACTCTTAAGTTTTAATTTTATGCTTAGGATAGCCTCTTCATCTTCTCCCACTTCTTAAATTTTAAAATCTTTCCCCCTTTTCAAAAACTTTCTTTGCTTGTGATTTCAAATTTTAGACTTTATTGCAAATTAGAAACTTTGGCCTTATGCCATTGCATTTTTAAACTCTTTCCTTAATCAAACTTATAAATGAACTTAACCATATTGACTTAAAATTTCAAAAGACAAAAAGAACTAACACTCATTCAAACTTTTGGGCCCTTTGTGCCTCTTTTAAACTTACGTTTTGATTAAAAGCAACCCACTCACTTTGAAATTGATACCACGAACTACGAGGTTTTGATCCCTCATTTTTATGTTGGTACGTAGGCACAAGTCCGAAGATCTTGTCAAACACAAAAATATAATTAATGAATTCTTTTCTCATCCCCACACTCTATTTGTTTCAAACATCTTAATACCAAAAACACATACACATATAAAAAAAGGCTCCCTAGGAGTACCTAGGACACCTTGGGTGCTAACACCTTCCCTCTGTGTAACCAACCCCCTTACGTGTAATCTCTGACATTTTATTAGTTTTTATTTGAAAACTTCTTATCTTTGGGTTTTGTTCGTACTTTTCCCTTTTCCTTTGGAAACAATAAAAAGCACGGGAGCGTATTTGGCTTTATTGACATTAAACTTATCCGTAGTTTGATGGTCATGAGTTTACCGCTACACTCTCAAACTGAATAACCACCCGCTCAGGGGTTTTGAACACCGATACGACAACATTTAAATCATTTCCCATATACCTGGATTGTTGAACTTGAATAACATTTTCATCCATCAGTTTTTGAATATCCCTCTTGACAATTACACATCCTCGAGGGTTGACACTGCAAATAAAACAACCATCATGGTTATGTTCATAATCACTTGCCAAGCACAAATACCTATGAATTTCCACCAATGACCTCTGGATACGATGCATATTGAAAACCTTGAAATTTCCAGGACAACCGTTTACCATGTTCACAGAAGCATTGCCATGAGCAGGCAATAGATTTGCTCTAACATTTAGTGCTCTGTCCTCAAAGGACACCATACAACACTTGACTAGATTTTGGACCTCATGTGTCAAAGGATAAAAATTTAGAATGTCGTGACCAGGAGCTCCCTGGTGAAAAGCACAATGCAAGTTGTAAGACCCTAAATTTGACCCTAAGATCCCTCATGATATCTCATCATATGCATTGGCTTTGGGATCACACCTTGGCATCCTCCTTACTCGTCATTCATTGGGTTTGCATTAGGAGAGATCACCAAGCACATTCGATTGTATCATACTTTGTTTTTCATTATTTAATAACCAAAATACCAAAAATATGTCTATGTATAGCTTTGTTATTTTGTAGGTAGTGTCTATGCTCAACAATGCCTCATCAAGCTCATATCTGGGGTTTAAGACCCTTAATGCAAAGAGACTAATCCAGAAATGGTTCAAATTGACTTTAGACATCATATATGGGTCCCCGTGATCTTCATATATCATTTTTATCAAGAAATCATCAAGAGTTTGAAGCTTGTTTGCCTTGGAAACCCTAATTCATCTAGGTATCTTGTGTGACTTCCTCGGCAAGTTTCTTCATCATTTGATCAAATATTTCAAGGGATACTTCATATTACATCATATTACACATATTTGATCCTCCATTTAGTCCCAAAAATCAATATAATGTCAAGCTAGCAAGATGGTTCACGGTGGTTGAACAGAGAAAGTCAACTGGTCAAAACTGGGGTTCCCTAGACCCTATCTCCTACAATATTTGTCATCTGAAAATTATTACAAGAGAAAGGTTACTCATAATTACATTAAAAATATCTTTCATGTTTAAGTCTAGATCTAGTTTATCTTTTAAAGTCATTGTTTATGGTGAAAGATTATAGGTCATTTTGTCTGAACCCTAGTTAGGAGGCCAACTTCCCAAGACCATAACTTGCTCAATTTTTATGATATGAAAGCCATTAAAATTCCATGATCAAATTCAAGATGTCCTCTTCACCTTTGATGTTTTTAGGAAGTTCAAATTGAACTTGAAAATTAATGTGCCAATAGGAAACCTTATAGGTCATTTTGGGCTATTACCATTAAACAAGTGATTTTCCTCAACTTCTATAATGCATAACTCCTTCATGCATAATCTAAATCATGTCAACTATGTGACCAAGTTGCATAGGTTTTAAATATCTACAAATTTTATGAAGGAAGTTTTTCCATTTGAAGTCCATAACGAAAGTTATTCAAGGTGGAAGAAGTAAAAGTTTGACTTGGTACTTAAAAAAAATCATTTATGTTTGATTTTCCAAACTTCCACCTCAAACTTCATAATGATCCAAGCTTCAAATGGAAAAGTGTTCAACAATAAAGTTGTTTCCCTTGATCTAATCTTTCCAAAAAGTCCAAGATCGTCTTATTTGGATAAATATTGAAGGACTTGGGCATGGGTGTAATGCTTGGTACCATTTGGAAGTTTCTCATGTTCAATCTCATTTCCACATTGCATGGCTTAATGAATTGCTTTCAGCATCACATGTGCACGGTTTTGGACCTTTTCCAATCATTCTTTGGGCTTTGTACATGCCCATGCAAGCTCATGATGCAAATTGCTTTTTTTGGATTTTTAAATGGAAGTGTGTGGAAAGCATGTGATAACCCTATAAATAGAAGTGCAATGAGCTCAGAACTACATCAATACCTTGCGCAAGCTATGCCAAGACGATTCAAACCCTTAACTCCATAGAAATTCTTGAAGATTTCATTGAAATCGAGTTTGAATTTCACCTTCTGTTTTGAAATTCAAACTCCAAGAATTCATTTCCCTTTCCATACCAATTGATCATTGAAAGCAAGAGGAAGAGGAATCAAGCAAATCCAGATTAAGATCAAGCAAATTTGAAGCAACTCGAAGGTGAAAATTCAGAAACTTCATCTCTTCGATTCTCTCTTGATTCTTCACTATTCTTTGTGATTTTTAGTTTGCTGAAGTACTACCAATATAGGCAAAAAGATTGAGTTTCTTTGAGGTCAAATCAAAGCAACTCAGATCATGAACCTCAAATTTCAAATCCATGTATCTTTCAATATACTTGGAATTGGAAGAAATGGAGGTTAGATTCGTGCTCCTGAGCATTTTTTCTTCAAATTAGTGTACTCATTTTTCATTTTTCATGAAGTTTTGGTTGAACCAGTCTGGTGGTCCTCACCGGAGAAGATGACCGGAGCTAGTGCTCCGGTGGTGTGTTGGCAGCTTCCCAACCATCTTATCTTGATTCCACGTTTGAATCCCGACCTTTGTTTTGTTTGACACATGTTGCAACGCACTTGACTCATGTGTTTGGTGCACCTTAGTGCGTGGCCATCGGATCTTCCACCTCAATTAATGAGGGAGATCTGATGGCCCTTGTTCTTTTGAATTTATTTCTATTTAATGATTTTTAATTTAATCCATTTAATTTTTTAATTCATATTAATTTCATTTTTAATCCAACAAATATGGGACTTTCACCAAAAATATTTAAATATTTTTCTCTTTCATTTTCTGAATTAAAATTATTTTTTGGATTAATTTTGATATTTTTCATGAATTAAATGTTTTTGTGCATATTTTTAATTGTTTAAAAATACTTATGACTTTTCAAAAATCTTGAAAATTTTTGTCTAAGATCCTTTTACCTTGTTTGACCTAGGATAAATCTCTTGGTCATTTACTTGGTGTTTTGAAGAGGTTTTAGTTTTTGACCAAACTAATTTGTATTTAAATGCATTTTTAATTTGATTTTTAATTGATTAATTGTGTAAAATTTATGTTGAGCCATTTTTATGGTCTTGTGATGTTTGACTAGTTGCTTGGGCCTTGGTCAAGGTTGATTTGACTTTTATTGGACTAAAATCATTGGATTTAGGGGATTGATGAAATGTACATTTCATCTCCCAAAATGAATGAATGATTTTAATTTGATAAAATTTCTCCCATGACCAATTTGTGTTTCTCTCATCTCCTTTCCCTCTTCATCTTCATCCCCATTCTTTCCCATCCTTTTCATTGACCAATGAAGTCTCAATATCCTAAGGATAATTGGTTCATCAATGACCTTGTGTCAGATAAACCAATACAAGTATAGATGAGATAGGTCCACCCCTTATGATCTTTTCTTTTAGTGTGTGGTATGTTTTAGGAGTTTAGTTCATTATACCAAATCTCTAACATGCATTAGCACCTAAATTTTAATTGCCCAACCTCAGATAGTTGTGACTTCTACATAAGTCCAATTACGATTGCTTAACATAGAGCTAAATTTGACCCTAAAGGCATAACATTCTAGTAAGTGAGATTGTAAGTCTCCCATCTTTCATAGTATTGTATGGGAACTTGGCCTTTTTTACTTCCTTTGGAAGATGTCTTGATTCAAGGATTCATGCTTATGAATAGATGGTTGAGTGTTCTCCAAAGAATGACTTAATCAATTGAAAAGAAAAACCCTACTACCATTTAATTAACTTTGACTAACATTTGACTAACTCTTATTAATATTGCGTTATTCTTAAGCCATTTACATAATGCAATTTAAATTTTTAGTCATTTACCATTCATTGTCATTTACGTATCATTTAACTTGTTTATGTTTATGTCATTTTCACTTTGCTCATTTGAGCCATATATTGTGATTGTATGTATTTGTTTGTGTATTTTCTTTGTGTTTGTGGTGTTAGGACCTTAAAATACCTAATAAACAACAAAACCCTAAAAAATGTTTGGTGGATAACTGAGCTAGATCTGAACTTTTGGACTTAGGATTAGGCAACATTCCATATGCAAAAGGACATGGCCAATGCCAGCATTTTGAGACCAAGTTATTGTGATTTGAGCCTTCATCTGGTGCAAGTATTGGGATCTATTTGAACTCATATGCTACATTGTCTTGATACCAACTATTATTTTGATCTTGTGTCAGATGCATTATTCTGAGTCAATCAAGGAGTATTTCATCTGATACATGAAAAGATAAAGAAGACTACTAGCTATGGGATTTGCTTGCTTGGATGTGGCCATCTTTATTTGATGCCTTGATCTCATGATATCTGATATTGCTAATTGCTTGCTGATTATTGCTTGATTCAAAGTCCAAAGAGAAAATGGGTTTTCTATGTGACATTCTTGTCTGTTGGATTGCATCCCATTGGTCAGATCTTTTCAACTCTTAACTTTTAATTTTATGCTTAGGATTAGTCTCTTCATCTCCTCCCACTTATTAAATTTCAAAATCTCTCCCCCTTTTCAAAAACTTTCTATGCTTGTGATTTCAAACTCAGACCTTATTTCAAATAGAAACTTTGGCCTTATGCCATTGAATTTTCAAACTCTTTTCTTAAATCAAACTTGAAAATGAACTTAACCATATTTGACTTAAAATTTCAAAAGACAAAAAGAACTAACACCCATTCAAACTTGGGGGCCCTTTGTGCCTCTTTTAACTTAAATTTTGATTAAAAGCAACTCACTCATTTTAAAATTGTTACCACGAACTATGAGGTTTTTATCCCTCATTTTTATGTTGGTACATAGGCACAAGTCTTAAGGTCTTGTCAAACACAAAAATAAAACTAATGAATTCTTTTCTCATCCCTACATTATATTTTTCTCAAACATCATTTTATAACTAACACACATACACACATAAAAAAGGGCTCCCTAAGAGTACCTTGGATACTTTCGGTGCTAACACCTTCCCTCTGTGTAACCAAACTCGTTACCTATAATCTCTTGCATTTTATTAGATTTGATTTGAAAACTTCTTATCTTTGGGTTTTGTTCGTGCTTTTCCCTTTTCCTTTGGAAATAATAAAAGCGCGGTGGCGATTCTGGTTTTATTGACGTTAAACTTATACACAACTTTATGGTCATGAATTTACCGCTACACATGTCAGGTTTGAACCACCACAACAATGGTTCCGGAGTTTGTCGAGGATTCCTTGGTTGAATAAGATTCTTGATAACCAAATAAGAGTATAATTCTGCATACGTCATAGGAATAGGGTCAAAAGAGACCTTCTTCCTCTCAAAGTTCTGATGATGATTGTTGTTGTTGTAGTTGGTACATTGTTGTGGTTGTTGCTGATTTGGAAATGATTGATTTGTTGAATTATTGGTAAAGATTGGAATCACTGATGATACTTAATGATGATGTTGACGGGACAAAGAATTATTCTTCACAAGGGGTCTCCTCTATCTTCCTGATGACACCGCATTGGCTTCCCCTTCCTTCCTCTTGGAGAAACTAATACCATATTTCTTGCTCGTCGATACTTCATCTTTGGATAATCGTCCTTCTCGGACTCCTACTTCCAATCTCATCCCCATGTTCACCATCTCGGTGAAATCATTAGGAAAACTTGCAATCATACGTTCATAGTAAAATGAACTTGGCGTACTCAATAATATCTTGGTGATTTCTTTCTCCTCCAGAGGTGGACTAATTGGAGCAGCCAGCTCCCTCCATCTTTTGGCGTACTCCTTGAATGTCTCTTTGTCATTCTGACACATTGATCTCAATTGATCCCGATCCGGAGCCATATCAACATTGTACTTGTATTTCTTAACAAAAGCCTTGCCTAAGTCATTGAAAGTACGAACACTAGCATTATCAAAGCCCATGTACCATCTGAGTGCAGCATCAGTTAAACTATCTTGAAAGTAATGGATGAAAGTTGATCATTGCTGGTTTGAATAGACATCTTACAAGCATACAAGACAAGATGACTTAGAGGAAAAGTATTCCCTTTATACTTTTCAATGTCTGAGACCTTAAACTTCACCAAGATATTGACATTAGGAACCAAACACAGCTCAGCAGCATTCTTACCGAATAAATCCTTCCCTCTTAGGGTCTTGAATTCCTTGGGCAACTCAAGAAACTGATCCTTCATCTCGTCCATCTTCTCATAAACATCAGGACCTTCAAAAGGTTCAGAATGGTAGATGGTTTCCTTGACCCGAGGCAGAGTATGCAAAATAGGAAGAGGAACTGATAGGACCGGGCTAGATGTCGGCATAGAGGCAAATGTTGGAGCATACCCTTCAGGCACAAAGTTGGGTAGCATCCCCCACAGGAACCCAACAGGCATGGCAGGCTCAGAGTGTCTAGCAACAACAATAGGTATAGACATTGAAGCAGACTCTTAAATGATAGACCTCTGAGGGGAAGGCGTTGTAAGAGGTGGAGACGGTTGATTCTGAACAACAATCACAAACTCCATCAAAGCAGTGAGTCTGGAAATCTCATCCTTAAACGTTCTATTCTCTTTTTCAAGATGCTCCATTATCTTCAGACGAGTAGCACGAGTGTAGTAGTGACGAGTCAGCTTGACTGATACATGGAAGAAGAACTGATAATACATTTGATTGATGAAAAACCTGTTATGCAAATGATGAATGAAATGCAATGTTTTCTGATTTTAATTTTCAAGAAACATATAAGGTCCTATTTGAAAATATTTCAATTTATAATAATAACCAATAATAACAACAGTTAAATTAACCATAAAATCTCTTTTTATTCATAAAATTTGGAAGGATTACACTGAGTACAATTTCAGAAACCAAAAATGCAAATACAAGATAAAAGGAAAAACATCCTCCTAAGGATCCCTAACAACTTAATCATCTGAACTGGCCAATGGAGTATACTTCCTTCGGATGCGTCTAATCTCTAACTCAAAGGCTATATGCATCTGAGCTTTCTCGAGGACAAGTCGATACCCCATCTTCTTCCAAGCATCAGAAGGCTGAGGAATTTTAGAGGGAAATAAATCCCCGGACTCTCTATGTCTCTTCACTACAAGCTCTTCAAGAACCTCAATAAGTGCATCTTTGTATCTTGACTCAATCTGCAACTCCACATGCTTGCGGTTCAAAGCATGCAACAACTCTTCCCACAGGTCTCTCTCTTGCTTCATCTTGGAGAGTGCATCTTCCAACTCCTCTACATCTTGGTTAGGGAGAGTTGATGGCTCATCCACAACCACAGACACAGGTCTCTCACAAACGTACGACATCTTGAGCTCCAAATCTCTCTTCTTTACCCAAATAGTGTAAGCTTTCATAGCTACACAGTTGCATGGACCAATCTCGGATCTTTCTTTCCTGTGCACATTGTGCCAAGCACACACTATTCTACTCTTCAAATGTTGGGGATCTTTACTCTCCTGATAGAGTAGACCCTCTAACTGAACTTTATTAGCTTTATCTCTCAAGGGGAACCCAAGCTGACGACGAGCCAAAGTAGGGTTATTGTTGGTTCCTCCTTGTGTACCAATGAGAGGCACATTAGAGAATTCACCATAACTATCAATAATATCCACGCCATCAAAATTAGAATCATACCAAATAATATCATCGTTAGTGAGAGAGATAAGTCTCTGAGACCACCGTAGACATTGTTGGTTCTCCAATAAAGTTGGCATCTGAGGCAAGGGCCAAATAAACCACTTGTACAGAAGAGGAACACAACACACAATGGTTCCACCACCCTTAGAATTCCTTAAATGTAGATAGAAGTACGTATCACCCAACAAAGTTGGAACATGATTCCTGATCAAGAAAATCCTAATGGCGTTAATATCAACAAAACCGTCAATATTAGGGAACAAAGTTAATCCATATATTAGCAAGACGGAGATGGCTTCAAAAGAGCCCATGCTACCCGCTTGAGCGAAAGCACCAACTCTATCAATGAGAAACTCAGAAGTCAACCCTTGAATTCCTCCTTTCTTCACCAAATTAGCATCAATCTCAGATTTCTTCAAACGAAGAGCTTCGGCTATGACTTGAGATATGGGGATCTACTCTAATCCGGAAAAGTGAAGCACCAGTAAAGAGGATCATAGAATTAGACCAAGACACTCAACAGTCCTTCAACCACATCAGTAGATAGTACAGACAAAAGCTTCACATGACGTTACCTGAAATCCAAGGGACCTAACACAAAGGATGACAACTTCCTTAACTCCTTCAAATCAGGACATCTGAAACTGTACTTTTTGGTATTCCTTCGCCCATAATCCATGCTCTGAAAATTATTTGCAAATAAGACCTTAGTTCCTTGAAATTTTATTGAGGTGATGAATGTTATGATGTTGATGAATGCATGAATACAACAATCACACACAAGGGATCACGCACAAGGAAAACACAAACAAAGGTCAAGGGATGAATCAAGTCGTCATCAAGATCAATCATCCATTTTGGTGGATTATGGTTTTCATCTTATCAACACCCAAGATCCATTGATTTTTGACGAGACCGATCATATCAACTGAGAATCAAAGGGTTTGTTGTGAGTCACGAGCATGGAGTTGGGTTAAGAACCATCCCTAAAGGAGTGTACTATGGATCAAAACCTGCAGAGCATGTTCTAAAAAGTTTCTAGAGTCGTGATCCCATCTATCGGATACCATAGGTTTGGATGATTGACTCATTAACCCTTAATATTCTCAAGAGAAACTCGTTTGAGTGTAGTATCGTGTAACAACTGTTATCAAGTCCACACTTGAACAGTCTTCGCACTACGTCCTAAAATAGGCCAAGTTGGGTTATATGTTCTACGGTCCTCATCTTCTCGGACTCCTAGGTCGGAAAAAGAAATGTCTATCTACGACTGACTCATATGACATCAGTAATTCCATGGGGGTCTCCATTGAGTAGATGGGTCTCAAGTTAACTCATTAAGGACTACTCCCCACGAGTCGAACATGACTATAGCATCCGCATATCTTAATTAAACTCAAGTTCAGGTTAGAACTTATCTCACCACTCAGAGATCACCAAGCACAAAAGACATATTATATCACACAAACAATATATTCAAACAAGCAAACATCAAATATCAACAAAATATTGCACATACAAAAGTAGGCTAAACCCACTAAGGACTACTCCCCAGCAGAGTCGCCTCTTTATTTCTGTAGCGGTGCATTCGTGAAAAATCAGAGTCGCCACCGCGCCTTATTTGTTTC
Source organism: Lathyrus oleraceus (assembly GCF_024323335.1). NCBI lineage: Eukaryota > Viridiplantae > Streptophyta > Magnoliopsida > Fabales > Fabaceae > Lathyrus > Lathyrus oleraceus. The sequence continues at coordinate 458,756,302 of NC_066582.1, read as the reverse complement.
CAAAGGAAAAGGGAAAAGTACGATCAAAACCCAAAGATAAGAAGTTTTCAAATCAAAACTAAAAAAATTCTAGAGATTATAGTGTAGCGGGAAATTCATGATCATCAAGCTATTGACAAGCTAGAGATCAATTAACAAGAGTCGCCACCGCGCTTTTATTGTTTCCAAGGGAAAAGGGAAAAAGTACAAATAAAACCTAAATAGTAAGAAGTCTTCAAATAAAAACTAATAAAAGTCAGAGATCACAGGTAAGGGGGTTGGTTACACAGAGGGAAGGTGTTAGCACCCAAAGTGTCCTAGGTACTCCTAGGGAGCCCTTTTTGTGTGCATATGTATTTTGTACAAAGTGATGTTTACAAACAAATAGAATGGGGGGATGAGAAAAGAATTCATTAATTATATTTTTGTGTTTGACAAAACCTTCGGACTTGTGCCTACGTACCAACATAAAAATGAGGGATCAAAACCTCGTAGTTCGTGCTACAAATTTCAAAATGAGTGTGTTGATTTTAACAAAATTTAAGTTTGAAAGGCACAAGGCCTAAAATGATTTGAATGGGTTAGTTCTTTTTGGTTTTTTGAAAGTTTAAGTCAAGTATAGTTAGGTTTATTTACAAGTTTGATTTAAGAAAATATGTTTGAAAATACAATGGCATAAGGCCAAAGTTTTTACCTTTTTTGCAAAAGTGGTCAAAGTTTAGAACAAAAGTAGTTCACACAAAGAAGATTTTGAAAAATGGAGGGGGGAGATTTTGAAATTAAATAAATAGGGATAAGATGAAGATACTATCCTATGCACAAAATTAAATGTTTAGAGTTTTAAAGATCTGACCAAATGGGTAGCAATCCAATAGACAAACATGTCAATAGAAACCCAGAATTCCCTTGGACTTTTAGAATCAAACAACACACAAATGCACACTTATATTACCTTGAAGAGCAAGGCAGCAAATAAAGATGGCCTCATCCAAGCTTATCCACTTCATGATCTTCTTCAAAGTAGCCCATGCAACAGATGAATTCCACAAGTCATAGGTTCAAAATAACAGCTACACCATGATCATGTTGCAGATGAATCTTAGAGAGATCTTCAAAGATGTATCAGATGAATTTCAAATTGCAAGCATTGGGTTCTTCAACAAATTGGCATTGGCCAAGTCCATTAAAATAGGAAGGTTTCCTAGACTCTAAGTCCATTTGCTCAAAATCAAACTAACAGTCCACTCAAAAGTTTTTTAGGGTTTTTTGTTTTTATTATGTACATTAATGGTCAAAGACCACACAAATAAACAAAGTAACACAACCAAAAATATATCACACAATATGGTCCAAATGGAAAACGTGAAAATTACATTAACATAAACAATTAGAATGATATGTACAATGGCAAATGAAATAAAGTGCTAAAAGTAAATTGCATTAAAGTAAAAGCTTGAAATTAAAAGTTAATAGTTAGTAGGTTAGAGGTTAGTTTTGGTTTGCTTTTCAATTCAAGACATTCTTTGGAGAACACTCAACCCACTTATCACAAGCATGGATCCTTGGACCAAAACATCTTCCAAAGGAAGGAAAGAAGGCCAAGTTTCCACACAATACCATGAAAGATGGGAGACTTACAATCTCACTAACTAGAATGCTTATGCCTTTTGGTGTCACAAATTTAGCACTATGTTAAGCAATCGTAATTGGACTTATGTAGAATTCACAACTATTTGAGGTCGGGCAATAGACTTTTGGGGTTAATGCATGTTGGAGACATAGTATTATGAACTATACTCATGAAAGATACCACACACAAAAAATATGTAAAAGGTGTGGCCTAATCTCATCCATACTCATGTCAATTTTTCAATCAACTAGCGTTAGGACTTTGAGATGTCATAGACCAAATGGAAATGAATGGATGAAGAATGGGAATTTGATGAATAGGGAATGGGATGAATGAGATCACAAATTGGTCAAAGGAGGACTTTTACCAAATTAATATCATTCATTCATTTTGGGAGATGGAATGTGCATTCCATCAATCCCCTAAATCCAATGATATTAACTTAAGAAAGTCAAGTCAATCTTAGCCAAGGCCCAACAACAAACACGCAAACTCATATAAGTTAATACAAATGGTCAACACAATTTAAATGGCATTTATTCAATTGTAAATAATAAAATAATGCATTTAATTCAAATATGTTTTGTCCAATTCCTAAAATCTCATCAAAACACCAAAGAAGTAGCCATGAGATTTATCATAGGTCAAACAAGGTCAAAGGACCTTGGAGAAAAATTTCATAATTTTTGGACACTTAAAAATATTTTTAAACAATTAAAAACAAATGCAAAATCAATTAATTCATGAAAAATATTAATAATGATCCAAAAAATAATTTTAATTCAGAATATGAAAGAGAAAAACATTTGAAATTTTTTGGTGAAAGTCCCATATTTTTTGGATCAATATTAAATTTAATATGAATTATTGAAGAAAATGCAATTAAAATAAAATTTCAGAAATTCAAAAATACGTGGACCATCAGATCACCCTCATTAATTGAGGTGGCAGATCAGATGATCCAAAACGCACGTTCCACATGTTTTCTATTCAACCGCCTGGCAAATGAGGTAATCACAAGGGACGATCAAGATTAGAACATGAGACATGGATCCTATGGTTCAGAGGTTGGCCAAGTCATCGCCGGAGCCAGAGCTCCGGTCATCTTCCTCGGTGAACCTCACCGGACTGGTCAACATAAACCATCACAAAAAAACACACAAGGACATGATCTTAAAGAGAAAATGGGACTGAGCTCGAATCTGACCTCCATCCATTCCAATTCCAAATATATTGAGAGATATGTGGAATTGAAATCTGAGGTACATTAACTGAGTTGCTTCGATTTGACCTTAAAGCAACTCAATCTTCTTGCCTACGTTGGTAGGACTTCAGATAACCAAAGAATCAATGGAATTGAGCAAGAATTTAAGAGAATCGAAGAGTTTAAAATTTCTTCAAATTACCTTCAATGGAGGTCTGAACACGATGGATCTTGATTTGGCTTGTGCTTGGACTCACTTCAATTGCTTGCAGGAAGAGAATGGAAAGTTTAGAAGCAATGTATTCCTGGAGAATTGAATTCCAAAACTGTGGAGATTCAAGCTCAAATTCAAAAGAATTTATCAGGTTTATCCTATGAGAGTGAAGGGTTTTCAATGGGGGGATCAAAGTTGGCACAATGGTGTTCTCAATTCAGAGCAATTGAAGCTCTAATATATAGTTGAATCATGTGATATTTCCACACTCTCTTTCACTTTCCAAAATTGGCAAATGATGATGCAATGCTGCATGGGCGTGCATAGGCCCATGAAATGATGGTTTGAAGGTCCAAATGGAAGATCAGATGTGTTGAAGTAGGCTTGGATTGCAAGGAACATGTACATTAGTGTTTGAAGATTGATCCATGCCAAACGATATCAGCATGTTTAAGCCATGTGCAGCCTATGCATTTCAAGTTCAAAATGAATGAATTTGAGCTCTTTGGAAAGGTGAGATTAAGAGGAACAATTTTGATGTCCAACACTTTTTCATTTGGAGCTTCGAACTTGGAGAATTTTGAGGTGGAAGTTAGGAAAATTTTGACATATCAAAATTTTTCTAAGTGTCAAGCCATATGTCTCAATATTCCACCTTGCTTAAATTTTTATAGGAGCTTCAAATGAGAAAAGTGTCTTCATCGAAGTTGTAGATCTCTAAAAGCCATTCAAAATGGTCACATATTTCATATCATTTGGATTTGAAATGATAGAGTTATGCATTTTTGATGTTTGGAAAAATCACTTGATCAATGGTATAGGTCAAAAGTGACCTATAATGTAGCCTCATATCACATGCTCAAAAAAGTTTAATTAGCTCCCACTCCAAACATGAAAGTTGAAGAAGTCACATTGAAATTGATTTTGAAGCTTGGAAATATTTCATCTCATAAAAATTGAGCATGTTATGGACTTGGGAAGTTGACTTTCAAATTAGGGCTTAGACAAAATGACTTATAATGTTTCAACATAGAAAATGATCTTCCAAGAAAAACTGGCTCTAGGTAGCAACATTAAAGTTGTTTATAATGTCATTTAGAGTAAGTTTGATCTTGGAATAATTTCCATATGGTGAAAATTGTAGGAGATAGGATCTAGGGAGACCCAGTTTTGATCAGATGAATTCATCTGGCCAACCGCCATCAACCAACTTGCTAATTTCCAATTCTATTGACATTCTTGGCTCATGGTAGATCATATATGCATAAGATGATGAATTTGAAGTGTCCCTTGAGAAATTTGATTAATTGGTGAGATAGCTTGTTGGAGAAGTTACTCAAGATGCCCAGTGAAACTAGGGTTTCCAAGGCAAATCACCCTCAAACTCTTGAAGAAAACTTGATCAATATAACATGTAGGAGTCAATGAAACTCATATATGATGTTCATAACCATTCATGAATCAATTCTCGGTTGTGCTCTTTGTTCATGAGGGTCTCAAACCCTAGATGTGAACTTGATGAATCAATGAGATCATGCCCTACCTGCAAAAGAGTTAGACAAATACAAAGACATATTTTTGGGTAGTTTGGTTAGTGAAATGATAAGATACAAGTATGATATAATCACAAAATTCTTGGTGATCTCTACCAAAACAAACCCAATGAAAGAGGGGTAAAGAAGATGCCAAGACATGATCCCAATGCTAATGCTTATGATGGAATTGCATAAGGGATCTTAGGGTCAAAATTGGGGTCTTACAGCTGCCCCTATTTAAGGACATTCTAACTGAGGAGGCGAAGGTTAAAATCTTCATGTCAACTCAGTAGAATGGGCTTAAATAACAACATATATAAACAAATTTTGGTCCCTAAGAGACCTCATGATGCATATGGTATGAATGCAAAAGTTAACGCTCTGTGGGGAAATATTGCCACAAAGGAAAAAGAAATCAGAGAGACCGAAAATCTGTAGGAGCATAATGCATTCCGTAAGGAAAACTCGCTGGGGAGACAAAGACTCTGAGGGGATAAAAAGGAGTTATGCGTAGGCCAGACTACGACTTAGAACTGCTGGGGGACTAGAGGGATTCCACATAAAATGGAAGGACTCAGCCGAGGAAACAACAACATCTGCAGGGGATACAAATAAGTCAGGATAAGACTGAGGTAATCGACTCATGCTAGAGAGAAAAAAAAATTCACTAAGGAAATGCGCACTCAACTCAACTGGGGAGAAAACAATATTCAACACAAGAGGAGCAGAAATCTATTATCTACTACATGTTACTGAGTAAGGAGATAATAAAAGTCCGACAGATAGAACATCCGTCATCGGTTAGGATGAACATATCAAGGATGACTCGCTGAGGACCGCCAGGAGGGAGTATTCATTACAGGTTACTGGGTAAGAATAACCTTGCTGGGGAAAACTACAGAAAATAGGATTTACAACTACCAGTTACTGGGAAGAAGACCAAAGGGTGAGAGTATTCGTCATCGATTAGGATGAACATATCAAGGATAAACTCACCAGGGAAGAAAATCTGTCACCGGTTAAGATGAACATATCAAGGATTAACTTTCCTGGGGATGTTAAGGAGGATATCTATCATCGGTTAGGATGAACATATCAAGGATATACCAACTGAACAAAAAGGGTAATTACATCTATCGAAAACTGGATAGAAAACCGTCGAAAAGAGAATCCGTCATCGGTTAGGATAAACATATCAAGGATTAACTCTGCGAGGGGACAAAGCAGGATTTATAACTACCGCTTACTGGGTAGAAGACCAAACAAAGAGAAAATATGTCACCGGTTAAGATGAACATATCAAGGATTGACTCTGAAAAGGGGACACAATAGGGATTACATCTATCAGTTACTGGATAGAATACCAAAGAAGAGAATATCCGTCACTGGTGAAAGTGAACATATCAAGGATAGACTCCACGCAGGGGAAAAAGTAGGATTTACAACTACCGGTTACTAGGTAGAAGACCACAAGGAGAAGAAAACTTGTCATCGACTAAGGTGAACATATCAAGGATTAACGCTTTGGGGAACAAAATGGGGATTACAACTACCTTTTTATTGGGTAGAAAACCAAGGAAGAGAATACCCGTCCCTAGCGAAAGTGAACATATCAAGGATAGACTCATGTGGGGGAAAAAAAGATATTCGTCACTTGTTAAGGTGAACATATCAAGGATATACTTTCAGGGGACTCCACTTAGGAGACCAAAGAGTACTTTTGTTGGGTATTGGGCAAAAAGTAAGAAACTGCAAACTAAGAAGAATATTACTAGTTACTGGGTAATAGACTCTTAGGGGACCAAAGCATCTATATATGTATATATGATGATTATGCTGATAAGACGATCACAAAGGATACAAATGTGGCGCCAAGAAATTGAACCACCGGTACAATCCTCGATCAATCCACAAAATATAGAGACAAACTGCTGGAGAAAAGAGAGACCAACATCCCAAGGGCTCAACCCTGGCTGGGGAAAGAGGAGATCTATTGAGGATAGAACAATATCAACTTTGTGGGGAATTTTAGGTCAACATCATAAAAATGGGAAACAACCCTACATAGAAAATAACAAAAGCTGCTCAGAAACCAGGAGGAAACTCTGACTGGGAGCAAAGATACATGGCGATTGGTAGGGACACCAAAGCGATCCACTGGGTAAGATCAACCATCTCTGATGAAGATCGACCTGTTGAGGAAATACGAACTCCGCTGGGGAAGGCTGAAACTTTGTTGGGGACAAGGACACGCCGTAACTCAGCTGGGGATAAAGAAAGGAGCTCCACTGGGGATCAAATACTCCACCGAGGAACTGAATCAACACAAACTCCTAGGGATACCCGAAGAGTTAACTGCTTAGGGAACCTCTGATGCTTCACACTTAAGGACTTGCTATTTACTGAAATGTTGTTGATATTCTTTTTACTTGCTTTGGGAAAGTTCTTGCTTTCATATTTTAAAGAAAACTTGTTTTTGGTTAAAAAAATTAATTTCAAAATGATCATAATAAAATTTAAAACTATTAGATGAAGTAAAATAAGAGTAGAAACAATTGGATAAAAGCTTAACTTTATTTAATAGAATGGTAGTCTATAAATGACGAGACTCCATAGATTTTACAAAGTTGAAAATGGTAATTTACATAGAAAAGGATTACATTGAATACAAATGATCCTTAATCCCTCTACCAAATCTTGATATCCACTGTGCTCTTGGCCGCTGCTGGAGATGAACTAATGTCAACCCTTGTGCTCAAACAAGTCTTCAAAACACTGAAGATCAGTAGAATGCAGTTACTTGCCATAATCCCTAATTTTTGAATAAGTTGCCCCAAGCTGGGGTACTCAACTTATCGGGAAATTCTTTCTGTTTTTTTATGTCACTAATTTTTGCCTGGATCGCCCTTTCGGGTTTTCAATCCACCGAGACGCTCATTTTTCCCTAAGCCACCCTTTTGGGTTTTCAACTTAGCGAGTTGTTCTTTTCTTTTTTTAGGCGAAGTATTTCTTGACTGCATCTGCATTCACAGGACGAGTGAACTCTTCACCATCCATAGTTGTAAGAATCAATGCACCGCCTGAAAAGGCTCTCTTAACAACATATAGGCCTTCATAATTGGGAGTCCATTTCCCTCTAGAATCTGGCTTAAACGTCAAAATCTTCTTGAGCACAAGGTCACCTTCTCTGAACACACGAGGTTTGACCTTCTTATCAAAAGCTTTCTCCATCCTCTGCTGATACAACTAACCATGACACATGGCAGTTAATCTCTTCTCTTCAATCAAATTCAACTGATCAAACCTGGTCTGGCACCATTCAGCTTCAGTCAACTTGGCTTCCATGAGCACTCTCAATGAAGGAATCTCAACCTCTACGTGGAGTACTGCTTCCATACCATATACAAGAGAGAAAGGGGTTGCCCCTGTTGAAGTGTAGATGGATGTACGATACCCATGCAACGCAAATGGGTGCATCTCATGCCAATCCTTATACGTCACAACCATCTTTTGGATTATCTTCTTGATGTTCTTATTCGCAGCATCAACAACCCCATTCATCTTGGGCCTATAGGGAGAAGAATTATTGTGTGAAATCTTGAAGTCTTTGCAAAGAGCTTCCACCATATTATTATTCAAGTTAGATCCATTATCAGTAATGATCTTACTTGGCACACCATAACGGCATATGATCTGATTCTTGATAAACCTTACAACAACTTGTTTGGTTACATTTGCAAACGATGTCGCTTCAACCCATTTTGTGAAGTAATCAATTGCCACTAAAATGAAACGATGTCCATTCGAAGCTTTGGGTTCAATCATCCCAATCATATCAATTCCCCACATGGAGAAAGGCCATGGGGAAGAGATAACATTCAATAGTGTCAGAGGAACATGAATCTTATCAGCATAAAGTTGACACTTGTGGCACTTCTTCATAAATTTGCAACAGTCAGATTCCATTGTCAGCCAATAGTAACCTGCTCGCAACATCTTCTTCACCATTGCGTGTCCATTGGAATGAGTACCAAAGGAACCTTCATGCACTTCGGTCATCAACAAGTTTGCTTCGTATCTATCCACGCATCTGAGAAAAACCATGTCGAAGTTTCTCTTGTACAGTACATCACCATTCAAGTAGAAGTTACCGACTAATCTTCTCAAAGTCTTCTTATCTTTCAATGATGCCCCAGGCGGGTAAATCTGACTTTGAAGGAAACATTTGATGTCGTAATACCACGGCTTCTCATCTTTGATCTCTTCAACAACAAATACATGAGCTAGCCTATCAAGACGCATCACAGATAAATTGGGAACTTCGTTCCAATACTTTACTACAATCATTTATGCCAATGTTGCAAGACCATCTGCCATCTGGTTCTCATCTCGAGGGATATGATGAAACTCAACCTTTGTAAAGAAAGTTGAAATCCTCATCGCATAATCTCTATAGGGTTTCAAGCCGGGTTGATTCGTCTCTCATTCTACTTTGATTTGATTCACAACCAAAGTCGAATCACCGAAGACATCCGAATACTTGATTCTAAGATTCATGGCCTCTTGAAGCCCCATAATGCAAGCTTCATATTCTGCCATGTTCTTTGTACATTTGAAAGTCAACCTAGCTGTAAATTGTAAGTGCGTGCCTTGAGGAGTAATAATCGCTGCCCCATTGCCATTTCTATATTGATTAACAGCTCCATCAAATACCATGCCCCAACAGGAACCAGGTTCTGGCCCTTCTTCTAGCAATGGTTCATCACAATCTTTTATTTTCAAGTACAAAATCTCTTCATCAGGAAAATCATACTCTACTGACTTATAATCTTCAATTGGTTGGTGGGCCAAATGGTCAGCCAAGATACTACCTTTGAATGCTTTCTGAGACCGGTATTCAATATCATACTCTAATAACAACATCTCCCAACGGGAAATTCTCCCAGTTAAAGCAGGCTTCTCAAATATATACTTGATTGGATCCATCTTGGATATCAGCCAAGTGGTATGATTCAACATATACTGGCGCAGACCCTTAGGAGCCCAAGCCAATGCACAATAAGTCTTCTTAAGCATAGAATACCGAGTCTCACAGTCGGTGAACTTCTTACTGAGGTAGTAAATTGCAAATTCTTTCTTCCCAGTCTCATCTTGCTGGCCAAGAACACAACCCATACTATCTTCGAGCACAGTCAAATACATGATCAACAGTCTTCCTTCAACAGGTGGAGACAAAATCGGAGGCTCAAGCAAATATTCTTTGATACTATCAAATGCTTTCTCGCAATCTTCGGTCCAATCAGAAGACTGATCTTTCCGAAGAAGCTTGAATATAGGCGCCCATGTGGCAGTCATGTGGGAAATGAATCTAGCAATATAATTCAAGCGGCCGAGAAAACCTCTGACTTGCTTCTCAGTTTTGGGCGCAGGCATCTCTTGTATTGCTTTGACCTTGGCAAGATCAACTTCAATACCCTTCTCGCTGACAATAAAGCCCAACAACTTACTAGAACGAACACCAAAAGTACACTTATTGGGATTCAAGCGGAGTTTATACTTCCTCAAACGCTGGAATAACTTCAACAAATGCTCAACATGTTCCTCTTCATCAATTGATTTAACAATCATGTCATCGACATACACTTCAATCTCTTTATGCATCATATCATGAAAAAGAGTAGCCATTGCTCTCTGGTAAGTTGCACCAGCATTCTTTAGACCGAAAGGCATCACTCAATAACAGAATGTTCCCTAGGGTGTAATGAATGTGGTCTCTCCATATCCTCGGGTGCCATCTTGATCTGATTATATCCAGAAAATCCATCCATAAACGAAAAGACTTTGAATTTAGAAGTATTGCCTACCAACATATCAATGTGTGGCAGAGGGAAATCATCTAGATGCGGATACTCAACAGTCACAAGTAAACCGACATCAATCTGCTTTTGCACTTTCTCTTTGATCTTCACAGCCATATCTAGATGCGTTCTTTTCAACTTCTGCTTGACTAGAGGGCATTCTGGCTTCAACGGCAATTTGTGCTCCACAATCTCAGAATCCAATCCAGACATGTCTTAATAGGACTTAACAAACACATCTGAATACTCTCGAAGAAGATCAATCAACCCCATCTTAGCATCTGGACACAATCGAGACCCAATCTTGACTTCCTCAACATCATCATCGGAACCCAAGTTGACTAGCTCAAGTTGTTCTTCAAACGGTTGAATAATCTTTTCATCTTGCTCAAGAAGACAAGACAATTCATCACTCATTTCTACATCACTTTCCTCCTCGGCCTCAAACACAGGGAATTCAAAATTTGGAGAAGGAGAAGGATCATTGTATTCAATGGGGTTAGGAACCAACCTGCATAATGATTTGATATTTTGATTTTAGAGAAGTGAATTTGTGACCAAATATTATGCAGATGGACAATTATATTATTTATTTATGTTTTTTATGATTACCATTTTTAAAATAAAGCAAAAAGTGAAAATAAACATCAAAGATGTGGATGAATAGAACTAATTTTATTGATGATCAATTTAAAATGCCCAACAATGTTCACTTCTCCCTTAGGCATAGGAGAAGGATTTTAAAATATAAAAGCAATTACTTAGATCGATGCAAAATAACAGGAATATCAACATCAGTCCAATTGTCACAATCCTTTCCATGTGTCACAAAATTGATGCAGTCTTCCTCTTCGTCATCCTCTAGCACAACAACTAAGTGTTGTTCATTGCCATGAATGAACCCTCCGCTACGGAAGCTGAGTTGCCTATCTTCAGATCTAACAGTTGACGAGCCTTTCTGGAACCCCAAACCGGTTCTTCCTTTGTTGTATGAGACCTCTACCGTGCGCCCCCACTGATCAACAGGACCTTCTTCTAGAATCTTCTGAGCATCTTTCAACGAGGACATAGGTGCCCCAACTCTCTTCTCAGCAGCAATAGATAAGGCTTGGAACAGAGTCCCAACCTCATCCTTAGATTCCACATACGATAAAGATGACAAATGGCTAAGCAACAGTGCGTTTTCTCCTCCCCCAATCAATAGCTTGCCATTCTTGACAAATTTGAGCTTCTTGTGCAGAGTGGAGGTAATAGCCCCTGCCTCATGAATCCATGGCCTTCCAAATAAACAGCTGTACACCAGGTGGATATCCATTACTTGGAAAGTAATCTGAAAATCACTCGGACCTATCTTAATTGGAAGGTCCACTTCACCAATAACTGTTTCGCGTGAGCCATCAAAGGCTTTGACAATCACACCATTGTACCTCATGGGAGCTCCTTGGTGAGATAACTTTGACAAAGTTGACTTCGGAAGCACATTGAATGACAAACCGGTGTCAACAAGCACATTTGACAAAGCATCTTCCTTACAGTTAATTGAAATATGCAAAGCCAGATTATGATTTCTTCCCTCTTCAGGGAGTTCTTCGTCGCAAAAGCTCAGATTATTGCATGAAGTGATGTTAGCCACGATGTGATCAAACTGATCCACAGTAACATCCTGCTCCACATATGCCTATTCAAGAACTAACTGCAGTGCTTCTCTGTGTGCTTCGGAATTCAAAAGCAGAGACAACACGGAAATATTTGAGGGAGTCTGGAGCAGCTGCTCAACCACATTAAATTCACTCCTTTTAATCAATCGGAGTACCTCATCGTCATCATTGGCTTTCAAGTTGCTGGATTCACCAGACTTATCCTTCGAACACCCAACTGGATCTACATTAGGCACCTCCTCCTTCTTACCACCAATCAATTCTTCTTTACTTTCTGGGGCGACTGGCCCAAACACACGACCACTGAGGGTCACCTTCGTAACATCAACAATGCTCACCACTGAACTAGTCGTAGGTAACGGGACCTCTTGACCATTCTTCAACATTGTAGCATTATACTGGTACGGTACAGCCTTATCATATGAATACGAGACTGGGCCCGCTAACCATATTACCAACTGCGATACTGATCTCTGACCGACGTTCTTGTTACTGCTGCTATCATATTGAATTACCAACCGCTCTTGTTTTTTGAAAACCGGCACTATGACATTGACGTCGTCATCTACATGACGGGATTGAACAATCTGGATCATGCCTTCATCCATCAGACGTTGGATGTCCCTTTTCATCATATCACACCCTCTTGGGTTCACACTACAAACAACACAACCATCATGGTCATGTACACAGTCACTCACCATACAAATATCTTTGTGCATCTGCACCAAAGATATTCGAATAAACCGGACATCAAAAACCATGAATTCACCTGGACAATCGTCCACCATATTCACTGAAGAGTTCCCATGAGCGGGTAAAGGGTTAGCTTTCACATTAGGCGCACGGTCCTCAAAGGACACCATACCACTCTTCATAAGCTTTTGCACCTCATATCTCAATGGATAACAGTTTTCAATATCATGCCCAAGTGCACCCTGATGAAAAGCACATCGAAGCTCAGGTTTATACCACCATGGAAGAGGTTCTGGGATCTGCGGTAGATTCCTCGGTGGAATCAAATTCTTGAGAACTAGCGAGGGATATAACTCTGCATACGAGATAGGAATTGGGTCAAAAATGACCTTCTTCCTCTCGAAATTTTGCTATTGATAATTGTTGTTGCTATTGTTGTTGTTGTAGGTGTTTGTTCTTTGTTGCGGTTGTTGTTGTTGGCGTTGATTTTGTTGTTATTGTTGAATTGGTGTTGTTTGTTGATTAGAAAATACTGGAATAACGGAAGATACTTGATGATGATGATGTTGACGGGGTGGTGGATTTCTTCTTATCTAAGGCCTCCTCTTCCTCCCACTGGAAATTTCATTTGCTTCATTGTCCTTCCTCTTGCTGAAACTACTGCCATACTTCTAGCTCGTTGACGCCTCATCTTTTGACAAACGTCCTTCACGGACCCCCTCTTCAGGTCTCATCTCCGTGTTTACCATTTCGGTAAAATCATTGGGGGCACTGGCGATCATGCGTTCATAATAAAATGAACTTACGGTTTTCAGAAAGATTTTTGTCATCTCTTTCTCCTCCAAAGGAGGAGTGATCTGGGTAGCCAACTCCCTTCATCATTGCGCATACTCCTTGAATATCTCTTTGTCTTTCTGAGACATGGACCTCAACTGGTCTCTATCCGGTGCCATATCCACATTGTACTTTTATTTCTACACAAAAGCCTCACCTAGGTCATTGAAAGCGCGGATGCTTGCACTATTCAACCCCATATACAAATGGAGTGCAACATCAGTCAAGCTATCCTGGAAGTAGTGAATAAGCAATTGGTCATTATCTATCTGAGTTGACATCTTGCGGGCATACATCACAAGATGACTGAGCGGACAAGAGTTTGTAGCACCTCAAATTTGCACCTCCCATTTGTATATACATTTTCATGTTTAGGTCATTAACATTGCATTGTCATTACATAGTCCATCATGTCATCAGTCAAGACTGGTTAGAAGATTCAACTGTGCAAGGCAACAAGAGCATTGTCCATGAGACCAAAGCCTTAGAGTTCGTACATTGGGTTCACATGATTCAAGGATCATTTTGAAGTAGTTTGGGCAAGTATTGGAGGTTCAGAGATCATCAGTCCATGTGCAATTCATCTGAGACCTTGAAAAGTCAACAGAAGTCAACTGTCAATTCAAATATGGATTTGGAGGTGGGAAATGATCAGTAATGCCTCATTCATGTTCAAACAAGTCTCATTTGACATCTTAAACATCAACATTGAAGAATTTGAAGTCAGATCAAGACTTTCCAAAAATAGCAGGTGACCTGTAATTTGAACTTTCCAAAAATGGAAAGGTTTTTGACCAACTTCAACTCAAGATTACATCATCAAGAAAGCTTCAAATGAAATTTTGTCCAACATGAAAGTTGAATATCGTTTTCTCCCATTTCCAAAAAGTCCAAGATCATGAATTTCTCATGTGTGGTTGAGGAGATATGGTCCAATCATGGCAAAGTGTGGTTTAAACTTCAAATAAGCATAACTTTCAAACCAAAAGGCCAATTTGAGTGGTTCTTTTTGCATATTGATCCTTATAACATGTATTTTCCAAGCATATCATCATTTGACATGAATTCTCATTTGCATGGCATTGGCTCATTCATGAAGATTTTGGGAAGAAATTGCATAACTTCATTTTGGTTGAACATATGCATACCAAATCAATTCCAACATGTGCATGAAACCATTTTAAGGCATTTTTGACATTGAACATACACTGTTCACGTGCATGAGGGTGCATGGAGAGAAAATTTCATTTTTGCATAAACATCACAAAGTGATTAAGTTCATTTGCATTTGCCCTAATCCTTGCCTAAACATGATTAGCATTGAGTATAAAGCCTTAATCATAACTGTTTTCATCACAATTACCAATTCTAGATCTAGATTTCACAAATTCTTCAAATTCTTCTCTCACTTTTTCTGCAAAAATCATGCAAACACAAGCACTTTTCCTTGATCCATTCATCATCATGGAGCATATTTGAACACATTTGGACGTGTAAGCAAGAGGAATTGTGGCTGTTTGAGTTGGGCGCAAAGGTCGAAGCATCCATGGCAACTGAAGATTGAGCTTGTTTCGTGCATTGTTGAGCTTCCATTTCCTCATCATTCATCTCAAGAAGTATATTGGAGAAGATCTGAAACATCAAGGACCTTGGAAACACGTCATTTCAGTTGCTGCTCATCAAGAGGTAGGTTTTTTGACCTCCTTAATTCTCCAATTCATTATGCCTATCTTGTAGATCTTTGAATGGTGATAAATCTGAGCTTTGAATGGAGTGAAATGGTGCATTGTACACAAAGATCCATGTGATTAAAGTTTGGATGATGATTTTTATTTCCTTCGATCCATGCGTTTGATGTTGTTTTTGCATAAAATATTCATGGATTCTTGTTGTATGTGACCTGATGAGTGGATTGATATGCTTGATTTTCATTTCTGGATGTTTTGAATTTTTTTGGAAAAATTGGATGAAGATCTTCATCGTGTTCATCATGTTCATGCATTTTCCAGTTTTGCTGGAGATTTTCCTGCGAATTCTGTTGCAAAACGCATAAGGTTTCCTGCAGAACGCATGCATGTTACCTGCGGATTTTTTTGAATCCATGTGAGCGTGCGTTAGGGTTTGTGTGCTGATACTACGTCGTTTTGAGTTGGCGCGCATGTAGTTTCAAATGTGCACATGGATCGATCCTTGGCCAGAACATTTTCCCATTGCCTTTTCATCATTCCATTCATTTCATACCTTTGCTTCATATTTTCTTTTTCAATTTTTCTCAACTTCTAAATTTCACAATAAATTGAAAATTCAACCAAATTCATCCCAATTTTTTGCATTGTGATCCTCATTCTATCTAGTTTTTTATGATCATTAATTTCAAAGTTGTGCCTGGCCTGGAAAATATTTTGCCTAAGGAGTTTGCACATGTATGTATGCTTGACATTGCCTTGTTCATTTGATCATGAAATGCTTGATTCTTATCCAATGAGTGTGAAATTTTGCATGATGAAATTAGACACATTGCTTGACATTTTGGTGTTGATTTGGTATTTTTATCACTTACCATTTCTGTTTTATGATCATGCTAAGTTGGTGTGACAATTTCTGTCACACCTTGTGATGTTCAAATTGAATGATGTGTTTTCCATGCCAAATGATATCCTATGCTCCTGATTTTTTATGTGATGCATGTTATAGATGTTTTGATTGCTCATGATTTTTGTTGGAATTATTGGGATCTTTTCTGATTTAATTGAGATTTTTCATTCTGGTTGGTCACATTTGAGCTTTAAAATTGCCTTGAACTTCATTTGATCATGAAATGCTTGTTCCTTATCTAATGCTTCTGAATTTTTGCGTACAATTTCTAGACATTTTGAGTGTTGTTTTGGCTTTGGTTTGAGGTTTTTACCAATTACCATTTCTGTTTTATTCCTATGCTAACTTGGTGTGACAATTTGTGTCACACATGGGCTTGTTGTGCTTGTCTTGACTTATGCTATGTGATTGCCATGCTTAATGATGTCCAATGCATCTAATTTTTTGTGTGATGATCATGTTGTATGTCCTGTTTACTCATGAATTTTGGCAACATTATTTGAATCATTTTTGATTTAATGTGCATTTATTTCTTCTGATGTCACAATGTGGCCACAATTTGCATACCTTGCCATGTTTGGTTCATGAAATGCTTTTGGTTAATGATATTAATATGGGACCTTTTGAGTTGTGTTCTTGATTGGATAAGGATGATTCATGTTAAATTTCATGTTCTGTTTTGAATGTTTGACTCTCTTTTGACCCTAGGCTTTGACCTAGTGGTTTGGACTCACTGTTTGGATTGTGGATTTCAGGTTAAGAAGCACATTGCCATGGTTGGATTGGTCCACTCATTTGAGTTGATTAATTGGTTGATGATTGGCTAACCTTATGTTGTATTGTAGGTTGATGCCAAGTCATTTATGTTGTGCCTATTGGCTTATGGCTTGCACATTGTTGCCTAATGCCTTATCTGTCTAATTATGTGATTGACTGTTGTCTGTCTAATTGTTTGAAATGTAAACTGATTGGTTTAGATTTTTTCAGGTACCTAAGTTGCTTTGAGTTCTTTTGAACTTGCTTTTGCTTTGCTTGGTTGCTTAACCATTGAGGTATAACTCTCTCACTTCATGTAGTCTGGAAGACCTGTCCTATTATGTGGGCAGGCACCTGTCTGAAGCCCTCCTTAAGAGGCAATGCTTGCGTTTGTTTATCTTTGTGCCAAGCAGGAAAAGTCCTCTTATGAGGCAATTGGCAGATAAAAGAGATGTGTAATTCATCTCCTGCTATTCAGTGTGTCATCCACTTTGCTCACACCATGTGTTAATGCATTGTGGATAATAGCCCAAGATCTTTGTTGTGTCAGTCATCTGTGGAGAAGAGTTCCTACATTCTGAACTCCCATACTTTCATTGTTTGAAGCTCTCCCAGGCCAGGGATAAGAGCTGTGAGGTTTTACCCTCACTTCCCATTTCATCTGCTTCACCCTAACTCTCAATGTTAGGGTTAATAGCTAACTACACCCGATTCCAGTTGGCTTGTGTTGCACAGCCTAACCTTGTATGAGCCCATTTGTTTGCATATAGTGTGTGTGATTGCTTTTCGTGCTTGTATGACTTCCCTTGTGCTGTTTAGGATCTCTTGCTTCCTGTGCAAGTTAGATAGAAACCTTAACATAGGGATGGTATGCATGACAACTTCTAGGCTCAAGTCGTAGTCTCCCTAGTAGTTTGTGTCTCCCTTTGTCTCTGGTTAGGTTAGAAGTTCTTTCCCTGTGTAGGGGAACTACGTCGCCCTGATCCTCATACCAGATGAGGTACGTAGGCAGGAGATGAGCTGATCTCTCTGGGCAACCTTTTTATTTTGTTTGTGTGAGTTGTTTCTCCCTTTCTGGTAGGAGTCTGACGTAAGTCCAGCGATTGGCAGTTGGTTTCCTGTGTCTTGCTTGTTTGTTGGAGTCTGACGTAAGTCCAGCGATTGGCAGTTGGTTTCCTGTGTGTGTTTGTTGGTTCGGAGTCTGACGTAAGTCCAGCGATTGGCATTCGGTTTCCATGTTTTCCTGTTTGTGTGGAGTCTGACGTAAGTCCAGCGATTGGCAGTCGATTTCCTGTCTTTGTTTTGTTTGGTGTGCGTTAGCCGAGCTACGAGTGCTCTGATTCTTCTCCGGTCAGAGAAGATACGTATGCATAGGGTGCGACATCCTAGCGAGCACGTTTCCCCTGTCCCGAACTACGTCGACTCTGATGTCTGTGCCTGACAGACTACGTAGGCCCAGGATGCGATATCCTGCCGAGTTAGTTTCTTTTGTCCGTCTGTGTTTCCTTCCAGCCTTGTGTGGTGTTTGAGCAGTTTCTAGCAACCTTTCTTCTATTCTTTATGAGCGTGGATCCCGTCGAGTACGACGGATGCATAGGGGTGCTAATACCTTTCCTTCGCATAACCGACTCCCGATCCCATCTTTCTCTGGTCGCGAGACCATATCTTTTCCAGGTTTACTTCGAGCGTTTCCTTTCCCTCTTTTGGGATAAATAACGCACGGTGGCGGCTCTGTTGTTTCGTTTTCTCGCCGGTTTTTCGCGTAATGCGACAGAGTTCCCCTTATATTTTTCAAAGTCAGGCACATTGAACTTCACCGGGATTTTAGCATTGGGTACCAAGCACAATTCGGCAGTACTCTTCCCAAACAGATCTTTACCTCTCAGCGTTTTCAATTCCTTGCACAGATCAAGAAATTGGTCTTTCATCTCGTCCATCTTTTCATATACGTCTGGGCCATCAAACAGCTTGGAATGATAGATGGTGTCCTCTACGCGAGGCAAAGTGTGCACAACGGGAGGTGGCACGGACATGACCGGGCTAGATGCCGGCATGGAAGCAAAGGTAGGTGCAAAACCTTATGGCACAAAGTTAGGCGGCATTCCCCACGGGAATCCCACAGGCAGGTTCGGTGTGAAGTGGGCGGTGGCAGCAGGCACGATAGAGGTAACCACTTCTGAAATGACTGTCCTCGCGGCAGGATTTGCAGGCATTGAGGAAGCTTGGTTTTGAGCCGCAAGAACTGACTCCATCATGGCAGTCAGTTGGGAAATTTCGTCCTTCAGCTCTTGGTTCTCTTGCTCAAGGTGTTCCATAATTTTCTGATGATTGGCCCTGATGTTGTACTGGTGAGTCAGCTTGGCTAAAGCACAGAAGAACATCAATCAAACACCTGGCAAAAACCTACTTATGCAAATGATGCATGAAATGCAATGCTTGATTATTTTATTTTTATTTTCAAGGAACTTACTATATCATTTGCAAATATATAATATTTAAATGGCAATTACAACAATTTGATATGACCAAAAATTTCTTTTTATTTATATAAACTGGAAGGATTACACTGAGTACAATTTCAGAAACCAAAATAAAAGATACAAGAGAAAAGGAGACTAGTCATCCTAAGGATCCCTAACAACAATGTCAAAAGATCTAGCTGAAGGCGCGTACTTCCTTCGAATGCGACGAATCTCGGTCTCAAAAGAAGCCTTCATCTGAGTCTTCTCGAGGACAAACTGGTCAACAATATTCTTCCAAGCAACGGAAGGCTGAGGCATGCTAGAATATGAAACCTCTGGCTCTCTATGTCTCTTCGTCACTCAGTCTTCAAGTAGCTCAATCAGTGCATATTTGTCCTTAGACTCCAACTGCAACTCTTCATGCTTCTTGCTCAAAGCATGGAAATGCTCTTACCACATATCCTTCTCTTGCTTCATCTTGATGAGCGCGTCTTCCAACTCCTCTACATCTTGGTTAGGGAGAGTTAATGTCTCAACCACAACCATAGACATAGGTCTTTCACAAGGATAAGGCATCTTCAACTCCATATCTCTCTTCTTCACCCAAAGAGTGTAAGCTTCCAAAGCTACACAATTGCACGAACCAAGCTCGGGTCTTCCTTTCCTATGCACATTATGCCAAGCATGCACAATCTTCTGCTTCAAATGTTGGGGATCTTTACCCTCTTGATAGAAAAGACCTTCTAACAACATGTTATTAGGTTTGTCTCTCAAGGGGAACCCAAGTTGACGACGAGCCAAAGCAGGGTTATAGTTAATTCATCCTTGTGTACCAATGAGAGGCACATTAGAGAATGCACCACAACTATCAATAATCTCCAAACTGCTTAAAGACGGATCATACCAAACTATATCATCATTAGTGAGAGACATAAGTCTATGAGACCACCTTAGACATTGTTTGTTCTCCACAGAAGCAGGTGTCTGAGGCAAGTGCGAAATAAACCACTTGTACAGAAGAGGAACGCAACAGACAAGCGTTCCACCACCCTTAGAATTCCTTAGATGCAAAGAGAAATACATATCACCCCACAAAGTAGGCACAGGATTCCTAATCAAGAAAAGTCTAATGGCGTTAACATCAACAAAACCGTCAATGTTAGGGAACAAAGATAATCCATAGATGAGCAACACAAAGATAGCTTCAAAAGCATCCACACTACCAACTTGAGAAAAAGTGGTAGCTTCCTTGATGATGAAAATAGATGGAAACCTAAATAACCCTCCTTTCTTCACCCAATGAGCCTCTATCTCAGACTTCTTTAAGTGAAGAGCTCCAGCAATAATACTAGATCGGGGAATCTCCTCCAATCCACTAAAAGGCACTCTACTAGAAACAGGTATCCCCAAGAGATGAGAATATTCCTCCAAGGTAGGCATAAGTTGTAAATCTGTGAAAGTGAAAGAATGGTAGAGAGGATCATAGAACTGCACCAATACACTCAAGAGTCCTTCAACCACATCAGTTGACAAGATGGAAAAAAGCTTCCCATGATGTTGTTTGAAGTCCAAGGGATCTAATACAAAAGATGCTAGCTTCCTTAACTCTTTCAAGTCTGGACATCTGAAACTGTACTTCTTAGTGTTCCTTCGTCCACAATCCATGGTCTAAAAATATTTGCATATGATACCTTAGTTCCTTGAAATTTTCGTGTGATGAATGTTATGATGCGCATGAATGCATGAGTGAAACAATCACATATAAGGGATCACACACAAGGCAAACAAAGGTCAAGGGATGAATCAAGTCATTGTCAAGATCAATCATCCATTTTGGTGGATTATGGTTTACACCTTATCAACACCCAAGTTCCATTAATATTGACAAGACTTGATTGGATCAACCAAGAATCAAGGGTTTGTTGCAGGTCATGAGCATGGAGTTTGGGTAAGAACCATCCCAAAGGAGTGAACTAAGGATAAAAGCCTGTAGATCATGTTCTAAAAAGTTCCCAGAGTCTTAATTCCATATATCGGATATTACAGGTTAAGATGACTGACTCGTCGACCTATAATATTCTCAAGTGAAACTCGTCTGAGTGTAGTATCGAGTAACAACTGTTATCAAGTCTACACTTGAATAGTTTTTGCACTACATTCTAAATAGGCCAAGATGGGTTAAATGTTCTAAGGTCCTCAACTTCTCGGACTCAATTAGAAATAGTAATGCCTAACCACAAATACTTGTGTGACCTTTCCAAATCCAAAGGAGTCTCCACTGAGCAGATGGATCTCAAGCCAACTTGTTAAGGACTACTCAACATAAGTCGAAGATGACTATACCATCCTCCTATATTAATTGTACTCAAGTTCGGGTTAGAACTTATCTCACCACTCAGAGATCGCTAAGCACAACAAGCAGATTATATCACACATACACATATACAAACATTACATATATACAAATATATTCACACAAAAAGTAGGCTAAACCCACTGGAAATCGCTTTCCCCAGCAGAGTCGCCACTTAGATTCTGTAGCGGGAAATTCATGATCATCAAGCTATTGACAAGCTAGAGATCAATTAACAAGAGTCGCCACCGCGCTTTTATTGTTTCCAAGGGAAATGGGAAAAAGTATGAACAAAACCTAAATAGTAATAAGTTTTTAAATAAAAACTAATAAAAGTCATAGATCACAGGTAAGGGGGTTGGTTACACAGAGGGAAGGTGTTAGCACCCAAAGTGTCCTAGGTACTCCTAAGGAGCCCTTTTTGTGTGCATATGTATTTTGTACAAAGTGATTTTTAGAAACAAATAGAATGGGGGGATGAGAAAAAGAATTTATTAATTATATTTTTGTGTTTGACAAGACCTTCGGACTTATGCCTACGTACCAACATAAAAATGAGGGATCAAAACCTCGTAGTTCGTGCTACAAATTTCAAAATGAGTGTGTTGATTTTAACAAAATTTAAGTTTGAAAGGCACAAGGCCTAAAATGATTTGAATGGGTTAGGTCTTTTTGGTTTTTTGAAAGTTTAAGTCAAGTATAGTTAGGTTTATTTACAAGTTTGATTTAAGAAAATAAGTTTGAAAATGCAATGGCATAAGGCCAAAGTTTCTACCTTTTTTGCAAAAGTGGTCAAAGTTTAGAACAAAAGTAGTTCACACAAAGAAGATTTTGAAAAATGGAAGGGGGAGATTTTGAAATTAAAGAAATGAGGAGAAGATGAAGAGACTATCATATGCACATAATTAAAAGTTTTGAGTTGAAAAGGTCTGACAAAATGTGTAGCAATCCAATAGACAAGCAGCTCAATAGAAACCCAGAATTCCCTTGGACTTTTAGAATCAAACAACACACAAATGCACAATTATATTATCTTGAAGAGCAAGGCATCAAATAAATATGGCCTCATCCAAGCTTATCCACTTCTTGATATTCTTCAAAGTAGCCCATGCAATAGATGAATTCCATAAGTCACAGGTTCAAAATAACTCCTACACCATGATCATGCTGCAGATGAATCTTAGAGAGATCTTCAAAGATCTATTAGATGAATTTCAAATTGCAAGCACTGGGTTCTTCAACAAATTTGCATTGTCCAAGTCCATTAGCATAGGAAGGTTGCCTAGATTCTAAGTCGATTTGCTCAAAATCAAACCAACAGTCCACTCAAAGGTTTTTTAGGGTTTTTGTTTTTATTATGTACATTAATGGTCAAAGACCCCACAAACAAACAAAGTAACACAACCAAAAATATATCACACAATATGGTCCAAATGGACAAAGAGAAATTTGCATTAACATAAACAATTAGAATGATATGTACAATGGCAAATGAAATAAAGTGCTAAAAGTAAATTGCATTAAAGTAAAAGCTTGAAATTAAAAGTTAATAGTTAGTAGGTCAGAGGTTAGTTTCGCTTTGCTTTTCAATTCAAGACATTCTTTGGAGAACACTCAACCCACTTATCACAAGCATGGATCCTTGAACCAAAATATCTTCCAAAGGAAGGAAAGAAGGCTAATTTTCCATACAATACCATGAAAGATGGGAGACTTACAATCTCACTAACTAGAATGCTTATGCCTTTTGGTGTCACAAATTTAGCGCTATGTTAAGCAATCGTAATTGGACTTATGTAGAAGTCACAACTATTTGAGGCCGAGCAATGGACTTTTGGGGTTAATGCATGTTGGAGACATAGTATTATGAACTATGCTCATGAAATATACGACACACAAAAAAATATGCAAAAGGTATGGCCTAATCTCATCCATACTCATGTCAATTTTTCAATCAACTAGCATTAGGACTTTGAGATGTCATAGGCCAAATGGAAATGAATGGATGAAGAAGGGGAATTAGATGAAGAGGGAGGGGGATGAATGAAATCACAAATTCGTCAAAGGAGGACTTTTACCAAATTAATATCATTCATTCATTTTAGGAGATGGAATTTACATTCCATAAATCTCCTAAATCCAATGATATTAACTTAACAAAGTCAAGTCAACCTTGACCAAGGCCCAACAACAAACAAGAAAACTCATATAAGTCAATACTATAAGACCCCAATTTTGTCCCTAAGATCCCTCATGGCATCATAACATTGCATTGCATAGCCTCAAGGATCTTTAAGCATCTTGGTTCCCTTTGCCTTTTGGGTGGGAGTCCTTGTGAGTGGTTTGAAGATCACCAAGCATGCTTGAATTGTATATCATTGCTTTTCTTATTTTGTTCACTAACCAAAAGCAGAAAAATATGTCACTAACATCTTTTGTGTGTAGCTTGAGCAATCACAAGGTCAAAAGCTTCAAGGAGGTCATTGGTACAAAGACTTGGTCAAGAGGAGATGAAAACAAGCATGGTAATGGTTCCCAAAGCTCTCATCCATCCAATATGCCTCCCTAGTATCTCAACCCATCATTTTGATCAAAGCAAGTCAAAGGGATTGAGGTCTTGTTCTTCAGAGAAACCCTAACTCATCTGTGCATCACAAAGCCTTGCTCTTGAAGCAACCTCAGCCCATGATCAAATACAATCAAGGGAAGTTATTTAATTCATCATTTCATGCATATTTGAACTTATTTGAGTGTCCTCAATCACCAATTCATCAAGATATGAGGCATGAACTTGAGAAGTTGATCAGTCAATTCATCTGACTATTTTGAAATGCACTAAGAGCTAACTTTTTATGTGTTGGTCAAATGGAGATGGTTCCCAAAAAAATGTTCTTAAGGACAATATGAACAACTTTCAGGTTCATCAAAATTTGATTTGAAGCTTGGAAAACCATCTGCCATCCTAATACATTATAGGTCATTTTGACTGAAACCCTAATTTTGGGTCAACTTCCCAAGGACATAACTCATTCAGTTTTTATGAGTTGGAGGTGGGATCAAATGCATTGGAAATCGTCTACTTCAAATGTTATGTTGAACAAAAGTTCAAAATCTCAAAGGAAATACATGTGATATTCCGAGACATTATAGGTCCTTTTTGACCAAATGCATTAAAAGTAAAAAAAGTCCAACTTCAAGTGCCCATAACGTCTTCATCAAAAATCAAATGATGCAAAATTTAAGTCCATTATGATTGTATTGAAAAGACCTACAACTTTGACGTTGGAGGTTTTTTCATTTGAAGCTGGCATCATCAAAAAAGAAGGGCTTGAAAGTTGACCAATTTTAGAAACCTTGCCTTGACATGTTTTGCATATCACACTTTAAACTCAAATTTCATAAATTTCCACATTCCAAATGAGTTTTTGTCCAACATAACATTTGTTCCTCATACAAAGGCCTTTCCAACCATTACCCATATGCCTATGCTTGGATTTTCTAAATGGTACTTTCAAAGAGATGATTGTTTAGGTATAATTGGAGAATTCACTTGAAATCTTGTTACATGAGCATTTGCCTTACAAGCTACACGTCCAATTTCCTTTGGCTATTGCTCAGAGTTCATTTGGCATTGTTTTTGGGCCTTGTGCATGATCATGCAAGCCCCTGCAATGAAGCTTCACATGCCATGCACACGGATCATTCCACACTTTCCTTGCCAATTTCTCTATAAATAGAGACTCCATTTCACACGCCCAATTCAACCTGAAATGTTGTAGGATTCTCTCCTTAACCATCACTAAAGAAGCAAATGCATTTTTCTCAAAAATTTTCAGATCTAGAATTCAGCTTCATCTGGTTGTATTCTTAGATCTAATGCTTCTAGACCTTCATTATACACTTCATTGAACTTCTGTTTTGATAAAGCAAGCAAAGCATCGTGTTGAAATCACCAGAACTCAAGCTTACATTCCAACTGGTATTTTCTTCGATTCTCCTAATCCTTTGACCTATTGGCTTAGATTTTGTGTTGGCTGAAGTCCTCTCAATGGAGGCATCCTGTTTATGCTTTTAATTTTTGAAATTCATTGAGTTCATGATGAACACCAGATTTTTCAACTTCTGATTTCTTAAATCCTAGAGATCAAGAATGAAAATGGATGGTACAGGGATGATGTACATCATCCCATCTTTCTATTGATGTATAGATCGCACGATTTGGTTAAGGTTTGAGTTTCCGCAATTTGGCCGGAAACTGCAAGCTCACCGGAGAAGACGGTGGCTCCGGTGGCTTCATCACCTCCAGTTTAAATCTAGACCGTGTGATGGTGTTTCCAGATTCGATCCCAGGCGTCCATTGTTATGACTTTTATTTCTTTTACATGTGCACGCATTGACTTGGATCCGTGGTAGGCGCGTGCTTCATGGCCTCATGATTTGCCAGCTCAACTAATGAGCTTAGATCAGACGGTCCACGCTTTTTCCAATTTCTATTTTCTGTTTTTATTTTCCTTTTATTTTCATTAATTCCATTTTATTTCAAAAATCAATATCTCTTTCATTTTTTATCCAAAAATTATGGGACCAATCGCATTATTTCCCAAATAAATTCTAGTTTCTATTTCTGATTTTTAATATTTTTTATTTTGCCATTTGATATTTTTTGTGAATTTTCTCTTTTCTGGTTATTTTTAATTCATTTTAAATAGTTTTTGATATTCAATAAATGCAAAAATATTTTCCTAACCTATTTGAATGATGACGGATCTATGAAAAATATTCTCATCAATTTTTGAATTGATTTGAGATTTATTTGAGATTTTAGTTCAATTAGGTTATTTTTATTCATTTTTAATTGATTAAAAATAGTTTCTGACTTTAAAAAATGCTGAAATTTTTTGTCAAACTTTGTTTGACCTTGTTGAACTTAGGATAAATCACTTGGACGTTTCAAGGTTGATTTGAAGTGATTTTGAAGTTTGACCTTTCAATTATTTTAATTCAAATTTAATTTTAAATATTAAAAAATGCCAAAAATATTTTATTCTTTTCTTGACATCCAATCTTCATCTCACTTCTGTTTTTGACTGTTTGACCTTGACTTTCAATGTTATTGGTCAACATATGAGGATTGGTATATGGTACTTCATTTAATACACTTTAATTTTATCATTTCCATTTCTCTTATCCATCTCCTTCTTCTTCCTCTTCTTTTTCTTTTTTGATCAATGAGTTGAAGGTTGATAAGTTAGCATTGATTAGGGAGATTTAATCTTCTTTGATTCAAATCTAATTCATCTTGATCAATTGATCAAGTGAATGGCTTTGCATTAAGGATAGATTATCTTCTAAATCATGCAAAAGGCTTAAACCAATACAAGATCAATTCTCATTTTCTTTTTGGCATGGCAAGTTGTTGGGACTTGGTTCACTAATCAAGACTCCTAACTTGTGTTTGTTGCCTACATTATTATTGACCGGCCTCAGATAGTTGTGACTTCTACATAAGTCCAATTACGATTGCTTAACATAGCGCTAAATTTTTCCTTATGGCATACTAACCATTAACCACTAACAACTAACTTTTACTTTATGCAATTTACTATTCTTGCACATATTATCCATTTGATTTTCTCTTTGCTCATTTGAGCACATGTTTATGTTAATGCCATTTGCCTTTTGCTCACTTGAGCACATAATTGTGTATATACTATTATGCTTGTGTCTTTGTTTTGATTGTTGTGGACCAAAATGCAAAGAAATGGACTTATTTTCTAGGACTTTCCCTATGCAAAGAAATGGAGAATTGGACTTATTTTCTAGGACCTTCCTTATGCAAAATTGGAGTAAAAGGATCTTAATGATGAAGATGGATTAGAAGGACCAAATCTCTAAACTCACTCTTATCCTTTCTTGTTTTACTCCATGAAATTTTTGATGTGTGTGCTTTTGTGCTAGGAGTTTCCATTTGAACGTAGTTGGAGGACCATTGCCATGTTCATCTAAAGAGAGAGATGCAAAAGCCATTAGAGGATTCTTAGAAGCATGACCTTGTGTTTGATTGCTTGAAATATTTGCTTTGTGGTTGCTTTGTTCCAGAGGATGGGAGCTACTTGGATCATCAATATGATCTCAAGAGAGGAACTCCTAGTGTGGTTTCTTTTCTTATCCCTCACCTTTTTTTGTTTTGCTTAGGACTTAGCCATTCTTCTTCTTCCCTCCACTCTAACCCAAGCCAAAACTTTTTGTGCAAACATTTAACCATTGTTTTCAAACATTAGAAACCTAAGCCTTATGCTTTTGATTTTCAAACTTTCTTTTCATAACACTTATTTTGAATTGAATCTTTAAGTCAATTTTGACCATCTTTTGTATAGACTTCTAATTGGTAAATATAACCCATTCAAATGTCTTTTGTGGTTCCAGTGGCCACTTTCTTAATCAAAATCTTTCATAACCTTTAGCTATTAGGTATGAGTTATCCTTGTGGTAGATGTAATACTCACCTATATCCTTAGTGATGGACAATGACTCTTCCATGCTTATTATAGGGTTAACCCCTCACTAGCATGTTGAAGCAATCGTCACATGGTGGATTTGTGGTTCGGTTGAGTTTTCTCCCTTTGATAACAAAAGACCTTAAGGCTTTTGGACCAATTAATTCACCAACTTGTTTTTTGAGATTTTTACCCCGAACTACGAGGTTTTGATCCTATCTTTTTATAAGATGGTACGTAGGCAATGGGTTTATCCATCCAAACACAAATGTAAATAACTTGTATATTCTCCTCTCATCTCTTCAATCATGTTTGCACAAACAAATTTTCACAAAAACAACAACCTTTGCAACAAGTATGGAAAGGGCTCCCTAGGAGTACCTAGGATGTTTTGGGTGCCTAACACCTTCCCATTACATAACCAACCCCCTTGCCCAGATCTCTGTTTTCTTTTACTAGTTTTTGTTAAAACTATTAGGTTTTTGTTCGCTTTCTAACCATTCCTTTGGATAAATAGAAGTGCGGTGGTGACTCGACTTATATGATTTACCTTGGATTTAGTCAATATCTCTAATGGTAACGAATACCCCGCTACAAATACAAATGGTCAACACAATTTAAATGGCATTTATTCAATTGAAAATAATAGAATAATGCATTTAATTCAAATATGTTTTGTCCAATTCCTAAAATCTCATAAAAACACCAAAGAAATAGTCATGAGATTTATGATAGGTCAAACAAGGTCAAAGGACCTTGGAGAAAAAATTTCATAATTTTTGGATACTTAAAAATATTTTTAAACAATTAAAAAAATGCAAAATCAATTAATTCATGAAAAATATTAATAATAATCCAAAAAATAATTTTAATTCAGAATATGAAAGAGAAAAATATTTGAAATTTTTTGGTGAAAGTCCCATATTTTTTGGATCAATATTAAATTTAATATGAATTATTGTAGAATATGCAATTAAAATAAAATTTCAGAAACTCAAAAATACGTGGACCATCAGATCTCCCTCATTAATTGAGATGGCAGATATGATGATCCAAAACGCGCGTTCCACATGTTCTATAGTCAACTGCGTGGCAAATGAGGTAATCACAAGGGACGATCAAGTTTAGAACATGAGACATGGATCCTATGGTTCAGAGGTTGGCCAAGTCATCGCCGGAGCCAGAGCTCCGATCATCTTCTTCGGTGAACCTCACCGGACTGGTCAACATAAACCATCACCAAAAAAAGAAACAAGGACATGATCTTAAAGAGAAAATGGCACTGAGCTCGAATCTGACCTCTATCCATTCCAATTCCAAATATATTGAGAGATATGTGGAATTGAAATCTGAGGTACATTAACTGAGTTGCTTCGATTTGACCTTAAAGCAACTCAATCTTCTTGCCTACATTGGTAGGACTTCAGACAACCAAAGAATCAACGGAATTGAGCAAGAATTTAAAAGAATGGAAGAGTTTAAAATTTCTGTAAATTACTTTCAATGGAGGTTTGGACACGATGGATCTTGATTTGGCTTGTGCTTGGACTCACTTCAATTGCTTGCAGGAAGAGAATGGGAAAGTTTAGAAGCAATGGATTCCTGGAGAATTGAATTCCAACACAGTGGAGATTCAAGCTCAAATTCAAATGAATTTATCAAGTTTATCCTATGCGAGTGAAGGGTTTTCAATGGGGGGGTCAAAGTTGGCGCAATGGTGTTCTTAATTCTGAGCAATTGAAGCTCTATTTATAGTTGAATCATGTGATATTTGCACACTCACTTTCACTTTCCAATATTGGCAAATGATGATGCAATGCTGCATGCGCGCATAGGCCCATCAAATAATGGTTTGAAGGTCCAAATTGAAGATCAGATGTGTTGAAGTAGGCATGGATTGCAAGTCACAGGTACATTGATGTTTGAAGATTGATCCATGCCAAATGATATCATCCTGTTTAAGCCATGCGTAGCCTATACATTTCAAGTCCAAAATGAAATAATTTGAGCTCTTTGGAAAGGTGAGATCAAGAGGAACAATTTTGATGTTTAACACTTTTTCATTTGGAGCTTGGAACTTGGATAATTTTGAGGTGGAAGTTTGGAAAATTTTGACATATCAAAATTTTTCTAAGTGTCAAGCCATATGTCTCAATATTCCACTTTGCTTAACTTTTTATAGGAGCTTCAAATGAGAAAAGTGTCTTCATCGAAGTTGTATCTATCTAAAAGACATTCAAAATAGTCACCAATTTCATATCATTTGGATTTTAAATGATAGAGTTATGCATTTTTGAAGTTTAAAAAATTACTTGATCAATGGTATAGGTCAAAAGTGACATATAATGTAGCCTCATATCACATGCTCAAAAAAGTTTAATTAGCTCCCACTCCAAACATGAAAGTTGAAGAAAACACATTGAATTTGATTGTGCATCTTGGTAATATTTCATCACATAAAAATTGAGCAAGTTATGGACTTGGGAAGTTGACTTTCAAATTAGGGTTTAGACAAAATGACCTATAATGTTTCAACATAGAAAATGATTTTCCAAGCAAAACTAGCTCTAGGTCTCAACATGAAAGTTCTTTATAATGTCATTTAGAGTAATTTTTACTTGGAATCCTTTTCATATGGGGAAAATTGTAGGAGATAGGGTCTAGGGAGACCCAATTTTGATCAGATGAATTCATCTGGCCAACCACCATCAACCAACTTGCTAATTTCCAATTCTCTTGACTTTCTTGGCTCATGGTAGATCATATACGTATAAGATGATGAATTTTTAAGGGTCCCTTGAGAAATTTGATCAATTGGTGAGATAGCTTGTTGGAGAAGTTACTCAAGATGCCTAGTGAAACTAGGGTTTCCAAGGCAAATCACCCTCAAACTCTTGAAGAATACTTGATCAATATAACATGTAGGTGTAAGACCCCAATTTTGACCCTAAGATCCCTCATGGCATCATAACATTGCATTTGCATTGCCTCAAGGATCCTTGGCATCTTGGTTCCCTTTGCCTTTGGGTGGGACTCCTTGTGATTGGTTTGAGATCACCAAGCATGCTTGAATTATACATCATTGTTTCTCTTAATTTTGTTTACTAACCAAAAGCACAAAAATGTGTCACTAACATCTTTTATTTGAAGCTTGAGTATCATCCAAGACACTTTGTGGGTTCTATTTAGATGATCAGTCAACACAAGGGAATGGCTTGAGATACTTCCAACAGGTTCAAATGGGGTCTATTCGTCAGTCAAAACGTTAATCTTGAAGGAGAAAAAGTTTGTTCATGAGCTGTCATGCTCGCTAGGCAAGCAGAATGGGTCGCCTAGCGAGTCCCAAGAAAAGCCACCAGAATCACCTACGCTCAAAGGAATTTCTTGAACTGTCATGCTCGCTAGGCGAAGCCCACGTGTTAAAAAAAAGAACGAAAAACGAAAATAAATAAATAAATAAAAAAAATATAACAGAAAAATTTTGGACTTGGGCCTCTCTCATTTGAGCCCACAGGTCCACAAAAATCAGGTTATAAATTCAGAGTTTCAGTGAAACAAAAGGGAATTCTATTCCTATTACCCTGGCAGGAAAAAGATAGTGAGAGAAGAGCTAACAGAGTTCAGAGCAACCTCCAGAGACTGAAGGGAACTCATCGGTAAAGAACCAATTCCCTCTCATATAAACCCTCAGATTGCTTTGCAAACCCAACCGGGCAATTCAATTTTATTCGATCTCTCCAGTCAGGTTTGCCTTATTCCCATTACTTTATGCTTTTAATTTGAATGCTCTGAATATATGAGGTATTATGGGTGAATTTGATACCCTTTTGATGCATGTGTTTAACAAGAGGTTTAAGCCTCCTACCCTTGGTTGCTTTTTGTGAATTTTAATGGCATGATTCATGTGGTTAAATTTTGATTTGGGGGCAACTCTTGATTACCCTATCTTGTTTCTCTAACCTGTTTGTTGAATTTTGTTTTGTGAGGGCTCATATGACTCTTGCAGAGATGGCTTTCCTGGTGTTCCACTTTATTTGTGGGATACCACCTGGAGGTTTATTCCGATTACCTGTACTGACTCACTTTCTTTGATGGTGATAGCTTGAGAGATCTCTGGGCTTTATAATTGCCTTTGCCTTATCTTGTTCATTAGATGGCTTTGCCTTAGGATTTGAGTTTGATCCTTTTTAGGACATGTTCATGCTTGAATAAATGTGCTTCATGTTGAATATCAACTTCTGTTTTGAGTTTTTACTTCGCCTTTGACCCTAGTCTTTGCACTAGTGGTTTGTACTTACCTTTTGAGCTTTGCATTTCAGGTTCAAGCAATTAGCTCTAATGATTGATGTGATCTCATGACTTGAGATGCAAGTTACTTTGTCCACTAACCTTTGTTTTGTTGTAGGTCCCTTGGTGATGAACTCGCTTGAGTTGTTTCCACTTAGGATTTGCCTTGTGTGCATATTGGTTGTAACACTGTTGAGTGTCTGTTTGATTTGTCTGAATACCATATTGACTTGTTTGATTTTCTTATAGGTACTTTAGTCGCTTTTAGCTCATTGCTTGAGATTTGCTTTGATTATGGTTAGCATACCACCTAGGTAATCATTCTCTAACTCCATGTAGTCTAGAAGCCCTGTTGTCGCACCCCAAAATTTGACTTTGGCTTTGTTGACCACATCTTGATTAATCTCGTTGTCTCGTATTCATCTCAATTTCTTAAACTTCGCGTGACAACTGGTTTGATTAGGTTTTGTGTGTTTTCGTTGCTTACCGTGTTGTATTTCGTTGCTTTAGCAAAACCTGGCCGATATCGTTGCCTCGTATTTATCTCACTTATCTCTGTTGTGCGTGGCATCGCTTCGATTAGGTTTTGTGCGTTTTTATCTATTTAATTGTTTGTTTTTCGGTATTTTGACTGTATTTCGAATATATTAGAGTTTTCGTATTGTCCGATTATTTGTGATTGTGTTTGTGAGCGTTTTCGTGATGTCGTGTTGATTTTATTATTGCCTAGGGTTGTTTATTTAATTACGTGTTGTGCCATGTGATTTAATCGAATCTGTTTCAGTCGTGTTGTTGATTTTACTGGTTTACCGGTTTACTGGTTTATTGGTTTTATCAATTTGTCTGTTTTGCTGTGCAAATTGTCATCGTTTTTATCGCGTTCGTGTCGCTCGATTTTATCGTATTTTAATCGTGTGCCGTTTAATATTATTTGTGCTTAATATTAATTGTGTTTAGTTGTTAATTAGTTTATTTAATTAGGATTAATATTATATTAGTTTATTATTATTATTATTATATAATATATAAATTATATTATTAATTTATGTTAGATATTTTTTAGGTTTCTTATTGTTTAAGTAATCTAAATATTATTATTAATTTATGTTAGATATTTTTTAGGTTTCTTATTGTTTAAGTAATCTAAATATATATTATTAATTTATGTTAGATATTTTTAGGTTTCTTATTGTTTAAGTAATCTAAATATTATATTAATTTATGTTAGATATTTTTAGGTTTCTTATTGTTTAAGTAATCTAAACATATATTATTAATTTATGTTAGATATTTTTTAGGTTTCTTATTGTTTAAGTAATCTAAACATATATTATTAATTTATGTTAGATATTTTTTTAGGTTTCTTATTGTTTAAGTAATCTAAATATATATATATATATATATATATATATATATATATATATATATATATATATATATATATATATATAATATATATATATATATAGATGTGGTTAGTAAGAAAGAGAAAAGAAAGAAAAAGGGGGAGGTGGATCAGTAAGGAAAAAAACGTGTGGTGAGAGAAACAGAGAATTGAAAAGAAATATTTTTCCAAAAGCATTACCGTATTTCACTTGTTCTTCATTTTCGGTAACCCAAAATCGTCCCGATTATTCACCGAAACACAAAACCGATTTCATATCTTTGAAGTTCGTTGAGTCCAGGTCACAAATATCCAAGGTTCATTTCATTCCGGCGTCGTTTCACCGATCAAAAGTGACGTTGAAGTCAGGTACTCACGAAGGCAGCCATCACTGCGTCGGTGACGGTTTCCAGCTTTCGGTCGATCATTTGGACGATCAGAAGTTCATCCTCTTCACACAAGGTAATGTTCTTCACTTATCTCTGAAATCGGCAAAGTTCCGGCTTGCCGACATGTGTTTTAATATATTATTTATCTAAATATATATATATATATATATATATATATAGATATATATATATATATATATATATATATATGTATATATATATATATATATATATATATATATATATATATATATATATATATTATTTTTGTCTATATTATTATTTGTCTAATGTACATATAATTATTTTGTCTACTATATATTTATGTCTAAAATATATATATATCTATATATATATATATATATATTATAATTATATATATATATATATATATTATATATATATATATATATATATATATATATATATATATATATATTATTTTGTCTATTATATATTATTGTCTAAATGTACATATATATTATTTTTGTCTACTATATTTATTGTCTAAAAATATATATATATATATATATATATATAATATAGTATATATAATATATCTATATATTATATATATAATATATATATATATATATAAATATTAATATATATATATATATTATATATTAATATATAATATATATATATATATATATACTTTGTTTACTAATATTGTTTATCTTTTATTATATTTTGCATATATGTTTATTTAAATGTTAGTTAAATTAATTATTTGTTTAAATGTTTATTTTGTCTAAAGTAAATGTTTATATTGTTTTTTTATATTTGTTTATGTTGTTACTAACCGTTTCTGTATTGTGTGTTTAATCGTATTGTTCACGTTTTATGTTAAAAAATCGAAAAATCCAAAAAAAAAAGAAACCCAATGCGATTCCAACGGTCGCCGTTTAAGAAACCCTTTTCACACACTCACAAGCTTACTCTTGGGCTTCCTTATAATGAGCCCATTTATTTATAGTTTCAGGGTTTAGGCTCATTCAAAACTTTTGCCAGCTTTGGCTTTTCAGTTTAAAAACATTTTCAAAAGGACGTGTCAGTCTCGAAGCCTCCCGCCTAGGTCGAGCAAGAGATAGCAAGACACGCCAATCTAAAATCAACAAAACAGACTTTCCCCTTTTCTTTTGGGAGAACTACGTGGATTCTGATTTCTCCATTGCGCCTTGGAGATACGTAGGCATGAAGTCTACGACTTTATCGAGTCCAAAAACAATAAAATCAAATTCTTTTCTCATCTCCCCAATCAAACGATCAAAACGAAAGAAGCAAAGCATTCACATAAGCATAAGCAAAAAGGTTCCTGTGGAGTACCACAGATGTAGAGGGTGCTAATACCTTCCCTTTGCATAACCAACCCCCGAACCCGTAACTCTAAAGGGATTTATCGTTATTTTTCCCTTCCTTTTTAGGATAAAATAAAAGACGGTGGCGACTCTTGCATTTAAAATATTTTTCAAACGGGTTAAGTTCAATCAATACTTAATCTCGTGAAAAATCCCGCCGCGACAGAATGGCGACTCTGTTGGGGAATACATGATTAAACTTATTTGAGGGTTTAGCCTATCTTTGCTTGTTTATATGTTTGCTTTGTGAATATTTGCTAAATTGTATTGTTTGTAATGTTTGTTATTTTGGGTTTTGGGGGATACTTGTGATAAATCCTATACCCGGATTTGGGGCACATTTGAGATAGGATGGATGATAATTCAGGTTGACTTGATAGGAGACAATCCTTACCGAGTTGACTTGAGCCTTTGTCCGCTTGGTGGAGGCCTCTTTGAGGGTGATAGTGCTAAACAAGTCATTTGTGAGGCATTGTTGCTTTCGACGGGCCCGTGAAGCCAAGGACCTTAGTTTACCTTTACCCCATCTTGGCCTTACTTAGGATGTGATGCGGTGACCACTTCGGACCAAAAGTCTGGTTTGGTTGATACGCGATATCACACTCAAGCGAGATTCTTTTGAGAATAATATTGGAAAGCGAGCAGTTGCTTAACCCGGTATTATCCGAAGAAGGATCCATAACCTTGGGAACTTTTAGAACCCGTTTGGCAGGTGAACCTTAGAACTTATCTTGGGGCTTTGTCCTAAACTCCATGCTGGTGATGAACTTTGAGCCTTGTATTGTTTGACCATGTTTGTGTTTGTTGCATTCATGCATGACATGCATTCATTCCCATCATTTCAACCTTTTTCCAAGGAACTTAAAGTGAGGATTGCAAATATTGCAGGAAACATGGATTTTGGACGGAGAAGTGTGAAAAAGTACAATCTCATCAATCCAAAGATAGATGAACTAAAGAAACTGGTTTCTTCGATCGCAGATCCTATTGGTTTCAGAGACAGATATGGGGCACTTATATCTTTATTGACACTTAGGATGGAAGAAGGGTTATTGCAGACATTAGTACAGTTCTATGATCCAGTCTATCACTGTTTCACATTCCCAGACTATCAACTCATGCCTACATTGGAAGAGTATGCCCAATTGCTTCACATCCCAGTTGCTGATACAGTACCTTTCTCTGGTTCAGAAAAGTTACCCGAGCACAGTTCTCTTGCAAAAGTGTTGTACATGAAGAAGTCAGAATTCAAGAATAACTTCACCACCAAAGGAGGACTTCCAGGTTTCACTGCCAAGTTCTTAATGGGGAAGGTTTCTTATTTTGCCAGTCAAGGTTGTGATATTATTGTGGAGCATCTGTTCGCCTTGTTGATCTACGGTTTGTTACTATTTCCTAATATTGAAGGTTTTGTGGATTCATATGCTATACGCATCTTCCTAAGTGGTAATCCTGTTCCAACTTTGCTCGGAGACACCTATCATTCCATCCATTACCGTACTTTGAAAGGAGGAGGAACCATAGTCTGCTGTATACCGTTACTCTACAAATGGTTTGTCTCTCATCTTCCTAAGTCAGCTACTTTTTGGGATCGCAAGTCAGGACTTCAGTGGTCACAGAGGATTATGTCTCTTACCCAGTCAGATATTGCATGGTATAGTAGAGTTTTAGACGATGTGAAGATCATTGATAGTTGCGGGGAGTTCCCCAATGTGCCCCTCATGGGCACAAAGGGAATCATTTCTTATAATCCAGTACTTGCTAGGAGACAACTCGGTTACCCTATGAAGGACAAGCCTCCTAACATTCTTTTAGAAGGTATTTTCTTGAGGGATAACGAGGAGGACCCTACCATGAAAGAGAGAGTAGTAAGAGCTTGGCATCGTGTTTGTCGCAAAGGGAGACTTGAATTGGGTAAGAAAGATTGTACCTCCTATGAGCCGTACCTCCAGTGGATCAGAGCCAGAGCTATACAGTTGAAAATGCCATACCCACATCATGATCCTATCAAACCCGCTCCGTTGAAGACCCCCTACCTTCCGCTAGATGACAAAGAAGAACTCCAAGCCACCTTGGAGAGGGTCGAGAAAGAGAGAGACGCTTGGAAGGATAAGGCCCAGGTGCTCGAAATGGAAAATGAAGAACTTCAGAGACAGTTAAAGGAGCAGAGTGGAGAAGATCGTGCAGGTAAACGTCCAAGGGTGCAAGAGGATTTATTTTCCTCAGGCACAACAGATTACTCCCAGATTCCACAGTCCTCAGGTGCATGGAAAGGTCTTGTAGACAGTTTGGTGAAGGAGAAAGCTTTTATGCAGAAGGCCTATGAAGAAAGAATTGAGAGACTTGAAGGACAACTCCTACTTGTTTATGCTCGTCCTGATGACACATGTCCTTAAATGGTTTTCTTGGTTGTATTTTGGGTTGATAACTTTGTTTTGTTATCAAAAATGTTTGCAATTCTATCTTTTCCTTCACTTAGAGTTCCTTGGAAAATCATTCATTTTGCATATCCATGCATCACGTGCATACAGGGTGTCTGTCTGGGTCCAGTCTTCTAACAGTTGCTTCCCGCCAGCAGATCCATTTCAAGCTGACGCATAATTACAACACAAGAGCCAACTACAAAAGAAGAATGGAGATAACAGATAACGAGAACCGAGAATTGAAAGCTCAGGTTGACCGCCTTTGCTATGGTCGAGACATTGATAGCAAACCAAGCAGCCCAAGCTGCTCAACTTCAAACAGCACAAGCTCAGGTTGCCGAAGCACAAGATGCACAGATCCAGGCGCGGAACACAGGCAGCAGAGATGCGCAACCAAATGTTAACCGCCCGTCTACAAGCAGAGGAAGCCCAGGCTAGGGCTCAAGTTCATAATTCAGGACAGACTTCGGCACAGAATCAACCTCAAATTCATAATCAGACAACAGCAGCACCCGTCACTACAGTCATCGCTTCAGAAATCAATGTTGTCCCAGTCACTTCTGTTACCATCACAACATCCCGTCCTTGGGAAATACCCAGGGATCTTAATCAAGATAGATATCAACAAGAGTTCGTTCCACCAAATACTCCTGTCTTCACTAATGTGCCTCCCGTTGTTCACTATACTCCTCACCTAGGAGAACCTGTCTATCACGGCCCTACCCCAAGTGAGGATCCTGGTCTCAATGATAGAATGGATGAATTCCAGGATCAGTTTGCGGAATTACAAAAAGAGATAAAAGCTCTTCGAGGGAAAGACAGAATGGCGACTGGAGTAGTTATGAAGAACTGGACCGCAGTTGACATCCCACATTGTGTCCACATATCAAAGTAATTAAGCTTTTCAGTTTTCAAAAATCTTCCGCTTTAGCCCAAAGCGCGAAGCATTAATTTTGTAAAATGGGCACTTTTGTCAAAAACGTACTATCCATGAAAAAGATCTTTTGTGTTCCTATACACTTGTGTCCTTTTATCTTTTCAGCTTTTTCGGAAAATGGTAACACAAAAAAAACCTTAAAAAGAACACATTTTTGCATGTCATGGTCAGTCCTCTAAAAACAATTGTTTGTACAGGTTACTTAAACCCGTTGAACACAATGACATCATGCCCTCTCCCAACTTTGAACATTCTGTATTCGAAGCTGAAGAGGAAGAGTGGGATGAGATTCCAGAAGAGGTCGCCCGCCAGCTTGAAAATGAAGAAGACACTATTCAGCCATACAAGGAGCCTTTGGAAACAGTCAACTTGGGTTCGGAAGAAAATGTGAAAGAAGTCAAAATTGGAGCATTGTTATCCCCACAGGTCAAGGAGCAATTGATCAGCCTGTTGAAAGAGTATGTAGATGTGTTTGCTTGGTCTTATCAAGATATGCCTGGTCTCGACACTGACATCGTAGAGCACAAGCTACCTTTGAAGCCAGAATGTCCACCGGTCAAACAGAAATTAAGAAGAACACATCCAGATATGGCCGTCAAAATTAAAGAAGAAGTTCTGAAGCAAATAGATGCTGGTTTTCTTGCCACTTCAGTGTATCCAGAGTGGATAGCAAATATTGTGCCAGTTCCTAAGAAGGACGGGAAGGTACGAATGTGTGTCGACTATCGTGACTTAAATAGAGCAAGCCCAAAGGATGATTTCCCCCTGCCTCACATTGACATGTTGGTAGACAATACAGCAAAGTTTGACATATTCTCCTTCATGGACGGATTCTCCGGGTATAACCAGATCAAAATGGCTCCCGAAGACATGGAAAAAACTACATTCATAACACCATGGGGAACATTCTGTTATCAAGTGATGCCGTTTGGGTTGAAGAACGCAGGTGCTACTTACCAGCGAGCCATGACAACGCTCTTTCACGACATGATGCACAAAGAGATTGAGGTTTATGTGGATGACATGATCGCGAAGTCTCGTTCAGAAGAAGGTCACTTAGTAGATCTATTGAAGCTGTTTCAACGATTGAGGAAGTTCCGTCTTCGCCTCAATCCGAACAAATGCACATTTGGCGTCAGGTCAGGTAAACTCTTGGGCTTCATTGTCAGCCAAAAAGGCATTGAAGTTGATCCAGATAAAGTAAAAGCTATCCAAGAGATGCCCGCACCAAAAACAGAAAGGCAAGTGAGAGGTTTTCTAGGACGATTGAATTACATATCCCGGTTTATTTCTCACATGACTGCCACTTGTGAACCTATCTTCAAATTGCTGAGAAAGAGTCAGAATTGTGTTTGGACAGAGGATTGTCAGAAAGCATTTGACAGTATCAAAGAGTACCTCATGGAGCCTCCTATCTTGTTACCACCTGTTGCTGGAAGACCGTTGGTTATGTATTTG
Organism: Lathyrus oleraceus; assembly: GCF_024323335.1. NCBI lineage: Eukaryota > Viridiplantae > Streptophyta > Magnoliopsida > Fabales > Fabaceae > Lathyrus > Lathyrus oleraceus. Next base: position 458,715,792 of record NC_066582.1, on the reverse strand, counting down.
ACAGTGCTTGAGAATTCTATGGGCTGTATTCTGGGTCAACAAGACGAAACTGGAAAGAAAGAGCATGCCATTTACTACTTAAGCAAGAAATTTACTGACTGTGAATCACGATACTCCTTACTCGAGAAGACATGTTGTGCATTGGCTTGGGCTGCTAAGAGATTGAGGCAGTATATGTTAAGTCACACCACTTGGTTGATATCCAAAATGGATCCAATCAAGTACATTTTTGAGAAGCCTGCACTCACTGGTAAGATTGCAAGATGGCAGATGCTGTTATCAGAATACGACATTGAGTATCATACCCAGAAAGCTATCAAGAGCAGTGTGTTGGCTGAGTACCTTGCTCACCAACCCGTTGAAGATCACGATGATAATGAGGATGAGTTTCCTGATGAAGATGTCATGTTCCTAAAATCCAGAGATTGTAAAGAGCCACTTCCTGAAGAAGGACCTGAACCAGATTCTCAATGGGGTTTAGTATTTGATGGAGCTTCCAACGTTTATGGACATGGAGTAGGTGCAGTCATTATCACTCCAGAAGGTTCTCATATTCCTTTCACGGCAAGAATTTGCTTTGAATGTACAAACAACATTGCTGAATATGAAGCCTGTATCATGGGTCTTGAAGAAGCCATTGACCTCCGCATCAAAAATCTTACTGTTTATGGTGACTCAGCGTTAGTTATCAATCAGATCAAAGGAGAATGGGAAACACGCCACCCTGGCTTGATCCCATACAAAGACTATGCAAGAAGATTGTTGACTTTCTTCACCAAGGTTGAATTGCATCACATTCCTCGGGATGAGAATCATATGGCGGATGCTCTAGCTACGTTGTCTTCAATGTATCAAGTGGGTTTTCCAAACGAAGTACCCAGAATTGTGATCAAGCGACTTGATAGACCAGCACATGTGTTTACAGCTGAGGCCAGTTTTGATGATAAACCATGGTACCACGATATCAAGCATTTCCTTCAGACTCAGGAGTATCCTCTTGGAGCAACAGAAAAAGATAAAAAGACTTTGAGAAGATTGTCAGGCAGTTTCTTCCTTAATCAGAATGTGCTCTATAAGAGGAATTATGACATGGTCTTACTCAGATGTGTTGACAAAAAGGAAGCAGAAATGTTGATGAAAGAAGTTCACGAAGGGTCCTTTGGTACTCATGCAAACGGCCACTCTATGTCAAGAAAGATGTTGAGAGCTGGTTACTACTGGTTGACCATGGAATCAGATTGCTGCAAATTTGTAAAGAAGTGTCACAAATGTCAGATCTACGCTGATAAGGTTCATGTACCACCAACCTTTTTGAATGTGATTTCTGCTCCTTGGCCATTCTCAATGTGGGGCATTGACATGATCGGTATGATTGAACCCAAAGCTTCCAACGGACACCGTTTCATTCTCGTGGCAATTGATTACTTCACCAAATGGGTGGAAGCAGCTTCGTATGCAAAGGTGACAAAGCAAGTGGTGGTCAGATTCATCAAAAATAATCTCATTTGCCGATATGGCATTCCAAACAAGATCATCACTGACAATGGCTCCAATCTGAACAACAAAATGATGGATGAATTATGTGAAAGTTTCAGGATCGAGCATCACAACTCTTCTCCTTACCGTCCCAAGATGAATGGGGCAGTTGAAGCTGCAAATAAGAATATCAAGAAGATCATTCAAAAGATGGTTGTTACCTACAAAGATTGGCATGAAATGCTGCCTTTTGCACTACACGGATATAGAACATCAGTCCGTACTTCAACTGGGGCAACCCCATTTTCACTTGTATACGGTATGGAAGCTGTGTTACCGATAGAGGTTGAAATTCCATCAATGAGGATACTAATGGAAACTCAGTTGTCAGAGGCTGAATGGTGTCAAAGCAGATACGATCAGTTGAATTTGATTGAAGAAAAAAGAATGACTGCCTTGTGCCATGGACAGTTATATCAAAAGAGAATGAAGCAGGCATTTGATAGGAAGGTTAAGCCGAGAGAATGCAAAGAGGGTGACCTTGTGCTCAAGAAGATGATACTATTTCACAATGATTCTAGGGGCAAGTGGACTCCTAACTATGAAGGACCCTATGTTGTCAAGAAAGCCTTCTCAGGCGGTGCTTTAATTCTTACAAACATGGATGGTGAAGAGCTTCCACGTCCCGTGAATACAGATGCAGTCAAGAAATACTTCGCCTAAAAAATGAAAAGAACAGCTCGCTAAGTTGAAAACCCGAAAGGGCGGCTTAGGCAAAAATGAGCGTCTCGGTGGACTGAAAACCTGAAAGGGCGGTCCAAGCAGAAATTAGAGACATAAAAAAACAAAGAGAATATTATCCCGGTAGATTGAAAACCCGAAAGGGCAATCTAGGCAAAAGTTAGGGATTTCAGGCAAGTAACTGCATAACAGAGATAAGATCATTGAAGTATCAGAATATTTTCAACAGTTCTCCAACTTTCTCAAGGCTGCAATACAGGTCAAAAGTGGAAGAGAGAATGATGTCATTGTAGTTCAACGTACCCTTTTTCCACGAAATTACCATTTTCCAATTTGTAAAGATCTATGGAATCACGCTGTTGGCTGATTACCATCCTATCAAATCAATTTGAGCCTTTCTATATTTCTTGGCACTCTTAATTTTCATTTCAATTTACGAAAGTTCTTTTACTTTGACAGATATGTTTTGAAACAAAAGTTTTGAATTAAAAACAGTTTTTGAAAAATATAAAGATTATTTATTTTGATTTGTGGACATCAATAAAAGGATTGAGACATGTGGTCCCAGTAATTCTGAAATCATGTGATTCCAACTAGACATGTTCATATTACTATCCTTATATGTATATGATGAAAAAATCTCCACAGGTGTCTTGGCAGTAATATTTCTCCAGCAGAGGTTGTGATTCTGGATATCCCCAGCTATGCTTCCTAGTTTTCCTCAAGAGATCATGCAAGAAATATTTCAAGAAGTTTATTCCCTTCACTAGGGGCATGAAGACTCCCCAGTTAATTGATCATGAAGACTCCCCAGTTTAATTGATCATGAAGACTCCCCGGTTAATTGATCATGAAGACTTTGATCCAGGTTTTAAGTTACAGATTTGGCCTATGGGATTACTACAGGTATTTCCCCAGTAATTTATTAAGGCGGGATCAGCAATGTCCCCAGCAGAGGATGAGAAGGAAGATTTGATTTCCCTGAGCAGGAGTAATACAGAGGTCTCCATCCCTCAGCGAGTGAAGAAAGTTGATATTCAGAAACTACAGGGAATCTCCTGTTGTTCTCTGTCCATTCAATAGAAGGATATGTCTCCTCCTCAGTAATGTTTTGTAGTAAAAGAAGAGTGTGTTATGCATTTTAAGCAAATTCAAGAATTGCAGGATTTCTCCTAAATTCTCATTTATATTCAAAGGTCAGACATCACTGTTCCCCGGCAGAGTCTCCTAGAGGAAAGATCTCGTAACCAGATATCAGACACCATAATCCCCTGCAGAGTCTTCAGATACAGAAAGTCTCCATGATAATTAAAGCAAAAAAATCAAGGATAGATTTCCCCTATATTCTTATTCCCTGGAAAGATACCACCTATCCCCAGCGGACTTTATCCCCAGCGGAGTCTTCCAGAAGAATAATCCCTTCTGCATTATCAGCAAATTCAAGAATTGCAGGACTTCTCTTACAATATCATCTTATTTCCAGAGGATAACACCTTGTATCCCCAGCGGAGTCCTCAGAAAGGTCCAATCCTCATATACCTCACAAATGCAAGAACCACAGGGAATCTCCTGCATTTTTGAAGTAGAAGGCATCTCCATTCTTCTACGGAATCCTCAGCAGAGACAGACTTTTAAAGAAACCTGGATATGGTGTTCTTGTACCAATTCCCCAGCAAGTCTTTGTACTACTCCCTAGCGAGTCTCAGTGCAAATCTCCAGCAAGTCCTTATGCAACTGTTAACATTTTTAGTTATTCCTAGTTTTGTTTGTCCATCATGCATTCATTACTAAATATTCATGCATATCTATGACATATCATGCTTGCATTCATATGCACCTTGTTTCCTTGTTTATGTTGTGGGTTGAGTCAATCTCTCCATATAGAGTATCCTCATAAGTAGCAAAATACCTTTTATTGGTCATGTTCCCCACAGAGATCTATGCCTCGTGGAAGATGGTTGTTTCAGTTGTAAATCCTGATGAGTTCATTCCTCTTCAGTTGAAGTCTTGTTTGACCGTTTCATTCTAGTTCTATCCTAGTTTGAACCTCGTGTCTCTAGATAAAGCTCAAAAATTGCCAGTAAAAGAAGGCAACAATATAGTCTTTGTGACTCTCATTCAGTAAAACAGACATGACAAATTGTGTCCAAGTCCTTTATACCTTCATCTTTGAGTTGGTACCCGTTACAAACTTGAGTTACCTACATCCATGAGTGGTAACCTTTGTTATCCCTCAGATAAATTAATTACTATCTCCATCTATGAGTTGATAACATCCTCACAGAAAGTTCCATGGTTCTACCTGCAACTTTGAGCTGGTAGCGTGCTTTCGTCTTTGAGTTTAGCACAGATTCCTTTTGATTCCACCTTCGTCTTTGAGTTGGTGAAGTACCTGCAACTTTGAGCTGGTAATATGCCTTCATCTATGAGTTAGGTACACTTTATCCTGTTACCTTCATCTTTGAGCTGGTAACGTGTTTTCGTCTTTGAGTCAGCACAACTTTCTTATGTTTCCATCTCCGTCTTTGAGTTGATGGAGTACCTTCATCTATGATTTAGGTACATAGTGAGCCCTCATCTATGAGCTGGTAGTATGCATTCATCTTTGAGCTTGCACAATTTTCCTGTGATTCCATCTTCGTCTTTGAGTTGATAGAGTACCTTCATCTAAGAGTAGGGTACGTTTGATCCTTGTTGAACTGATAGTGTGCTTTAATCTTCGAGTCTGCACAGATAACTTCTGATCCCATCTTCGTCTTTGAGATTGATGGAGTACCTTCATCTATGAGTCAGGTACATTTGGTCCTTCCACCGTCATCTTTGAGTCGGTAATGATAAACATCTCCAAGAGAATATGTTCTAAATTCTTTTAAACACCTTTGTCAATGAATCGGTGGTTGCCTTCAACTTTGACTCGGCATTTCTCTGTCTACCTCATCAATGAGTTGGTAGTGTGCATTCAACTGTAAGTCTGCACAATGATCCTTAGATCTGATTCTTCATCTACACCATCATCAATGAGTTGGAATTTGATTTCCCTAGCAGTGTTATTATCAATCTTTTGAAGCTTGCCTTCAACTTTGAGTTGGCATGTCCTGTTTACCTCATCAATGAGTGGGTAGTGAGCTGTCAACCATGAGTTAACGCAGTTCGATTCTTATACCCTTGTTATACCTTCATCCTTGAGTTGGTATTCATCTTTTCTGTTACCTCCATCTTTGAGTTGGTAATGTACTGTCACATCAATACTCTTGTTATATTGATCTTTTCCCACTTTCATCTATGAGATAGTGATGTATCGTCAACATTGAGTCGATATCTCTTTTCCTCCTATTTTCCATCTATGAATAGGTAGTGAATCTTCCCCAGCTGAGTATTCTCAGTGTTTACCTTCATGCATTGAGTCGGTGTATGTCCTTTCCCAGTAGAGTTTGCACTCCTGTGTCTCTGTGTCTGTCTGTCTTTTGCATCATGCATACATGCATTTGCGGTCAAATTTTATGGCGTTTGTCATATTTAATTACCTTACGCCATTCGATAGCCTCCGGCTATCTGGCCTAAGTTAATTAAATAGGGGCATCTGTCGCACCCCAAAATTTGACTTTGGCTTTGTTGATCACATCTTGATTAATCTCGTTGTCTCGTATTCATCTCAATTTCTTAAACTTCGCGTGACAACTGGTTTGATTAGGTTTTGTGTGTTTTCGTTGCTTACCGTGTTGTATTTCGTTGTTTTAGCAAAACCTGGCCGATATCGTTGCCTCGTACTTATCTCGCTTATCTCTGTTGTGCGTGGCATCGCTTCGATTAGGTTTTGTGCGTTTTTATCTATTTAATTGTTTGTTTGTCGGTATTTTGACTGTATTTCGAATATATTAGAGTTTTCGTATTGTCCGATTATTTGTGATTGTGTTTGTCAGCGTTTTCGTGATGTCGTGTTGATTTTATTATTGCCTAGGGTTGTTTATTTAATTACGTGTTGTGCCGTGTGATTTAATCGAATCTGTTTGAGTCGTGTTGTTGATTTTACTGGTTTACCGATTTACTGATTTATTGGTTTTATCAATTTGTCTGTTTTGCTGTGCAAATTGTCATCGTTTTTATCGCGTTCGTGTCGCTCGATTTTATCGTATTTTAATCGTGTGCCATTTAATATTATTTGTGCTTAATATTAATTGTGTTTAGTTGTTAATTAGTTTATTTAATTAAGATTAATATTATATTAGTTTATTATTATTATTATTATATAATATATAAATTATATTATTAATTTATGTTAGATATTTTTTAGGTTTCTTATTGTTTAAGTAATCTAAATATATATTATTAATTTATGTTAGATATTTTTTAGGTTTCTTATTGTTTAAGTAATCTAAATATATATTATTAATTTATGTTAGATATTTTTTAGGTTTCTTATTGTTTAAGTAATCTAAATATATATTATTAATTTATGTTAGATATTTTTTAGGTTTCTTATTATTAAAGTAATCTAAATATATATTATTAATTTATGTTAGATATTTTTTAGGTTTCTTATTGTTTAAGTAATCTAAATATATATTATTAATTTATGTTAGATATTTTTTTAGGTTTCTTATTGTTTAAGTAATCTAAATATATATATATAGATGCGGTTAGTAAGAAAGAGAAAAGAAAGAAAAAGGGGGAGGTGGATCAGTAAGGAAAAAAACGTGTGGTGAGAGAAACAGAGAATTGAAAAGAAATATTTTTCCAAAAGCATTACCGTATTTCACTTGTTCTTCATTTTCGGTAACCCAAAATCGTCCCGATTATTCACCGAAACACAAAACCGATTTCATATCTTTGAAGTTCGTTGAGTCCAGGTCACAAATAACCAAGGTTCATTTCATTCCGGCGTCGTTTCACCGATCAAAAGCGACGTTGAAGTCAGGTACTCACGAAGGCAGCCAGCACTGCGTCGGTGACGGTTTCCAGCTTTCGGTCGATCATTTGGACGATCAGAAGTTCATCCTCTTCACACAAGGTAATGTTCTTCACTTATCTCTGAGATCGGCAAAGTTCCGGCTTGCCGACATGTGTTTAAATATTATTTATCTATATATATAGATATATATATATATATATATATATATATAGATATATATATATATATATATATATATATATATATATAGATAGATATATATATATATATATAATTATATATATATATATATAATATATATAGATATATTATATATATAATTTTGTCTATTATATATTATTGTCTAAATGTACATATATATTATTTTTGTCTACAATATATATTTATTGTCTAATATATATAATATATATATATATAATATATATATATTATATATATAATATATATATATATATATATATATATATATATATAATATATATATATATATATATATAATATATATATTATATATATATATATATATATATATATTATATAATATATATTATATTACTTTTGTTTACTAAATATTGTTTATCTTTTATTATTATTTTGCATATATGTTTTATTTAAATGTTAGTTAAATTAATTATTTGTTTAAATGTTTATTTTGTCTAAAGTAAATGTTTATATTGTTTTTTTATATTTGTTTATGTTGTTACTAACCGTTTCGTTTCAGTTTCAGCTCGATTAACTCCACTAACTATTCGTAATACTAACTATTCATAGCTAACTGTGTTGTAATAATTTACTTTCTCGCATTTTTTTATTTTCTGTATTGTGTGTTTAATCGTATTGTTCACGTTTTATGTTAAAAAATTGAAAAATCCAAAAAAAAAAGAAACCCGATGCGATTCCAACGGTCGCCGTTTAAGAAACCCTTTTCACACACTCACAAGCTTACTCTTGGGCTTCCTTATAATGAGCCCATTTATTTATTGTTTCAGGGTTTAGGCTCATTCAAAACTTTTGCCAGCTTTGGCTTTTCAGTTTAAAAACATTTTCAAAAGGACGTGTCAGTCTCGAAGCCTCCCGCCTAGGTCGAGCAAGAGATGGCAAGACACGCCAATCTAAAATCAACAAAACAGACTTTCCCCTTTTCTTTTGGGAGAACTACGTGGATTCTGATTTCTCCATTGCGCCTTGGAGATACGTAGGCATGAAGTCTACGACTTTATCGAGTCCAAAAACAATAAAATCAAATTCTTTTCTCATCTCCCCAATAAAACGATCAAAACGAAAAAAGCAAAGCATTCACATAAACATAAGCAAAAAGGTTCCTGTGGAGTACCACAGATGTAGAGGGTGCTAATACCTTCCCTTTGCATAACCAACCCCCGAACCCGTAACTCTAAAGGGATTTATCGTTATTTTTCCCTTCCTTTTTTGGATAAAATAAAAGACGGTGGCGACTCTTGCATTTAAAATATTTTTCAAACGGGTTAAGTTCAATCAATACTTAATCTCGTGAAAAATCCCGCCGCGACACCTGTCGTTTCTTTTGGCAGGCATTTGGCTGAAGTCCTCCTTAAGAGGCAATGACTGTGTTTGTTTACTTTTGTGCTAAAGACCTCCTTGTTGAGGCATGATACTTAAGTCCTCCTAAGTGAAGAGGAAATTGACAGATAGAAGGGATTAGCAATCAATCCCCTGTTAGTCGTTGAGTCATTCATTATGCTCGCACTACGTGCTGATGCTCTTGAACCTAACCCAAGATCTTTGTATATAGAGTCAGTCAACTGGAATAGGGTCCCTCATTCTAGATCCCCACGTTTTCATTGATTCAAGCTCACCCAGGCCCGGGTTAAGAGCTATAAGGTCTTATCCTCATTACCTTTCATCTGCTAACCCTGACGGTCAATGTCAGTGGTTAAGAGCCCTCAGATACCCTTCCAGTTGGCTTGTTTGTTGAGGTTGATATGACCCCTTGACTAAAGCCCGACTTGTTTGTCGAGGTTGATATGACCCCTTGACTAAAGCCTCACCCTTGGATGTTTGAGCCCCCTTGTTGGTGTGTTTACTTCATGTTATATGTTTTTGTGTGGTGTGATTGTATCCCCTAGGTTTGCTAGACTTCGTATAGTCTCTCGTTTGCATGTCAATTAAGGTAGCACGGTTCCTTCGTCTAGGACTTCCTTTCTTGCGTGAGCATTCCTAAAACACAAACAAACTTTATCTGCTCTTAAGGACACGTTGACTCCTTCTACTACAGGTGAGTAAGTCTCCCAAGGTCGAGCATCCGGTAGATTGCGTAGTAGCGTCGTTCACCTAAAAAGCACAAAACAAATAGAAATAGTTTAGCCGAACTACGACAACTCTGATTCTCATGTTCATATGAGATACGTAGGCACGAGATGCGATGTCTTGTCGAGTTTGATTGACGACTAACATTTAATCCTTGCTGGTTTTCGCCCTCGTTGCGATTCCTTTCTCCTGCCCTAGTTGCAATCGAGACCCTTCTTCTTTTCGTGTGTGTGTTTTAGGAGTTGGATGTAAGACCATTGATTGGCTATCCGTTTCCTATTTTGTTTTGAGGAGTTAGATGTAAGACCATTGATTGGCTTTCCGTTTCCCATTTGTGTTCGGAGTCGGATATAAGTCCATTTATTGGCATTCTGTTTCCTGTTATGTATTTCTTTTGACGTCTCAGCGTCTTTTCAGCGTTTTGTTTCGGCGTGCGTTAGCCGAGCTACGAGTGCTTTGATTCTTACTCTGGTTAGAGAAGATACGTATGCATAGGATGTGATATCCTAGCGAGCATGTTTCCCATTTCCCCGAACTACGTTGACTCTGATGTTTGTTTCTGACAAACTACGTAGGCCCAGGATGCGACATCCTGCCGAGTCCACTTCCTCCATCTTCTTTCACATGTTTTATTATTCCAGTGTGTGTGCATTCTTTGAGCAGTTTCTTAGCAACCTTATTCTATTCTTTTGAGCGTGGATCCCGTCGAGTACGACGGACGTGAGGGGTGCTAGTACCTTCCCCTTGCGTAACCGACTCCCATACCTAGTAATCTCTGGTCGTAAGACCATTCCTTTCCCTTTTTCAGGTTTACTTTGAGCGTTTCCTTTCCCTCCTTTGGGATAAATAACGCACGGTGGCGGCTCTGTGTCTTTTCCCGCCGGTTGTTTTTCGCGTTGCGACAGCTGGCGACTCTGTTGGGGACTATAAGAAGTTGACCTCTTGTTGGTCCATCTTCCCTAAGCGAGTCAATCCTAGCGCTCTCTAGGATGGTTTTGGTTGCTTTTACTGCTTTATTTATGGCATTTATGATTATTATACGGTGATTGTATATATTTGCATATATGTTTGCATGCATCATATTATCATTATGCTGGATTCTGTACAGGTTTGGTTCCTTTGATTTGGGGTGGGTGTTTTGAGTGGGGCTAAAACCCAGGCCCAAGTATACACCTAGGATTAGCGTGGTCTCACGTTCCTCACATGTTGGGTTGACATGATTGTTGCGACGTGACATACCACAAGCCGGACGAGGTTCTTCTGAGAGGGCTCTTCCTTGTGGAGTTTCCACTATAGTTGAGTTTTATCTCTTTAGAGCTGTTGACTTCGGTGACCGTTCTTTCCCGGATCTTTGGTTTAGACGATCCTATGAGAGCTGCGGCGGCACACCCGAATGGGCAAACCCGTTGAGTATCTTGTCCGATTGTCGAGACCATTATCCGCCTTAGGATGACCTTATTAGAATTCACCTGTGAGGGGAGGGGTTTTATTTCTACAGTACAGGTTCCGTCAGTGATTCTGTGATGGTGACTATGGTTCAGTCGGATTTATGGATCTTTATTTCTGGACGCCGGAGGTTTGTCCGTGGTATTTATCAGCGGGTTCCGTTTATTTCGGATCCCCAGGCTGAATCTGTTGGTACTAGTTCAGACGATGACTTGCTCTGTTGATGATCGTGGGTTCTGATGCCGAAGTTCTGAACCTATGCCTTGTGATCCACAGACAACCTGCCATGGCTTCATCATTTTGCATCATAGCATGTTTATTTTCAAAAAATAATAGTGCATAAAAAAGAAAAAGAGTTAACCCGCATACACATATCCTTTTTCAGGATCATTCATGATAAAACAGCATGCGCATCATACACATATCATTCTTGCATTACGGGTATTCTTGAATAAGATTTCTCATTCCGGTTCCTGTTCTAGGCAGGATTGCTGATCATCGTCCGCACCGGTACGCGACAAGGTTGAATCAATAGAGGAATATGGATCAAGTTCAAGCAGAATTAGTAGAGATGAGGGCTAACATTGCCCAATTTATGAATATGATGCAAGGGGTTGTGCAAGGGCAAGAGCAACTTCGAGCCTTGGCCCAGAGACAAGAAGCTGTGATTCCACCTGTAAGTCGAAATTCGCCGGAAGTAGCCCCTGTTAATGACACTGCTGCTGCGACCATCCCTGTCAATAACTATGCTGTGGGTGATGAATTGAGGGGTATCAGAATCAACGGGCAACCTATCACTGCAGAGACTACTAATGCTCGAGTGGCCCGTGCTCCAGCTCCCCATCCTGCTCATTTGGTTGATAGACAGGAAGATATGTTCACTGTCCTCAGTGATGATGATGAAGTAGGAAGGACTGAAGAGAGGGATAGAAAAGTTGACGCCTTAGCTGAAAAGATCCGAGCCATGGAATGCCAGAATTCTTTGGGCTTTGATGTTACCAATATGGGTCTAATTGATGGATTGAGGATCCCTTACAAATTCAAAGCGCCATCCTTTGACAAATACAATGGCACTTCTTGTCCTCGCACTCATGTTCAGGCTTATTACAGAAAGATCTCCGCATACACTGATGATGAGAAGATATGGATATACTTTTTCCAAGACAGCTTTTCTGGAGCGTCTTTGGACTGGTACATGGACTTGAAGAGAGAATCTGTTAGAAGCTGGAGAGATTTGGGTGAAGCTTTTCTGAGACAATACAAGCACAACATGGATATGGCTCCGAGCAGAACTCAGCTGCAGAGTTTGTTCCAGAAGACTGGTGAGAGCTTCAAAGAGTACGCCTAGAGGTGGCGTGAATTGGCTGCAAGAGTTGAACCTCCGATGATGGAGAGAGAACTGATTGACATGTTCATTGGGACCCTGCAGGGTGTGTTCATGGACCGTATGGGAAGTTGCCCGTTCGGTAGCTTTTCAGATGTTGTAATCTGCGGAGAGAGAACTGAGAGTCTTATCAAAGCAGGGTGAGACAAATGTTGTACACCATCGGAGAAATATGAACAGAGGACAGTATCGTGCTGCTGTGACTATCCCAACAACTCAACCTCAACAACAACAAAGAGGACCCCCACAACAACAACAACAACAACGCCCATTCCAACCTAGACAGAGAATGCCAGAGCGTCGTTTTGATCCGCTGCCAATGACTTATGCTGAATTGCTTCCTGAACTGCTCAGGTTGAAGTTTGTTGAACTTCGCACCATGGCACCGTTAACGAGGATTCCTGCTGGGTATGATGCCAATGTCAGTTGTGATTTTCATTCCGGTGCACAGGGGCATCACATTGAGAACTGTCGGGCTTTTCACCACAAGGTTCAGGATCTGATTGATGCTAAAGCAATTAACTTTGCTCCTGTTCCGAATGTAGTGAATAATCCTATGCCTCAGCATGGTGGGCCTAGAGTGAACAATGTGGAAGATGAGGAAGCTGTGGATTTGGTAGTTGATGTTGATGATGTTCAGACTTCGCTGTTTGTGCTAAAAGAACGTCTGCTGAAAGGGGGAATGTTCCCGGGCTGTGATGAGACTTGTGCAGATTGTGACAATCATGAGAACGGCTGTGGGAAGTTGAGAAGAGGTATTCAGCGATTGATGGATGAGGTTTGCCTACAGTTTGGTCGGGTTGTGAAAGACCATGGAGAGATATCAACTGTTACCATTTACTTCAAACCGTCAGAAGGTCCCGGACGTGCTCCGAGAACTGCTAATGCACCCGTAACTATTGGTACTCCGGTGACCATATATGCACCGGTAACTGTTGGTACTCGTACCACCATTGCTGCTTCTGGTGAAAGACTTGTTGAGAATAGTAGAGCAGTTCCTTGGAAGTATGACAATGCTTTCCGCAGTAACAGAAGGTCAGAGAATCAGATCAGACCGGTAAATCAGGCTCCAGTAACCATTGGTTTGCCAGGTAAAACTCCCGTAACCGTTGGTCCGGCTGTGGATAATGTGGGAGGACCCGGAGGGTTTACAAGAAGCGATCGTTTATTTGCACCATAGACTCTGAGGGATAGCAGTGTTGAGGCTCTTGCGAAAGCAAAAGGGAAGCAAGCTGTGGTGGAAGAAGAATCAGTGCGGAAGGAGGTGCCTGAGGGCTCTTTTGAGAAAGATGTAGAGGAATTCATGAAAATCATCAAGAAAAGTGATTATAAGATTATGGATCAGCTGAACTAGACACCGTCGAAAATCTTTATTCTCTCGTTGTTAATGTGTTCTGAGGCACACCGTAATGCCTTGCTGAAAATGTTGAATTTGGCTTACGTGCCTCAAGAGATTTCGGTCAACCAGCTCGAGGGTGTTATTGCAAATGTTAGCACACGACACGGTTTGGGGTTCACAGATCTGGATCTGACACCTGAGGGTCGCAATCATAATAGAGCCCTACATATCACTATGGAATGCAAAGGCGCAGTGTTGTCATATGTGTTGGTTGACACCGACTCTTCCTTGAATGTGTTGCCCAAGAAGGCTCTGATTAAGCTTGATGTTGAAGGGGTTGTCCTCACCCCAAGTGATCTTGTGGTCCGTGCTTTCGATGGATCCAAGCGATCTGTTTTCGGTGAAGTCACGTTGCCTGTGAAGATTGGCCCAGAGGTGTTTGATATTGTCTTCTATGTGATGGATATTCAACCAGCATATAGTTGTTTGTTGGGGTGTCCCTGGATACATGGGGCCGGAGCAGTTTCGTCAACCCTCCATCAAAAGCTGAAGTATGTGTGGAATGGTCAGGTTGTGACTGTGTGTGGCGAAGAGGACATTCTTGTGAGCCATTTATCCTCTTTCAAGTATGTGGAGATGGATGGCGAAATTCATGAAACTTTGTGCCAAGCCTTTGAGACCATTGATATTGAGAAGGTGGCTTTTGTTGAGCAGAAGAAGCCAAGTGCCTCAATTGCGTCATTCAAGCAAGCCTTGGAGGTCGCTAACTCTGGTAATGCAGAAGGTTGGGGCAAGATGATTGACATGCCCATGAAAGAAGACAAATTTGGCATTGGTTATCAGCCTCTTCAGGCAGAGCAGGGTGTTCAGAAAGGGCCGTGTACCTTCACCAGCGCTGGATTAATGAATCATGGTGATGTCTTTGCAGCAGGCAGTGAAGACGGTGACAGTGATTTCGATATGGACAATTGGGTGCGCCCGTGTGCTCCAGGGGAGATAATCAACAATTGGACAACCGAAGAAATAGTCCAAGTTACTCTTCAGACAGAGTAATTTTCTTTTGTTTTTCATTTTGCACAAAAACCCTATGCTCTGCCCGGGGCGTAATGGTTCATTGTAGGGCCACATCATGTTTGAACTTTCAATGATTATCATTAATAAAGGACGTTTTGCAAACAAATTTGTGCTCACTGTCTTTCTGTTTTTATTTTCATTTTCAAAACAATAAAAATGGCAATGTTTTTTTTTTGTGACTTTCTTGAACTCTTTTCTAAAATAAAGCATTAAACATCGTTCATGCAGAACCGATCTTGCGGAATCCACTAAAAACAGTTTTGTTATGGCTCAGTATGATTTCGATAATCCCATTTACCAAGCCGAAGAGGAGGGTGAAGAAGATTGTGAACTCCCCAAAGAATTGGTCAGACTATTGAAACAGGAGGAAAGGGTCATCCAACCTCATCAGGAAGAGTTGGAGATTATTAACCTTGGTACTGAGGACGCTAGGAAAGAGATCAAGATAGGGGCTGCTTTAAAGGAAAATGTCAAGAGAGGGATGATTGAGATGCTGCGAGAATATGTGGAGATATTCGCATGGTCGTATCAAGATATGCCTGGGTTAGATAATGATATCGTGGTGCACAGGCTACCTCTCAGAGAAGATTGTCCTTCGGTAAAGCAGAAGCTTCGCAGAACAAGTCCTGATATGGCTGTCAAGATCAAAGAGGCGGTTCAGAAGCAGTTGGATGCGGGTTTTCTGGCAGTTACCAACTATCCCCCGTGGGTGGCCAACATCGTAACCGTGCCGAAGAAGGATGGTAAGGTCAGGATGTGTGTCGATTACCGAGATTTAAACAGAGCCAGTCCGAAAGATGACTTCCCATTACCTCACTGTAAGACCCCAATTTTGTCCCTAAGATCCCTCATGGCATCATATCATTTCATTGCATTGCCTCAAGGATCATTGAACACCTTGCTTCCTTCCCTGTGGGTGGGATCTTTCTTGAGAGTGGTTATTGATCACCAAGCATTGCTTGCATTTGTATGTCATTGCTTTTCTTTTTATCACTAACCAAAATGTACAAAAATATGTCATTAACCTTTGTTACTTGCAGCTTAAGCAATCAACAGTCAAGGCAATTCAAGTGAATCTTGTGTGCAAGAGATGAAGTCTCCATTGAGTTATTGGACCATGTGATCATTTCATTGAGCTTATTTGAGCTATAGGTTCATTTTGGAGCAAGTTCCCAAGTGGTTGAGGCCCTAAATTCATCAGAACAATTTCAGGTCATCTAAGGGCCTATGTAGTCAACTGAAAATTCAACAGTGGGTTTTGAGAGTGGGAATTGAGTTTCTTCATCCCATTCATGTCCAAATTATGCTTATTCATCATTTCAAAGATCAAGGTTGAAGAATTTGAAGTCAATTCAAAAGTTTCCAAAAATGGAAAGTGACCTATAATTTCAACTTTCCAAAAATGGCAAGTTTTTGATCCAAATTCAACTCAACTTTCCAAAATCAAAGAAGCTTCAATTTAAATTTTGTCCAACATGAAAGTTGGATATCTCTCTCTCCCATTTCCAAAAAGTCCAAGATCATAAGCATCTGATGAATAGTTGAGGAGATATGATCGAATCATTGCCAAGTGTGCATGGAACTTCAAATGAGCATAACTTTTGAACCAAAGCTCCAAATTGAGTGGTTCTTTTTGCAATATTCTTCTCTTGACCTCTAATTTCCAAATCATGCATCACATTACATAAAATCTCATCACATAATCACTTGCATATCCATGCCTTTTTTGGAGGGAAATTGCAAAATTCAAAAATGGTGCATTGTATGGACTTTCTACCATTGCCAATGTGTTTAAAAGATGATTTTTAAGTGACTTTGATGAAGGAAGTGGTACTGTTCACGTAGGTTTACTACATGCACCATGCAATTTTGATTTTTTGCAAAACACCTTATTTTCATTAACCAAGTTAATTATGGATTAGCAAGTTGATTAAGAAAGCATATATATACTAAATCATAACAGAATTTGAAGGAGGTTAATCACAATTCACCATTTCTAGATCTAGTTTTCATCTCCCTCCAAAATTTTCTTCAAATCAAAATTCAAAATTCTTCAACATAACACCTTGTTTTTGTTGAAGATTCATGATGAGTAACTTGGAGAGAGTGTGAATCAAGTGTTGGTTTGTTGAATTCGTGCAAGATTCAACCATACTTGAAGCTTGAAGGTGTTAATGGAGTTTTCAAATTAAGCTAGATCCACACGTGTTTGAGCTTCAATTTCTTCATCAAACATCATCACAAGCCTTCTGGACTGGATTTGGATCAATACAAGTTGTGGATCGTGCATTTCCAAGATTCTGCTCTTCAAGAGGTCAAGTTTCGAACCTCTTAATTTTGAAATTCATGTACATATTTGTGTAGATCTTGTTTTCCTGATGATTCTGAGCAAAAAATCAATTGAAATGATGTAGTATTGCATGAGATATGTGTGAATAAAGTTTTGTGATCCATTTTTATTTTCCTCGATTCTCTCCATTCTTGATGAATTATGCATAGCCATTGCTTGATTTATGTTCACCATGGAAGGATCTTTGAATTGGTATATTTGTTTTGAATTTCTGGAGAAATTTCTGGAAACGCGTTTGGAGCTTTACTACTGTTCATCTTCTTCATCATGAAGAAGATGAAGTTCATGTGTTAGCGTCGGTTTCTGGTAATTAGCGACGGTTCCTAGTTTATTACACGCTGGCTTAGGGTTTGATTGTGATTGGACCACGTTGTTGCCTAGTAAGCGTTTCCATTGGCTCAGAATGCCTTGACCCTTGCCACATGCGCGTTGACTGCCACCTCTTTTAATGAAACGGTGCGTTTCATTAGAGGCGCGCACTCACATTTGAATTCCTACAGGGTTCGAATCCGGCCTGGCGCAGTTTTTCAAATCATTTCATGTTTTAGTGCTTTCCCTCCACTTTGCCATGCCTTGTTCATGTTTGAATTTCATTTTGTATGCTAACTTGTAAAAATCATATTAAATTTAAAAATGCATCAAATCACTCCCAATTTTTTGCAAAATGATCCTTGTTTTGTCTAGTTTTTTATGATGATAAGTTTGAAAGTTGTGCATGGCTGGAATGTTATTTGCTCTAGGTTGATTGAACACATGTGCATTTGTGACATTGCCTTACTCTTTCTATCATGAAATTATTGATTTTAATCCAATGGACATGAAATTTTACATGATGATTCTAGACACATTGATGGATGTTTTAGGCTTGGTTTGGTATTTTTCTCATTCACCATTTCTGTTTTATGCTTGTGTTTGCATGGTGTGAAATTTTGTGTCACACCTTTGGTTGTTCAACTTGTGCCATTTAATTTCCATGTCAATTGATCTTTGATGCTTCTGATTTTTTGTATGATAATCATGTTGGATGTTTTGAATGCTCATGAATGTTTCCAGAATTATTTGAATCATTTCTGTTTTGTTTTGGAATTTTCATTCATGATGATCATATATGAGCTTTGAAATTGTCTTTGACTTCTTTTGATCATGAAATGCCTTTGATGATTGATTTTGATGTGAGCCTTTTTAGGACATATTAATATGTGTTTGAAATTGCATTGTGTTGAATTTCAGCTCCTGTTTTGAATTTTTCTTCACCTTTGACCCTAGGCTTTGACCTAGTGGTTTGTACTTACATGTGAGATTTGAATTTCAGGTTCAAGCATCCAAATTCCATGGTTAATGTTGCTTCATCATTTAAATGTTGATATTTGCTTTTGATTGCTAACATTTTATGTTTTGTAGGTTGATGATAAGTCACTTGAGTTTGCCTTATGGCTTATGTGTTGTACATTGGGATTGTCTGTTTGTTATTGATTGTTGTCTATTTGTCTGAGTATTATACTGATTTGTTTAATTGTTTACACAGGTACTTAAGTTGCTTTAAGTTCATTTGAACTTTGCTTTGCTTTGCTTGTGGTTGGCATACCACTAATTTATAATCCCTAATCTTCATGTAGTCTGGAAGACCTGTCATGTTACTTTGGCAGGCACCTGTCTGAAGCCCTCCTTAAGAGGCCATGTCTTTGATTGTTTATATTTGTACCAAGCAGGTTAAGTCCTCATAAGAGGAAATTGGTAGATAAAAGGGATGTGTAATCCATCCCCTGCTATTCAGTTGTGTCATTCACTTTGCTCACACCATGTGTTGATGCATTGTGAATAAGAACCCAAGATCTTATAGAGTCAACCATTTGTGGAGAAGAGTTCCTTCATTCTGAACTCCCACACTTTCTATTGTTTAAAGCTCTCCCAGGCCAGGGATAAGAGCCATGAGGCATAACCCTCATCTCCATTTCATCTGCTTCACCCTAACTCTCAATGTTAGGGTTAAGAGCTCCAAAACCCCATTCCAGTTGGCTTGTTTCTAAAAGCCTAACCTTGCTTGAGCCTATTGATTGTGTATAGTGTGTGCTAACTGATTGCTTGATGGCTTAATTGTGCATCTTACATGTTTGCTTTTGCATATCTCCTTGCATCATTCCATGTGCTTGCTTTTTGCTTTTCATAGCATGTTTGTTTATCTGAGGAGTCAGATGTAAGACCATTGATTGGTTATCTGTTTCCTATGATCATTTGTTGTGGAGTCAGGTGTAAGTCCATAGATTGGTTACCTGTTTCCTTGTTTGTTTTGTCCATTGAGGAGTCAATTGTAAGTCCATTTATTGGCAGTTGTTTCCTATGATCTGGTAGGAGTTGGGACTAAGACCATTGATTGGCATCCCATTTCCTGGGAGTCGAGTGTAAGACCATTTATTGGAAACTTGTTTCCTTTTGCTTATTGCATTTGTTTTCTTTGTTTTGTGAGACTAGTGTAAGTCCATTGATTGGCATCTGGTATCCATGTTTTGTTTTGTGAGATTGGTGTAAGTCCATTGATTGGCATCTGGTATCCATGTTTTGTTTTGTGAGATTGGTATAAGTCCATTGATTGGCATCTGGTTTCCAGTTATGTTGGCTTTGCCTGATACTTTGTTTATTTGTTATTTGCTTGTTGCCTTTTCCAAAGGAATCACTTGGATCATCTACATATGATCTCAAGAGGTGAACATCTAAGAAGTTTTACATCCCCTAACCTTCACCCTTTTTGTTCTTTAAACCTCCATTTGCATGTTAACCCAAACCAGAAAAATATTGTGCAAACATTTTCATTTCTTTTCAAATTAGAAACCTAGGCCTTAAGCCTTTGATTTTCAAATTTCATTTTCATAATACTTCTTTTGAATTGAATTCTAATCATACTTTGACCATCTTTTTTCTGTGAATAATTCTAATTGACTAATTACACTCATTCAATTGTTTTGTGGCTCAAGTCCACTTTCTTGATAAGTTTTCATACATTAGCCATAGATCTCAATTATCTTAGTGGTTGATGTAAATCTCATCTTTGTCCTTAGTGATTGAATTGTAAGACTTCCTTGCTTATTATAGGGCATGGTCCCTCACTAGCAAGTTGAAGCTTTTCTCACATGGTGGACTTGTGGTTGTATAGGTTGAGTTTTCTCCCGTGGATAATGAAAGACCTTAGGGATTTTGTTTAAAATCAACCCATTCATATTTTGGAAATCTTTTAGCCGAACTACGAGGTTTTGATCCTGTAAAGGTACGTAGGCAATGGTTATCCATCAAAACACAAAATAATAAAAAATTGTACATTCTTTTCTCATCCTCCCAATCAATGATTGCACAATAAATATTTTCATAAACAATATCTTTTGCAACAATTTGTGAAAAGGGTTCCCTAGGAGTACCTAGGATGCTTTGGGTGCCTAACACCTTCCCTTTGCATAATTACCCCCTTACCCAGATCTCTGACCTTTCATTAGTTTTCTATGTGTAAAACTTCTTAGGCTTTTGTTCGCTTTTTAGCCATTCCTTTGGATAAATAAAAGTGCGGTGGCGATTCTATCTTTGTATGCTTTGCTTTTGATTTAGTCAATAAATCATAAAGTGATGAATACACCGCTACAGAAAAGTGGCGACTCTGCTGGGGAGATCCTTTCCTAGTGGGTTTGCCAACTTTTCACCATTGTTGTGATATATTGTTTATGGCATATTTTTGTAAAATTTGGAATTACTGTATTGCTTGGAATGATTGATTTGCTTGATATATCAATTGCTTGCTTGTTTGGTGATCTGTGAGATGAGTTCTATACCCGAACTCGAGTGTACCCTATGATAGGAGAATGGCATAGTCTCGTCGACTTGTGTGGAGTTATTCCTTAGCAAGTTGACTTGCGAGTCCATTCACTTGGTGGAGGTCATGTTGGATTAATAATGTCACACAAGTTATTTGTGGTTAGGCATTATTCTTTCAACATGTGCCGTAGAACCCAAGGACCTTAGTTTACCAAGCCCATCTTGGCCTATTTTTAGGACGTAGTGCGGAAGTCGTTCAGATGTAAGATCTGATGCGATTGTTACGCGATACTACACGCATAAGAGTCTCTCTTAAGAATATTTTTGGAATACGAGTATTTGTTCCTCCGATAATATTCGAAAGATGGGATGATGACTATGGGAACCTCTGGTAGAACATGTTCGGCAGGTTTAAACCATAGTACACTCCCTTTGGGTGGTTCTTAACCGAGACTCCATGCTCGTGACTCATAACAAACCCGTGATTCATGGTTGATCCGTTCACCCATCGTTAATATCAACGGAACTTGGGTGTTGATAAGGTGCAAACCATAATCCACCAAGATGGATGATTGATATTAAGGATGGTTGAATCGTTCGTATATCGTTAATATCAATGGAACTTGGGTGTCGATAAGGTGAAAACCATAATCCACCAAAATGGATGATTGATATTAAGGATAATACGAGCCATCCCATGACCTTTGTCTGATGTTCTTTGCTTGATCCTTGAGTGTGATTGTTGCATTCATGCATTCATCTGCATCCATATCATCAGATAAAAAGAAAATTTTCAAGGAACTTAAGGGGTTTAATTGCAAAATTTTCAAATATGGAAAGACCAAAAAGGCATACAAAGAAGTACAGCTTTAGACAGCCCGATCTGAAAGAGTTAAGGAATCTGACATCTTATGTATTAGATCCCTTGGGTTTCAAAGCTCGTTATGGGAAGCTTCTGCCTTTGTTGACTACTCAGGTTGATGAGGGATTGATGGGAACTCTGGTTCAGTTCTATGATCCTCTGTATCACTTCTTCTCTTTTCCAGACTTTCAGCTATTGCCTACCCTGGAGGAGTATGCGCATCTTGTGGGTATTCCGATTCTGGATCAGGTGTCGTTCAGTGGCTTAGAGAGTATTCCTACTTCTCGAGAGATCGCAGACTTATTCCACATAGATGAATCCTTGGTTAAGGCTCATATGACTACCAAAGGTGGAATTCAAGGTCTCCCTTCTGAGTTCCTCATCGCTCAAGCTACCGTTTATGGGAAGGCCATGAGTGAGGATGCCTTTGAGGCCATATTTGTGCTTCTCATCTATGGATTGGTATTGTTCCCCAACATCGACAAATTTGTGGATGTGAACGCTATTAGGATCTTCTCGGTTCTTAATCTCGTTCCGACTCTGTTGGGTGATACCTATTTTTCTTTGCATCTGAGGAATGCGAAGGGTAGTGGTGCTATTGTGTGCTGTTTGCCTCTGTTATATAAGTGGTTTATTTCTCACTTACCTCAGACGGTTGCTTTCAAGGAGAACAAGGGATGTCTACGGTGGTCCACGAGACTTATGTCTCTCACTAATGATGATATCTCTTGGTATGATCGTGCATATGATGGTGTCCAGATCATTGATTCTTGTGGTGAATTCTCCAATGTGCCTCTTCATGGTACATGTGGTGGGATTAGCTACAACCCTGCGTTAGCACGTCGTTAGCTTGGGTTCCCCCTAAAGGATAAACCTAATAACATTCTGTTAGAAGGTGTGTTCTTTTAGGAGGGTAAAGATCCCCAAGGTCTGAAAGCCAGGATGGTCCGCGCTTGGCGCAAGATTCACAAGAAGGGTAGAAGTGAATTGGGTCCGAAGAACTGCATAGCTTTGGAGCCATACACTACTTGGGTGAGGAAGAAAGCATCTGAATATCTCATGCCTTATGATTATCCGAGACCTACACCGTTGGTTGTGGCTGGGCCTTTAACCCTCCCTAACCAAGATGTAGATGCTCTGATCGAGTTCCTCGAGCATCAGGTGATTGACGATCCTGATGATACTTGGACTTCTCTACTTTCTCAGTCTTCTAAGTTCTGGAAAAGGAGGTATGACAGACTCGCCAAAGATAAGGCGGATATGGAAGCAGCATATGAGAGAGAGATCAAGAAGCTTCGTGCAGCTTATCTTCCGGCATCCCGAGCTTCTAGGGATCCATAGGATGTTTATTTTCCTTCTCTCTTGTAATATAATTGACAATGCTGTACTTCTTTGTTCATATATATTTGATGAGATATTTTCCATATGCGATTAAAATGATAAATATTCAAAATTGCAAATAATACCCTAAAAGTTCCTTTAAAAATAAAGAAAAATCATGTGCACGAGCATTGCATGCATCATTTTGCATAAGCAGATGTTGTTCTGGTCTTCTTGTCTATGGCCTAACTCTGTGCTCTTCCTTTATTTTGAAGACAAGCTGACTCATCGGTACTACACTAGAGCCAACTCTGCAAGAGTGATGGATCAACTTGAACAAGAGAACCGTGAGCTGAAGGAAGAGGTTGCCAGACTGAGCGCTCTGATGGAGCAGTTTCTATCTGCTCAGAATCAATCGTCTCCACCACCTGCAACTCCTCCCCAGAGGACTGTTATATCAGAGATTGTCTCTTCGACAATGCCAGCTGCTAGTGCCCATTTCATGCCAGCCATGCCAACCGGGTTTCCGTGGGGTATGCCTCCTGGTTTTATGCCTGATATTCCAGCTCCGACGTTTGCTTCCATGTCGGCATCTAGCCCGGTCCTTGCAATGCCTCCTCCTGTCGTGCATACCATTCCTAGGGTAGACGACACCATCTATCATTCTGAGCCGTCTGAGGGCCCAGATGTTAATGAAAAGATGGACGCGATGAATGACCAATTCCTTGAACTCCACAAGGAACTGAAGATCCTTCGAGGGAAAGATTTGTTCGGCAAGTCTGCTGCTGAACTCTGTTTGGTTCCCGGTGTTAAGATACCTGTCAAATTCAAAGTCCCGGTCTTTGAGAAGTACAAGGGGAACACCTGCCCGCTCAGTTACGTGGTTATGTATGCCAGGAAAATGTCTACTCAGACAGATAATGATCAGCTGCTGATTCATTATTTTCAGGATAGTTTGTCCGGTGCAGCTCTTCGGTGGTATATGAGCCTAGATAGCGCAAACATTTGTTCCTTCAACGATCTTGGCGAAGCCTTCGTCAAGCAATACAAATACAATATGGATATGGCTCTTGACCATGATCAACTAAGAGCCATGTCCCAGAAGGACAAAGAGACATTTAAGGAATACGCCCGGAGGTGGCGAGAGCTGGCAGCTCAGATTACTCCTCCGCTGGAAGAGAAGGAGATGATTAAGATCTTTTTGAAGACTCTTAGTTCATTTTACTATGAGCGGATGATCGCTAGTGCTCCCTCTGATTTCACCGAGATGGTGAACATGGGGATGCGATTGGAGGAAGGAGTCCGTGAAGGACGTTTATCCAAGGATGAAGGCTCTTCTAGCAAGCAGTATGGGGCGTTTGCTAAGAAGAAAGATGGGGAGGCACATGCTGTGCAATCCCATGCTAAACCAAGAAGACCCTCTGCCAAGAGGAAGCCTGTGCGTCATGCCAGCAACCAGCATCAGGTGGCTCACATAGCACCTGTCTTCAGAGACAACAATCAGCAATATCAGCATAATCAACAATCTCAACAGTATCAACAACAGCATCGCCCTCAGCAACAGGCTTACCAGCCTCGCAACAGTAATCAGGCTAATTTGAATTATGAGAGGAAGAAGATCACTTTCGATCCGATTCCTTTGTCATACGCTGAGCTATTGTTGGTGTAAGCCCTAGAGGCCAATACTTTTGGTACTTGTATCGAATTATTTATTAATAATAAAAGGCTTTTTCTTTATTACGTTTGTTTAATAAAGTCCCTAGAATAGCTAGTCTGTTTAATGTATCAAGTATGACTTAATCATGAGATCACATTAAACATAAGGACACTATTCTTAAAGTATCCGTAGTCGAGCTTTAGTGTGAAGTGGGATAACATTAAAGCATTAAGACTATTATGTTTGTAGACTGATGGTATGAATATTAGGAGTAATATTTATACCGGATTGACCCGCTATGAGAATGCTATATAGAAAGTTATGCAAGGTGTCATAAGTTATTCTCATGGTGATAATAGTGTATTCCACTCTTCGACCTGAAACCACTATGGATCCTAGATGTAGAGTCGAGTGCTTTATTGCTGATCCAACGTTGTCCGTAACTGGATAACCATAAAGACAGTTGATGGGTACTCCACAAAGCATGCTGAGGGACATGAGTGACCTAGATGGAATCTGCCCATCCTGCGTAACAGGATAAATGTCTATGGGCCCAATATTGAACTGGACAAGGATGACACGGTCTATACCTTGTGTTCAATATAGACATAAGGGCAAAAGGGTAATTATACACATAATTATTATCACAGAAGGTTGTGTCAGATCACTTGACATTTTCGTGTCTTGGGTAGCAGTGATGTGTTGCTAGATACCGCTCACTGTTTATTATGTTAAATACGTGATTTAATATAATTGCCAACGTCACGAAAACCTACAGGGTCACACACAAAGGACGGATTGATGAGAGATAGAGTAACTAAGGAATACCGTAAGGTACGGTGCCCTTAAGTGAATTATAGAACATCGTAAGGTACGGTGTACTTGAGTAGAATACGAAATATGGTAAGGTACCATGGGCTTAAGTGATTTTGGGCATATTATAAGATATGGGCCAAAATACACTTAAGTGGGCCTTTTTGCTTGAAGCCCACACAAGTGGTTCTATAAATAGAACCCTTGTGCAGAAGCATTCATTGCGGTTGCATTCTTTTCGTTTTCACTCTCTCTCTCTCTCACTCAAAGCCTTCATTCGTACCAGCTAGCACTGAGATTGAAGGAACCCGTTCGTGTGGACTGAGTAGAGACGTTGTCATCGTTCAACGTTCGTGATCGTTTCGTGGATCTGCATCAAAGGGTTTTGATCGTTACAAGAGATCTGCACCAAAGGTTTCAACCGTCACAAGAGGTAAATATTCTATCACTGATCATGACCATTCGTAAGGATCTCTAAAGGAGAAATATTTTAATTTCCGCTGCGCTTTGGGTCGCAAATTCTCCTTCAGCTATATCCCTCTTTAATAGAGCGGAAATTGATTACTCCCAGAGAGCCTCCGGCTGTACCTGCTAACCCGCAGTGGTGCTATAAGCCTGACCAGCATTGTGTTTATCATTCCGGTGCTCCGGGTCACAATGTAGAAAATTGCTATCCATTGAAGACTAAGGTTCAAGACCTTATGAGATGCGGCATTCTGAGCTTTGAGGACTCAGGCCCCAATGTTACGAAGAACCCATTGCCCGAGCATGGGATGTCGGTTAATATGGTCCAGGGTTGCCCTGGCAAATACAAAGTCAAATATGTAAGCCATATTCGACAGTCATTGGTTGAGTTGCATCGTCTACTGTGTGATTACAGTCATATGGAGCACAACCATGAAAAATGCCGTATCTGCTCCGTCAATAGATTGGGTTATCGCCAAGTGCGTAAAGAGCTGCAAGAGTTGTTGGATGAGGGGACTATCGAGATTCTTCAAAACAGAAATGTTGATAAAGACGAACCAGAGGTGAATGTGATTTCTCCGGTGTTCAAGATTCCTGAGCCTGTTGTCATCCGATATGATGGTAGCAAGCAGAAGGTTTCTCCTTCGCTGATTATCAAGCCTGCAGGCCCTGTGCCTTATTCTTCAGATAGAGCTGTCCCCTTCCGCTATAATCCTGTTGTTGTGGAAGATGGGAAAGAAGTGCCTTTGCCTTCATCCTCCGTTGTTAATATTGCTGATGTAAGCGGATTGACCCGTAGTGGTCGTGTGTTTTCAGCGCCGAAGCCTCAGGCTAGGGCAGATTCTGATGTTCGTCCGGTGGGGAATGCTGTTAATCCTCCGAACCTGGCACCTGCTGTTAAACCCTCCTTTGTACAAAAAACTCCTACTTCTTCTGTTGGCCCTAGCGGCACTGTGCATGAACACTGTGATGAGATGCTGAGGCTCATCAAGAAGAGTGAGTACAACGTTGTAGACCAGCTTCTACAAACGCCGTCCAAAATCTCCGTGTTATCTTTGCTTCTAAATTCAGAACCCCATAGGGAGGCTCTGCAGAAAGTTTTGGACGTGGCTTATGTTGATCACGATGTCACTATTGAACAATTTGACAACATTGTTGCAAATATTACTGCTTGCAACACTTTGAGTTTCTGTGACGCTGATCTCCCTGAGGAGGGAAGGGACCACAACATGGCTTTACATATTTCCATGAATTGCAAGAACGACGCCATGTCCAATGTATTGGTGGACACTGGGTCATCTTTGAATGTATTGTCGAAGACCACTCTTTCTAGATTGTCGTATCAAGTGCCTCCCATGAGGCAGAGTGGTGTTGTTGTGAAAGCTTTCGATGGGTCACGTAAGACTGTGATTGGGGAAGTTGATCTCCCAATCAAGATTGGACCAAGTGATTTCCAAGTTACCTTTCAGGTTATGGATATCCACCCATCTTATAGATGTCTCCTTGGTAGACCATGGATTCACGAGGCTGGCGCCGTGACATCCACCCTACACCAGAAGCTGAAATTCATCAAGAATAAGAAACTGGTTGTGGTAGGGGGAGAAAAGGCTCTCCTGGTTAGCCACTTATCTTCTTTCTCATATATTAATGCAGAGGATGAAGTTGGAACGCCTTTCCAAGCGTTGTCTATAGCTGAGCCGATTGAGAAGAAGTCTTCTTCATTTGCTTCCTATCGTGATGCAAAACTGGCCATCGAATGTGGTGCAGTTGCTGGTTTAGGAAAGATGATCGAGCTTGAAGATAATAAGTCCCGGGCTGGCATTGGCTATTCTTCTGGGGTCTTCCATGAGAAAGGGTTGTTCAAGAGTGGAGGTTTCATCCACGCCGATCAAGTTGAGGAAGCTGCTGCTATCTTGGAAGAGGATGCAGAGGATACTGGCAACTTTGTTATCCCTGGCGGGATCTGCCACAATTGGGCCGCTGTAGATGTTCCTACAGTCATTCATAGATCAAAGTAATATGTTCACTTTGTTAAAAAACCCTTCTCCCATGCCAAAAGGAGAAGTGATGACATTGTTGGAAGCATTTATACAATGATATTTCATTCAATAAATTCATGTCAAATGTTTGTTTTTCCATTTGTTTTCACTTTTTGCTTTTTTTGCATGAAATCGGTGATCACAAAAAACCCTAAAAACAAGAATAAAAGCAATCTTTTCATCTGCATAATGATTTGTTTGTTTAAATTCTAGAGTTTTTTATTATCCAAAATCATTATGCAGGTTGATTCTAAAACCCATTGAACATAATGATCCAACGCCATCTCCCAATTTTGAATTCCCTGTATTCGAAGCAGAGGAAGATGACGTTGAAGGGATTCCTGATGAGATTAAACATGGGCAAGGCCAAACAGAAAGTCAAACATCACAAGGTCAATCAAATGGCTCAACAATATATTTAAATAATTAAACAATTAAAAATCAATTTTAAAAATGAATTAAAATGCATTTTTAAATGGACTAAACCTCAAATCCCATCAAATCACCAAATAAATGGCCAAGGGATTTATCATAGGTCAAACAAGGTCAAAAGACCTTAGACAAAAAAAATAAAAATTTTTGGAAAGTCAGAAGTATTGAAAAATATTTAAAAATAAGTCAAAAATCATTTAATTCACAAAAAATATCAAAATCAATCCAAAAATGATTTTAATTCAAAATATGGAAGAGGAAAATATTTAAAGATTTTTGGTAAAAGTCTCATATTTTTTGGATTAAAAGTGAAATTTCTATGAATTAAATAAAATAAGCTAATTAAAATATAAAATCAGAAATTTAAATAAATGAGAAAAAACAAGGCCCATCAGATCTCCCTCACTAATTATGGTGGCAGATCTTGGCCACGCATATGGTGTCCACCAAACACACTAGTCAAACGCGCTACAAACAAGGTCATGCAAACCAATGACCATGATTAAAACGTTTAAATATGATCAGATGCTTGTTAAGGTGTCAACACACCACCGGAGCCCTAGCTCCCGTCTTCTTCTACGGTGGACCTCATCGGACTGGTCCACCACCAACCTCTATAAAAATGAAAAGTGAGTTCAATATTTTTAAGGAAAAATCCCAGGAGTCTAAATCTCACCTTAATTTCTTCCAATTTCCAGTATATTGAAAGATACATGGATTTTAAATTTGAGGAGTATGATATGAGTTGCTTCGATTTGACCTCAAAGCAACTCAATGTTGTTGCATACATTGGTAGGACTTCGACCAACCAAAAACCAAGTTAAATGATGGAGAATTGAGGGAGAATCGAAGAAGGAAAGTTTCAATAAATTCACCTTCTGTTTGCAGTGATGAAACTCGATCTGGATCTCAATTTGCTTGGGCCTGCTTCCACTAGCTTGCAGGAGATGAAATGGATGCTCAAATGGTATGGACTCTTGGAGTTTCAATCTCAAAACAGAAGTGAAATTGAAATTTAATTTCAAATAAATCTTCAAGCTTATCCTATCAATGGAGGGTGGGAATGTTGCAGGAGCAAGGCCTGGGCCAGGTGTCCTAGATTCTGAGCAGAATGACTTACATTTATAGGCTTTGCAATTGATTTCCACACACTTCCATTCAAATGCCAAAAATAGTAATTCAAGTGTGCATGTTTGCATGGGCGTGTGATATGCCCATAAAATGATTGGAATTTGTCCAAAGTGATCTGTAAACCAACCTGAAACAATAGCATGAAGTCGTGCATTAGTGAAATGAAAGTTGATCATGGAACTTACCAAATTAAGCCATGCATTACACCCATTCGCAAGTACTTCAAAAATGCTCCAAATTCCATGATCTTGGATGCTTTAGAAAGGTAACATTAAGGGGAACAACTTTAATGTTGAAGACGCTTCCATTTGGAGCTTGGATCATGATAAATTTCGAGGTGGAAGTTGGATAAATCAAACATAGTTGAAAAATTTCTAAGTATAAAGTCAAATGTTCACTTTTTCCACCTTGAATAACTCTTGACATGAGCTTCAAATGAAAATTCTTCCTTCATCGAAGTTGTAAATTGTTCATTACTCTTCAATTTGGTCACAAATTTTACACCATTTAGATCTTTCATGGGGGAGTTATGGATTTTAGAAGTTGAGGAAAATTGCTTGTTCAATGATGATGGCCCAAAATGACCTATAATGTTCCCTCTTGGTACATGCTCTTGAAAGTTGAATTTGACATTTCTCAAATAATAAAAGTTGGATAAGACATCTTTTATTTGATCATGAAACTTTGATGGTATACATATCATAAATATTGAGCAAGTTATGGTCTTTGGAAGTTGACCTCATAACAATGGCATAAACAAAATGACTTATAATCTATCACCATAAAAAATGACTTTCCAAGAAAACTTAGCTCTTGATGTCAACATGAAAGTTGTTTGGAATGTCATAACGAGTAACTTTTCTCTTGAAATCATTTTCATATGATAAAACTTGAAGGAGATAGGGTCTAGGGTACCCTAGATTTGACTAGTTGACTTTCTCTGGTCAATCTTCTTGAACCAACTTGCAAACTTGAAGTTCCTTTGATCTTTGGGGCTCATTGAGAGTAATATATGCATAAGATGGTGTATAATGAAGTATCCCTTTAAATATTTGACTATTTGTTGAAGCAACTTGCTGAGGGAGTCACACAAGATATCCAGATGAATTAGGGTTTCCAAGGCAAACAATCTTCAAATATCTTGATGAATCCTTGATCAAATTGACAAATAAAGAACATAAGGATCCTAATATGATGATTAGAACCATTGTGAACATTTCCTTGATTGATTTCTTTGCATTTAGGGTTTCAAACCCTAGATGTGGGCTCGATGGTACACAAATGAACTCACACACTACCTACAAAAGAAATGAAGCTACACTAGACATATTTTTGGTATTTTAGTTAGTAAACAAAAAAAAATAAAGTATGATACAATCAAATATACTTGGTGATCTCTCCTAATGTAAACCCAATGAATAAGGGGTGAGGAGGACACCAAGGTGTGATCCCAAAGCCAATGCAAATGATGAGATAGCATTAAGGATCTTAGGGTCAAAATTGGGGTCTTAGAGTTGTATTTCATTTGTTCTACAAAAGTCTTTGTAGCGGTAAATTCGTGACCATTAAGTTATGGATAAATTTAACATCAATAAGACAAGAGTCGCCACCGCGCTTTTATTGTTTCTAAAGGAAAAGGGAAAAGTACAAACAAAATCCAAAGATAAGAAGTTTTCAAATCAAAACTAATAAAATGCCATAGATTACAGGTAAGGGGGTTGGTTACACAAAGGGAAGGTGCTAGCACCCAAAGTGTCCTAGGTATACCTAGGGAGCCCTTTTTTATGTGTGCATGTGTTTTTGGTATAAATGATGTTTGAAAAAAAGTAGGGTGTGGGGATGAATAAAGAATTCATTGATTATCTTTTTGTGTGTGACAAGACCTTGGGTCTTGTTCCTTCGTACCAACATAAAAATGAGGGATCAAAACCTCATAGTTCGTAGTAAAAATTTCAAATGAGTTGGTGAATTGCTTTTAATAAGAGTTTAATAAGAAAAGGCATAAACGGCCAAAAAATTGAATGGGGTTATTAGTTCTTTTTTTCTTTTTAAATTTAAGTCATATGGTTAAGTTTATTTACAAATTTGATTTAAGAAAGAGTTTAAAAATTCAATGCCCTAAGGCCAAAGTTTATAATCATTAAAACAAGTATAAATATGAAATCACAAGAAAATAAATGTTTTTGAAATGAGGGATAGATTTTGAAATTTTAAGAAGTGGGAGGAGATGAAGAGGCTATCCTAATAAATTTTTTAAAAGTTAAGAGTTGAAAATATCTGGCCAATGAGGACGCAATCCAACAGACAAGAATGTCATATAGAAACCCATTTTCCATTGGACTTTAATCAAGCAATAATCAATAAGCAATGAGAAATATACAAACATAATGAAGATCAATGCATCAAATGAAAATGGCCACATCCAAGCAAGCACTTCAATAGCTAACAATCTTCATTGTCTTCCCATGTATCAGATGAAATATTCCTTGATCAACTTAGAACAAACCATCAGATACAAGATCAAAATAACAATTAAGCATAGTGACATAGTAGCAGATGAACCCAAGAATTTCTCAAGTCTTGTATCAGATGAAGGCACAGTTCAAAGTAGCTCAGCCTCAAGATGTTGGCATTGGCCAAGTCCTTTTAGCACAGGGAATGTTACCTAATCCTAAGTCCAAAAGTTCAGATCAAGTTCAACAGTTCACCTGATGTTTTTTAGGGTTTTTGGATGTGGCTATCTTTATTTGAACATAAAAAGATGAGGGACATAAAAAATGAGGGATCTAAAACCTCGTAGTTCGTGGTATCAATTTCAAAGTGAGTTAATTACTTTTAACAAAAGTTTAAGTTTAAAATAAGCATAAAGGGCCTAAAAGAGTTTGCATGAGTGTTAGTTCTTTTTTTCTTTTGAAATTTTAAGTCAAGGACGGTTAAGTTTATTTACAAGTTTAATTTAAGAAGAGAGTTTAAAAATGCAATGGCATAAGGTCAAAGTTTCTAATTTGCAATAAAGTCTGAGTTTAGAAATCACAAGCAAAGAAGATTTTGAAAGAGGGGAGAGATTTGAAATTTAAGAAATGGTAGGGGATGAAGAGACTAATCCTAAGCAAAAATTTAAAAGTTAAGAGTTGAAAAGATCTGACCAGTGGGATGCAATCCAATAGACAAGAGTGTCCTATAGAAACCCATTTTTCCTTTAGAATTTAGAATCAAGCAATATCAATAAGAAAGCAGCAAAATAAAGAGCAAGGCATCAAATAAAGATAGCCACGTCCAAGCTAGCAACTTTATAGTCTTCTTTATAATCTTCCATGTATCAGATGACATACTCCTTGAATTGCTCAGGATAAGGCATTAGACACAGGTTCAAAGTAACATTTTCATCAAGACCATGTAGCAGATGAACTCAAATGTATCCCAAAACTTGCATCAGATGGAAGCTCAAAGTACAATACATTGGTTTTAGAAATGTTGGCATTGGAAAAGTCCTTTTGCATAGAGAATGTTGCCTAATTCTAATTCTAAAGCTCATATCAAATCCAATAGTCCACATAGACATTTTTTAGTATTTTTGTTGTTTATTAGGTATTTTAAGGTCCTAAGACCACAAACACAAACAAGATACATAAACAAATATATACAATTACAATATATGGCTCAAGTGAGCAAAAGGGAAAATGGCATAAATAGAAACAAGTTAAATGATATGTAAATGGAAAATGGGATAGTAAATGGCTTGAATTTAAATGACATAGATTAAATGAATTGAAATTAAAAGCAATAAGAGTAAAAGTTGGTCAATTGTTAGTTGATTAGATGTTAGTGAGTTTTGCTTTTTGATTGATTAAGTCATTCTTTGGAGAACACTCAACCCTCTATTCACAAGCATGGATCCTTGAACCAAGACATCTTCCAAAGAAAGGAAAAAAGGCCAAGTTTCCACACAATACCATGAAAGGGGGAGACTTGCAATCCCAATTACTAGAATGTTGTGCCTTTTGGGTCAAAATTTAGTGTTATGTTAAGCAATCATAATTGGACTTACGAGGAAGTCACAACTATCTGAGGCCGGGCAATGGAAATTTAGGTGCTAATGCATGTTAGAGATATGGTATAATTAACCATATTCCTATAACATACCACACTCAAAAATAAAATGGTCAAAGGATGGACCTAATCTCATCCATACTTGTATTGATTCATCTAATATAAAGTTATTGATGAACCAATTAACCTTAGGATATTGAGATGGCATTGGTCAATGGAAGGGATGGGAAAGAATGGGATTGAAGATGAAGAGGGAGGGGAGATGAGACAAACACAAATTGGTCATGGGAGGAATTTTATCAAATTAAAATCATTCATTAATTTTGGGAGATGATATGTACATTTCCTCAATCCCCTAAATCAAATGATTTTAATCCAACAAAAGTCAAATCAACCTTGACCAAGGCCCAAACACATAGTCAAACTTCACAAGTCAATAAAAATGGTTCAACATAATTTATTCACAATTAATCAATTAAAAATCAAATTAAAATGTATTTAAATTAAATTATATTTGATCAAAAGCCTTAAACCTTTTCAAAACACCAAATAAATGGCCAAATAAATGATCAAATAAATGGACAAAAAATTTCATAATTTTTGGAAAGTCAAAAGTATTTTTAAACAATTAAAAATATGCACAAAAACAATTAAATCATAAAAGAATATCAATATTGATAAATAAAAAAATTTAATTCAGAAAATGAAAGAGAAAAATATTTGAATTTTTTTGGTGAAAGTCCCATATTTTTTGGATCAATAATGAAATTAATATGAATTAATGAAAAATAAGCAATTAAATGGAAAATCAGAAATTCAAAAAAAAAAAGGACCATCTGATCTCCCTCATTAATTGAGGTGGCAGATCAGATGGTGATCAACACGCGTCCCACATGTGCCTTAGTCAAATGAGATGCACGCGTGGTAATCAGAACCAACACACGAGATTAAAACAAATTGAAGGGATCATGTAGTTGGGACGCAAGACACCTCATCACCGGAGCCAGAGCTCCAGTGTTCTTCTCCGGTGGATCTCACCGGACTGGTCCACCACCAATCATCACCAAAATGAAAAAGTAAGACATGGATTTAAAGAAAAAATGCTTAGGAGCTCGAATTTGGCCTCAATTTTGTCCAATTTCAAGTATATGAAAAGATACAGGGAGTTGAATTTTGAGGATCATGAACTAAGTTGCTTTGATTTGACCTCAAAGCAACTCAATCTTGTTTCCTACATTGATATGACTTTAGAAAACCAAAAATCACAAAGAATGGTGAAGAATTGAGAGAGAATCGAAGAGATGAAGTTTCTGAAAAATCACCTTCGAGTTGGTTCAAATCCAGTTGATCGTGATCTGGATTTGATTGCTTTCTCCTCCTCTTGCTTATAGAAACCAAATGAGATAAAAATGGAAGTGAATTTCGGGAGTTTGAACTTCAAAACAAAAGATGAAGTTCAAGCTCAATTTCAAGAGAAACCTTCAGAAATTCTATGGCAGTGAGGTTTGAATTGGTCTAGCAAAGCTTGGGTAAGGTGGTAATGATGAATTTGAAGCCTTAAACTTGTTTAAATAGGCAATGCACTTGATTTTTGCACCACTTGAAAATTGGACAAATTTGGAAACTCCTTTGCATGGGTGCATGGGCAATCATTTGGGCCTTAGGGATGATGCAATCCACTCTCAATTCATGTACAAAGGGTGTTAAATGCATCATGTGTAATCAGGCAAAACAATTTGATTATGTGAAATCCAATCTTGCCAAAAACACTTTCCATAATGAAGCCATGCGCAAGTCCCTCAAATTTGATCCAAATAAGATGATCTTGGATGTTTTGGAAAGGTGAGATCAAGAAGAACAACTTTCATGTTTAACAATTTTATATTTGAAGCTTGGATCATGATTTTTTTTTTGAGGTGGAAGTTTGGGAAATCAAACATATTTAAAAAAATTCTAAGTACCAAGCAATATGGTCACTTTTTCCATCTTGAATAACTTTTTCTAGGTACTTCAAATGAGAAACGTTCCTTCACCAAAGTTGTCACTCTTTCAAATCCATTCAATTTGGTAACAAATTTTACCTCATTTGGATTTGGAATGAAGGAGATATGCATTTTAGAAGTTGAGGAAAATCACTTGTTCAATGGTATTGGTCCAAAATGACCTATAATATTTCCTCTTGGCGCATGCATTTGTAAGTTGAATTTGAACTTCCTCCAAAAATAAAAGTTGAATTATACATCTTGATTTTGATCATTAAATTTGAATGGATATCATCTCGTAAAAATTGAGCAAGTTATGATCTTGGGAAATTGACCTTCAAACTAGGGTTTAGACAAAATGACCTATAATCTTTCACCATAAAAATGGACTTTCCAAGAAAAACTAGCTCTTGACCTCAACATTAAAGTTGTTTGGAGTGTCATTTAGAGTAACTTTTATCTTTGAATCATTTTCATATTACAAAAATTGTAGGAGATAGGGTCTATGGAACCCCAGTTTTGACCAGTTGACTTTCTCTGGTCAACCACCATGAACCAACTTGCTAGCTTGATATTATATTGACTTTTGGGACTCATGGAGGATCATATATGCATAATATAATGTGATGTGACGTATCCCTTGAAATATTTGATCAATTATTGAAGAAGTCACATGAGATACCCAGATGAATTAGGGTTTCCAAGGCAAACAAACTTCGAATTCTTGATGATTTCTTGATCAAAATAACATTTAAAGATCATGGGGATCCATATATGATACTTAGAGTCAATGTAAATCATTTCCTGATTGAGCTCCTTGCATTTAAGGTCTTAAACCCTAAATATGAGCTTGATAGAGCATATGTGAGCATACCCACTACCTACAAAAGAGTTAAATTATACATTGACATATTTTTGGTATTTTGGTTAGTAAATTGATAAAAAAAACAAAGTATTATACAATCAAATTATGCTTGGTGATCTCTCCCAATGCAAACCCAGTGAATGAGAGGTAAGGAGGATGCCAAGGTGTGACCCCAATGCCAATGCATATGATGAGATGACATGAGGGATCTTATGGTCAAAATTGGGGTCTTACAGTCTCTAACAAAAGATATAATTTGTTTTTACTATAAATTCAAATTTAATTATCCATTTAAATTGAATTGATTTTTAACAGGTGTCAAACAAATCTCACAAACGCATTGCTAAAATATAGCAACAACTCTTGTTGCACAAGTGTAGCGGGGTATTCGTTACCATTAGAGATATTGATTAAATCCAAGGTAAGCCATACAAGTCGAGTCGCCACCGCACTTCTATTTATCCAAAGGAATGGTTAGAAAGCGAACAAAAACCTAAAAGTTTTTAACAAAAACTAGTAAAAGAAACAGAGATCTGGGTAAGGGGGTTGGTTATGCAATGGGAAGGTGTTAGGCGCCCAAAACATCCTAGGTACTCCTAGGGAGCCCTTTTCACACTTGTGAAGGTTGTTGTTTTGTGAAAAATTGTTTGTGCAAACATGATTGAAGAGATGAGAAGAGAATATACAAGTTTATTTACATTTTATGTTTGAATGGATAAACCCATTGCCTACGTACCATCTTAAAAAGATTAGGATCAAAAGCTCGTAGTTCAGGGTAAAAATCTCAAAATGAATGAGTGGATTGATTGGTCCAAAATCCTTAAGGTATTTTGTTATCAAAGGGAGAAAACTCAACCTAAAACCACAAGTCCACCATGTGAGGATAGCTTCAACATGCTAGTGATGGGTTAACCCTATAATAAGCATGGAAGGCTCATTGTCCATCACTAAGGACAAAGGTGAGTATTACATCTACCACAAAGATAACTCAAACCTAATAGCTAAAGGTTATGGAAAAAAATTGATTAAGAAGTGGCCATTGAAACCAGAAAAGAAATTTGAATGGGTTATATTTACCAATTAGAAGTATATACAAAAAATGGTCAAAGTGGATTAAAAGGTTCAATTCAAAATAAGTATTATGAAGAGAAGGTTTAAAAATCAAAAGCATAAGGCTTAGGTTTCTGATGTTGAAAACAAATGGAAATGTTTGCACAAAAAGTTTTGGCTTGGGTTAGAGTGGACAGAAGAAGAAGAAGGGCTAAGTCCTAAATGAAATAAAAAGGGTAAAGGGATAAGAAAATGAACCACACTAGGAGTTCCTCTCTTGAGATCATATTGATGATCCAAGTAGCTCCCATCCTTTGGAATAAGCAATCGCAAGAAAATATTTTAAGCAATCAAACACAGATTATGCTTCTAAGAATTCTCTCATGGCTTTTGTATCTCTCACTTTGGATGCTCATGGTAATGGTTCCTTAAAGTGACTCAAAGTGGGAATCCCCTAGCACAAGAAAACACACATCAAAAAGTTCTATAAACAATCAAAGAATGGACAAGAGGAAGTTTAGAATATGGTCCTTTCAAAGTTTATCCTTTAAGCTTTAAGCATTCTAAAGGCATCAAGCCTAGTTGCTCTTCAAATTCCATTTGCTTAGGTAGGGTCCTAAATTCTAAGTCCATATTGTCCAATTCTTTGCATTTGGTCACAACAAACAGACAAACACAAGCACAAAAGATATATTCACAATTATAAACCCAAGTGGGCAAAAGGCAAATGGCATTAACATAAACATGTGCTCCAATGAGTAAAGGAAAAAGCAAATGAATAATATGTGCAAGAATTGTAAATTTCATAAAAGTAAATTGCATAAAAGTAAATGTTAGTTTTTAGTGGTTAATAGTTAGTATGCCATAAGGCAAAATTTAGCGCTATGTTAAGCAATCGTAATTGGACTTATGTAGAAGTCACAACTATCTGAGGCCGGTCAATAATAATGTAGGCAACAAACACAAGTTAGGAGTCTTGATTAGTGAACCAAGTCCTAACAACTTGCCATGCCAAAAAGGAGAAGAGAATTGATCTTGTATTGGTTTAAGCCATTTGCATGATTTAGAAGACAACATATCCT
Organism: Lathyrus oleraceus; assembly: GCF_024323335.1. NCBI lineage: Eukaryota > Viridiplantae > Streptophyta > Magnoliopsida > Fabales > Fabaceae > Lathyrus > Lathyrus oleraceus. Next base: position 458,677,244 of record NC_066582.1, on the reverse strand, counting down.
TAATGTAAAGCCATTCACTTGATCAATTGAACAAGATGAATTAGATTTGAATCAAGGAATGTTAAATTTCCCTAATCAATGCTAACTTATCAACCTTCAACTCATTGATCAAAAAGAAAAGAAGTAGAAGGAGAAGAAAGAGAAGATGGATAAGAGAAAATGGAAATGACAAAATAAAATGCATTAAATGGAATAAAATGTACGAATCCTCATATGTTGACCAATAACATTGAAAGTCAAGGTCAAACAATCAAAAACAGAAGTGAGATGAAGATTGGAAGTCTAGAAAAGAATAAAATATTTTTGGCATTTTTTAATATTAAAATAAACTTGAATTAAAATAAAATGGAAAGGTCAAACTTCAAAATCACTTCAAATCAACCTTGAAAGGTCCACGTGATTTATCCCAAGTTCAACAAGGTCAAACAAAGTTTGACAAAAAATCTCAGCATTTTTAAAAGTCAGAAACTATTTTTTATCAATTAAAAATGAATAAAAATAACCTAATTGAACTAAAATCTCAAATAAATCTCAAATCAATTCAAAAATTGATGAGAATATTTTTCATAGATCCATCATCATTCAAATAGGTTAGGAAAATATTTTTGTATTTTTTGAATATAAAAAACTATTTAAAATGAATTAAAAATAACCATAAAAGAGAAAATTCACAAAAAATATCAAATGATGAAATAAAAAAAAATTAAAAATCAGAAATAGAAACTAGAATTTATTTGGGGAATAATGCAATTGGTCCCATAATTTTTGGAATTAAAATGAGAGAGATATGATTTTTTGAAATAAAAGGAAATAAACAAAATAAAAACAAAAATTAAAAAAATGCAAAAAAACGAGAGCCCTTGGATCTGAGCTCATTAATTGAGCTAGCAGATCCAAGGATCCAGAGGCGCACGCTCATGAAACACCACAGTCAATGCCACCACATGGGAAAGAATAAAAGGTCATAACAAGCAATGGCTATGATTGAGTCTGGAGATCACATCCAACGGTCCAAATTCAAACTGGACATGATGAAGCCACCGGAGCCTTCATCTTCTCCGGCGAGCTTCCCAGATTCCGGCCAAGTTGTAGAAAATAAAAAGGCAACCAAAACGTGTGATCTATATATCAATCGAAGGAGGAAGTGATGTACATCACTCCTATGCCATGCACTTCCACTCTAGATCCCTATAAATGGAGAAATCAGAGCTAGAAGTATGATGGTGTTCATCATGAACTTCATGTTTTTGCAAAATTGAAAGCACAAATCAAATGCCTCTATTGAGAGGACTTCAGCCAACAGTAGATCCAAGCAAAAAAGTCCATGGATGAAGAGAATCGAGGAAATTACCAGTTGGAGTGCAAGCTTGAGTTCTGGTGAATGGAGCACGAAACCTTACTTGCTTTATCAAAACAGAAGTCCAATGGATCAAGGTGAAGAGGTCTAGGAACTTTTAGATCAAAGAAAATAGTCAAGGAAACTGAATTCTAGATCTGAAATTTTTAGAGAAAAGAGAGAGTTCCTTTGAGTGTGGTTGAGGATTCAATTCAGCAGAGGTTCAGGCGCCTTCAGGTTAGTGAAATTAAGCTCATATGCAATGTATTTATAGGCAAGGCAATGCTGAATGCATGATTTCAACTTTGCATGAATGGAAAGGGCCTCCATGCATGGGCCTGTACAGGCGCATGGAGAGCCCAATTCCACTTGGTTTTGGCAGCTGATCACCATCATGTAAGTTTTGGACGTGCAGATGAGGTATATTTGGATCATGCATGGCAATTGAAGTGATTTTCATAAAATGCACTATTTCATTAAAGCCTTCGAAAATGCCATGTCCAAAATCAAAATGCAAGCTTATGAGTAATGGTTTGAAAGCTTATTGCATAAGGAACAAATGTCATGTTGGTCAAAACTTCATTTGGGCCTTGGAAATTAGTGAAATTTGAGCTTGAAGAGTGATGTGCAAACATGTCAAGGCAAGGTTTCTAAAATTGGCCAACTTTCAAACCCTTCTGTTTTGATGATGGAAGCTCCAAATGGAAAAACCTCCAACATCAAAGTTGTATATCTTTTCAAGACAATCAAAATGGACTTAAATTTTGCATCATTTTGATTTTTGATGAAAGAGTTATGGGCACTTGAAGTTGGACTCTTTTGACTTTTAATGCCTTTGGTCAAAAAGGACTTATAATGTCTTGCATTATCACATGCATTTTCTTTGAGATTTTCAAATTTTGTCCAACATAAAATTTGAATTAGACATCTTAAGCTTTCCAATTCATTCGATATCACCTCAAAATCATACAAAAATGAGTGAGTTATGTCCTTGGGAAGTTGACCCAAAATTAGGGTTTCAGTCAAAATGACCTATAATGTATTGGAGTGGCAGATGGTCTTCCAAGCTTCAAATTAATTTTTGGTAAACATGAAAGTTGTTCATATTGTCCTTAAGAACATTTTTTCTTTTGGAACCATCTCCATTTGACCAACACATAAAAAGTTAGGTCTCAGTGCATTTCAAAATAGTCAGATGAATTGACTGATCAACTTCTCAAGTCCATGACTCATACCTTGATGAATTGATGATTGAGGATACTCAGATAAGTTCAAATATGCATGAAATGATGAATTAAATAACTTCCCTTGATTGTATTTGACCATGGGCTGAGGTTGCTTCATGAGCAAGGCATAGTCAATGCACAGTTGAATTAGGGTTTCCTTGGGAAACAATCCTCAAGCCTTTTAGTTTATCTTGATCAAATTGACAAATTGAGATACTTGGGAGGCATATATGATGATTTAGAGCTTTGGGAACCATTTTCATGCTTGCTTCCTCCTCCTCCTGACCATGTCTTTGTACCAATGGTCTCCTTGAAGCTTTTGGCCTTGTGATTGCTCAAGCTACAACCAAAAGATGTTAGTGACATATTTTTGTGCTTTTGGTTAGTAAACAAGAATGAGAAAAGCAATGATATACAATTCAAGCATGCTTGGTGATCTCAAACCACTCACAAAGAGTCCCACCCAAAGGCAAAAGAAACCAAGATGCTCAATGATCCTTGAGACTATGCAATGCAATGTTATGATGCCATGAGGGATCTTAGGGGCAAAATTAGGGTCTTACAACAAGTAACAGAAAAATCATGCAAAAGACATATGGAAAACATGCACATACAACAACAACCTTGTCCTGCCTATAAGGGCCATGTGTTGGGACATTTATTTTCACATGTGACTTTCTTAAAAAAAAAAAGCATTTGGGGGTAGATGTGACACGCTAGCTAGAACATCATGCCCAACATGTATCCATACTATGTTGTTTTGCATAATATAGTCAATCTAAAAAAGAACAACAAAAGCAAACAAAATATGTAAAAGAGTGTAAATAAAGTAAGTTAAGTAAATAAGTCAAGTAAATAAGAAAATGTAAAAATCTTAATTTTATTGAAATAGAAGTGTTGCATAAAGTTTTTAATAATAAAGAACAAAAATGAAATATAATATAATACTAAAAACTAAACTAAGATTGAAATAAAAAATTAGAAACCATGATGGAATTGTTTAAAATTTCATATAATATTGAGAGCATATAGCTCTTTGTGTAGTTGAGGAACCATAATGACTTGCTATAGAGAGACAATTACAAAATGTCTCTTTAAAGTTGTCATTTTGGAAAATGAATGACCAAGAGAATTCAATAATTTTTTAAAGAGAATTCAATCATGGTCATTTGACCACTCAAAATGATTTTTCAAAACAAAGAGAAATTCGAGTAATTCTTTAGAGAGAATCCAAAAATTATATTTGATAATTTCTTAACTCAAACGAGGAGAAATTAATATAATTCTCTAAAAATAATTCAACGTGTAGAAAAAAAAGAGGAGAAGTTGGCGCTTCGACAATTCGAGAGACGCGGAGTTATGAGAGTGAGGAAGAAAAAGCTCAAAATAAGTTTTTTGTGTGTTTTAGAATGAAACAAGGAATTTCCTTATATGATAAAGTGAGGAAGAAAATATATCTCACCTAAACAATGTAGGATTAAGAAATTTTTTAGACTAACATACAATATGGAACTTCACTTTGAACGATAAACAATTCATTCAAGTCTCCTATTTGTTTGAGTTTTGCGCCTTAATATGCATAAGTTTTCACTTTCTAACCTGAAGATCAGTTTTGCATGAAATGTAGTAAAAGGAATCTAAAATTAGACTTAAATTTGCAAATAAACCCATAAATGTGATGCTAAACAACATTTAATTTACATATCATAAGTGTTCCAACAGAATAAAATATGATATGAATTATCATGTCATAATAGTTTAAATCACACCCTTAGAAACTTTTCTAATGCATGTGATTTGAATTAGACTTTTACCTTATTAGAATAACACTTCAAAATTGCTCACTTAAAAAAGTTCTTAGTGCATGTTATTTGATTCACATTATTTCATTATTTAATCACGCTTACATTTTTTTGTAAATTTTTAATGGGTTGATTTGAATCCTATCAAATGTTAAAAAATGTTGATTCAAATGATGGTGTTAAAGTTCACTTGCATCGAAATACTTATTTTCTCTCATAATTTCATTTAAACATTTGTTGGTTCTTCTACAAATCTCTTCATCTCATTGATATCTCTTTAATCATTTCCAAGGCCTTTAAAAATGATTGAGGGGTACAATAACATGGTAAAAAATAAACTACAAGAGAAATACTTCATTCGTTTTCTATTATAAGTCGTTTTTTATTTTTCACATGTATTAGGAAATATAATAATTGTGGTATGAAAAAGATAACTTATGAAGAGTTTTATAAAATTGTCCTTCATTAATGATATTGAAAAGACAAATTGACATAACTAAAAGAAGAGAGCGTAATAATTATTTAAAGGTATAATAGAAAAAATAACATTATTTATTGATATTATAAAATGACTTATATTTGTGATACAAAATACTTTTTGAAAACGACTTATAATAAAAAATGGAGGTAGTACTTGTTTAGAATATCAATGGGATACTAAAGAAGAAAAATTGGGAATTGGATTTTTAGTCTAAGAGTATAAAAAATTAGTGATCTTGACCCTATAACCATTTCTTTCTATATTTTTCATAGTTGATGCAAAGAGAATTTTATAATTTTAATTGAAATTCTCCGCTTCTGTCTTAATTTTAATTAGACATTTTTAGGAAATGAAACTCCATGCACATTTTGAATTAAGTCAATTACTCATTGAGTTTATGGAAAAAAATTCGTTATTGCGGCTTATTTTTCATCTATTGAATGATTGTGAGCACAATTGTATGATTACATGTGTGTTGTTTCCTCTCAAACATATATCATTGTCATTTTATCATCTCTTCTCTTTCCATAACCATTTCTCACTTCATTCCAATATTTAAGAAATGGTTATATGACATGCTTAACTTGATCAGCTTTTGCCGATGTCACCCGTGAGATTTACTTAACATTACCGTGAGTTAAGGTCAATATCAACCCTCAAGTCCATCTAGACTTGTTAGTTACTTTCAAGTGTTGTCTAATGGCTGATTTAGTATAATTGTTATGGTTTAATATGTTTGGATCTCATTCTAAAAGCTAATTTAAAGGGTGAGGTTGTACTCATATTTATACATTCTAAAACTCGAGAATTTAAATAATATGAGACTCCAAACAAACTCTAACAACACAAATACAACTTTATTATCCATCCACACACTTAACATTAGCCAGAGTCTAATTCCCATATTACAATCCTTAACTTGACTCGAATACTATGTTAGCAAAAGATAAAGATGAAAAGAAAGAGAAAGGAAAGTAGTGATTCCATCAAAATGATAGAAATCTACATATCAAGAATTATAATTGAGCATAAATATAAGATAATAGAAAAAGATCAAACTACCCTTACTAAAATATTAGAAAAATATCAAACTACCCTTACTAAAATATTATAAATATATAAGAATATAATAATAGTATTATCTAATATCTCTTATAAAACTCATGATGCATTAATAGTAAGACCTAAACGTTTTTCAATCAAAAAACAAAAACGTTTAATAGAATACATCTTTGTAAACAAATCAATAATCTCTAAGGAGGAAGAGCAAACATTAGAGTAATTATTATATGTTGAAAATGGTGACGAGTGAAGTGACAATCAATCTCAATGTGCTTGATACGTTCAAAAAATACTAAGTTGTGAGCACTATGACACTTTTGATATCAAAATATACAGAAGTTGATTCATGAAAAGAGTACTCATGTCCAAAAGTAACCAACACATCAAACAATTTCAATAGTGGTGGATGACAAGCATGATGTTCAGATTCTATAGAAGAGCAAGATAAAATATCGTGTTTATTAATTTTCCAATAAATAAGATAGTATATAAGAAAGATATAAATCATGTGGTAGACTTAGATACGTGGAGTCTTCATTCCAATAAACATCAGAATAAACACGTAACTTCAATGAGAATGATGAGGGAAATAAAATCTCTAAAACTAGGTTCGCTAAAGATAACTAAGAATCCGAAAAATAACTGCCCAATGTGTTATAGTGGGAAAGACAACATAGTCACTAACATGAAAAGTATAAGCAATATCGGGCTTGATAATCATAAGGTAAAACATGTTACTAACCAAAGCACGATACAAAATGGAATTTGATAGAGTTATAATCTCAACGTGAGTCTATTTAGCATTCAATTCAAGATAACTATTTGTTTATCTATTATCATAAATACATACTTGTTCAATGATGTTGGAAATGTAGTTAAATTGAGAAAGAGTGTAGTATTTAGGAGAGTATGAAACTTTAATCCCCAAGAAGTAGTGAGGAGTACCTAAATCCTTCGTCTCAATCTGTTTTGCTAATTGTAATTATAAATCACTAATCTCATTAACATTATCACACGTAATTATCATATAATAAAATTAAAATATGACCACGAGAAATGGTCCTCACAAATAAATCTAAATCATGATCACTGGAGTCAAAACTAAGAGATATAATACCAATGATAAACTTATCAAACAAAGCACGTGAAACTTGTTCCAAACTATATAAAGCTTTCTTCAACTAACAAGATTCCCCTTTATTATGAGAAACACATGGAAGAGGTACATATAAATTTCCTCATGAAGATCACCATTTAGATAAGCATTTTAAACATCCATTTAAGAAATATAATACTAGAGAACTAATGAAACTACATTTAGAATGCAAATAGTAGTCATCTTGGCCAGTAGATTAAAGGTTTCTTCATAACCCATATCATGTTGTTGAGTGAATTACAAAGAAATAAAATATGCTCTTGCAACACTCAACTGACCCATCAAACTTAGTTTTTTTTTATATCAAATGAGACCCAATATCATGTTCTCTAAGAGGAAGACAAACTAATTCCAAAGTATACGTCTTGCGTATAACATAGAGTTATTCTATCATAACCAGATGTCAAATACGGTGAAGTATATCCTCTTTATAGGAATAAAGCTAATAAAAATTATGAATAGAGGTTAGAATAGAAGAAAAAGAAGCTAAGTAAGTGGGATAGACAAAATCAGAAAAATTGAGTACACTTATATAAGTATAAGAGTGCAACCTGAGAAGGAGGGGTGAATTACGTTTTATGCATTTTTCTTGTTATTTTGCAGATGTTCTTATTCTTTTATTTTTTTGGAATAAAGTGTATGGACTTAGAAAAATAATGCATAAAAATAAAAGCGCGGGAAAGTAAAAGAGACACGAGAAATTATACTAGTTCTCTTTATCAACCAAGGGTACGTCTAGTCCCTTCACACCCCGTGAAATATTTCAATATGTTAGATCTTTTTTAAACCTCACACCAAGACTTTCCTAAAATCTTCTAACACAACATACCAAAAATATATGGTGGAATTTGAATCTTCCCAATTCAAATGACCTTTTTACAACAAACACCAAATACCTTGTTGGACTTTGAATCTCCCTAAGTCAAATCACATTTTTGCAACAAACAGAAAGAACACCACTTCCTGTATGCAAACACATGTAGAAAGTACAAACACTTTCTTTACAGACAATTTCACCATACACTTGATGGTTAATTTACAACAGACAAATAAATTGAGTACAAACAATTGTGTATGTTTTCAATATTCTGAAAATTTTATCTTCTCTTTCCAATGAACAATTCAAGAATATATAAACATTAAGTGATAAATTGTTTATGAAACCTTTTCTCTATTATATGAAAGTTATGTTGGTCAAAATAAAAGAGAGATAAAGAGAGTATGAAGGAGAAACAAGAAAGATAATAGTAAAAAGAAACAATAATTGTTATGAGAACTTTGAGGAGATGTTAAATAATAACCATTCATCTTTCTTGTTTTATGAGATGCGGCATTCTGAGCTTTGAGGACTCAGGCCCCAATGTTACGAAGAACCCATTGCCCGAGCATGGGAAGTCGGTTAACATGGTCCAGGGTTGCCCTGGCAAATACAAAGTCAAATATGTAAGCCATATTCGACAATCATTGGTTGAGTTGCATCGTCTACTGTGTGATTACAGTCATATAGAGCACAACCATGACAAATGCCGTATCTGCTCCGTCAATAGATTGGGTTGCCGCCAAGTGCGTAGAGAGCTGCAGGAGCTGTTGGATGAGGGGACTATCGAGATTCTTCAAAACAGAAATGTTGATAAAGACGAACCAGGGTGAATGTGATTTCTCCGGTGTTCAAGATTCCTGAGCCTGTTGTCATCCGATATGATAGTAGCAAGCAGAAGGTTTCTCCTTCGCTGATTATCAAGCCTGCAGGCCCTGTGCCTTATTCTTCAGATAGAGTTGTTCCCTTCCCCTATAATCCTGTTGTTGTGGAAGATGGGAAAGAAGTGCCTTTGCCTTCATCCTCCGTTGTTAATATTGCTGATGTAAGCGGATTGACCCGTAGTGGTTGTGTGTTTTCAGCGCCGAAGCCTCAGGCTAGGGCTGATTCTGATGTTCGTCCGGTGGGGAATGCTGTTAATCCTCCGTACCCGGCACCTGCTGTTAAACCCTCCTCTGTACAAAAAACTCCTACTTCTTCTGTTGGCCCTAGCGGCACTGTGCATGAAGACTGTGATGAGATGCTAAGGCTCATCAAGAAGAGTGAGTACAACGTTGTAGACCAGCTTCTACAAACGCCGTCCAAAATCTCCGTGTTATCTTTGCTTCTGAATTCAGAACCCCATAGGGAGGCTCTGCAGAAAGTTTTGGACGTGGCTTATGTTGATCACGATGTCACTATTGAACAATTTGACAGCATTGTTGCAAATATTACTGCTTGCGACACTTTGATTTTCTGTGACGCTGATCTCCCTGAGGAGGGAAGAGACCACAACATGGCTTTACATATTTCCATGAATTGCAAGAACGACACCATGTCCAATGTATTGGTGGACACTGGGTCATCTTTGAATGTATTTCCGAAGACCACTCTTTCTAGATTGTCGTATCAAGGGCCTCCCATGAGGCAGAGTGGTGTTGTTGTGAAAGCTTTCGATGGGTCACGTAAGACTGTGATTGGGGAAGTTGATCTCCCAATCAAGATTGGACCAAGTGATTTCCAAGTTACCTTTCAGGTTATGGATATCCACCCATCTTATAGCTGTCTCGTTGGTAGACCATGGATTCACGAGGCTGGCGTCGTGACATCCACCCTACACCAGAAGCTGAAATTCATCAAGAATAAGAAACTGGTTGTGGTAGGGGGAGAAAAGGCTCTCCTGGTTAGCCACTTATCTTCTTTCTCATATATTAATGAAGAGGATGAAGTTGGAACGCCTTTCCAAGCGTTGTCTATAGCTGAGCCGATTGAGAAGAAGTCTCCTTCATTTGCTTCCTATCGTGATGCAAAACTGGCCATCGAATGTGGTGCAGTTGCTGGTTTAGGAAAGATGATCGAGCTTGAAGATAATAAGTCCCGGGCTGGCATTGGCTATTCTTCTGGGGTCTTCAATGAGAAAGGGTTGTTCAAGAGTGGAGGCTTCATCCACGCCGATCAAGTTGAGGAAGCTGCTGCTATCTTGGAAGAGGATGCAGAGGATACTGGCAACTTTGTTATCCCTGGCGGGATCTGCCACAATTGGGTCGCTGTAGATGTTCCTACAGTCATTCATAGATCAAAGTAATATGTTCACTTGGTTAAAAAAACCCTTCTCCCATGCCAAAAGGAGAAGTGATGACATTGTTGGCAGCATTTATACAATGATATTTCATTCAATAAATTCATGTCAAATGTTTGTTTTTCCATTTGTTTTCACTTTTTGCT